>NC_137973.1:51893278-52208278 GCF_963924665.1 Micromys minutus
TTGATTTTAACACTCAGTCACATTCAAAATATTCTGTCAGATAGCATTGTGATACTAAGATATTCAGAATACCTAGAAGTAATTTTTTTCATGAAGGTTCCCAGTTGTACAATGCAGTGCACGTTTTTGTTTTGCCAAGTCTTCTTCTTTGTCATCTTCTCTCTACCTTGACAGCCCTGGGGTATGAATTATTATTTTTTTCTGCTTACTTCTCTTTTTTTTCTCTCTTACAACTTTATTTTTAAAGAAGAGGGATACATATGCAGATTTTAAGGCATTTTTTCATAACACTGTATAAATATATTTTGTCAGTACTTAATTCTTTTACGTTTTGATAGCATTGAAATCCCACTAGTTACCATAAGCATAAAGTACATTTAGAACAGAACATGGAAACAGTCAGTTTCCTTGGTGTGTATAGATTAAGCATAATGATCTTTGAATACCAAAAATTGCCACAAGACTATACTCTTAGCTCTTGGATTATTAATGATTTAAGGTCCAGGTGTACCACACTCTGAGAGGGTGCTATACATTTATTTTTTTCCTAAGAAGAACAGAGGCTTTCATTTTTTTTTTTTTTTTTTTGGCCTTTGTTCTTCTGGAGCTTCATATGGCCTGTGAGTTGTTAATGGGGTGTTCAGAGCTTTCTAGGATTAGAATCCAATTATCAGTGACTTCTTCCTGAAACCACTAGCCCTCAGGTCCACAGGAGAGGCAGGTGCCAATCACTGACAACATTCTGCTTACTTCTTATTGTATTATTCTGTTTAACCACATTGTAGCCAGATTCATCTGCCTACTGAGTACTTGGTTGTGGCAATGTTACTGAATTTCTTTACCACTTAAGATGCAAGAATTCTTTGTTTCTTTTCCATTTTATCACTGAAATTAGCAATTAGCATAGAGTTGCCTATGAAAAAAAGAGAAATCACTGATATCATTATCCTAGGCACAAGAGCTCATTAAACTAATTGGTTTTATGAGTGGGTAGAACTGGGTTGGAGTAGACTGGCATACTGGGCCAGATAAAACTAACTTTCAAATAGATATTGTTTAGCTATCTAATTAACAGTCACTGTGAATCAAAAGATTTTCAAATACTAGAATTCACATATAGAAACAGATTCAATTACTAATTTATTTCTCTTGTCTGAAACAGCCACTGTTTTTAAAGTAAAATTCTCTAAGTGAACCCAATTTATTATCTTTTTCTTTTTGAAAATTTTTACACCAATCAATTCAAAATCAAGTGATAAAATAAATAAGCCTTTCTCTATGGGCTTAAGAATATTAATTCATTACTATTGCCAGATTTGGTCAATGAATTCGTGTTGTGTGACACTATTCCCGAGAAACATCATCAAATATCTTATGCCAGTTAAGAAAGCAATGGAAGACCAAAGACAGGACACTATAAAAATCCAAGATGGTAAATGAATAAATTATTTGGGGTTTCTTGTAGAAGTATAAATGAGCGGACTCTTTATAGAAGCAGATATTACTCTAGGCTGCTGAATCAACAAAAGTCCCACATCAGGGGTGACTCAAATTTGGAGACCTGCAATGCAGTACACAAACTCCAGGTTGCCTAACTAATTGGAGAATTTGTTCATTTGTTTTTTTGAGGCATAGTTGGTTCTGACCGTCTTTAGGGAAGTTTGATTGGTCCCTATTTCCAGGGAGTATACCTTGTCTCTTCTGGTTAGTTTTGCTCATCTGGTAGCCCTGTAAAGTAATTCAGTTTGTCTTTTCATTTTCAGGCAGCTTAGAGTTGAGAGTCTTCTTAGCATCCAAGTTTGTCTGAGTCTCTCAGCAGTCTTTACCCGTATATGTCTGGTCCTTGGGGATGGATCCTAGAATAGATGATCTATTTTAGGAACTGCATGAATCCTTTGATTTGGGGGGGGGTTGTTTGTTTGTTTTGTTTTTACTTCTTTAGCTTAATGACTTTAGGGGCAGGACTGGAGTGGGATGGGATTAACTTCTCTGGCAAGAACATAAAGTCAGAGGACATCTTTTAGGAATTGGTTCTTTCTACCATGTAGGCCCTGGACATGGACCTTGGCCCTCTGGCTTGGTGGCAGGTCCTGCTGAGTTGTATTATCTCAATATTTACATTTATAGGTCAGTGTCAGCTCTAAAGTGTTACTTAGACAATTTGTTCATTTTCTGTTTGTCGTAACAAACCTTATGTATCCTTCTAACAATTCATCTTTACATAATTAGATGAATCCATTTATTCTGTCAGTATTTTTATTCCTTTATTTGGTGAACATGTGTTGACCATCCCTTTTATGTAGCTGGGGTTATCAAGGGAATTTTACAGAATTAATTCCACTTGCTTCCCATAGCATTTCTCCAAGATAAACATTGGTATTCTAGTTGCAAATTCAAAGGCTGGTTTCCGGAAGAAGCTAAACAGTTTAGACGGTCAGATTGTTAGGAGCCTTTGGCTCCTCTTTATTTCCTAAATCAGTCCTGTGGCATCCAGAGCCTTTAACCAATGTTTGTGAAGCAATGAATGAGTGGGCCAGAATATATTGTCCTATAGCTAACACTTCCGTGCAGTTGAGCACTTCAGTCAGTCGAGATTTACCCCCATTTTCTTGCTTGTTACACATCCCTAGTAATCTTTGTGCTCTTGACAAACATATTATCATCTTAAAGAAGAAGAGCCTGTGGTTAAAAGGTTTTCAGTGAGGTTGCTTAAGATCCCATCACTGTGAAAAGCAGGCTTGGAGATAAGACATAGCTTCCCTGGGGTAACTGCCATACCCACAATACGTAATGTATATGAAGGCACAGAATTTGCTGTGTTCATGATGGCGATTTGCGGAAGCTGATACTTGGAGCAAAACTGAGCATGACTGTATAAGCATTAAGTTGTTACTACCATTATTGTCCGTGTAAAATCCTCGGATCTCTTATACTCACTCTTCTGAAACCAATGCAATATTATACTTTTGATGCTTATAGAAAGTGCACATGTATATACAGGTGAATTACAATATGTATACGTATGAATGTATACAGAAATGCATGCCTATATTTATATGCATAAATATATGTACATCATGAAATATTCTATTTCTGACATTAAATACTTTGCACTTCCACACACTCCAAATATATTTGTGCACCTGAACATATTCACTTTGGAACCAGCTGCTCATGTTATACTAAATGTTGCATTTTGTTTATTGATTAAACATTAATAATTTCACCTGAAGAGATTAAGTATATAATTGCTGGTATATTTTTAGCTATAAAATATAAAACGTGAAATTGTGCTAGTAAACCTGATTTCATTTGAAACGATGTAACCACAAAACATACAATTATAGGGTCTTTCCTGTAGTCTGATGATCATATTTCCGCAAAGACATCTTTCTGTATGCTTTTTCAGTTTTTGTTCTGTCAGCAGAGAGCCTGGAGATATAGATGGGAAATTATAGAAACTGATACTTTAGATGTATTTTTTTCCTGGAATATCAGTTGAATTAATTCTTTAATTTCAGCTGCATATATATGACTTTATATTTTTTTTTTCTTTCAAGATGAATCTGGAATCATTAGTCTGCATTCTTTCATTCCTAGTCAAAGAGATTAAAATTGATCACAGGCCACACAAGAGAGTCTCCGGTTTTATCACTCTTAAGTGTGGATAAGGAGACCATGCTTGTCTTCCGTTCTACTTAACAACTTACTCATATTATTGATTCCAGGGGCCATATGAGACTGAAGGAATGCTGTGTGGCTTGAAATTATTTTGCTACATTTAAGAAATAAAGAGCTATGAACCCTTATAGTAACTGGGACAGGTATAGTTTAACTTTGACAAATGAAGATATATAGTTTTTTAAGCTAGCAGAATTCTTCGGGTAGAAATAATGAATGAACATCTGACACTTGATTTAACACAGGTCAAATAACTTGCAGTAAAAGAGTGAGAATAACACTTTAATTATTACCCGTTCCTCAAAATGAATTGATGATAGGTTTGTCATGGTAGATCTGCACTTTAAACAAATGAATTAGGCATAGCACATTCTTTGTAAGACATCACTTAAATACAAGGAAGCATGGTTTACTCAAAATCATCTGTCAATACAGAGCAGAGAAGACTGTAGGAGAATAATTACCCATGAACCAGTCCCGTCTTTTTTCTTTATTGTGAATAAAACTACTGAATACGTAATTGCATGGCAAATTGTTAGACTAGGATAAATATCTTTTTCCTCTTCCTAACTATAAAAAAATCCATATATTATATTAATGCACACACACACACACACACACAAGCATGCAAATAAACAACCATGCATACATGCAAATATATGGCCCTGGACCTGGAAAGATGGGTGGTTGTGAATGTCACTCTGTGGGTTCTGTATCCTCAGCAAGAGCAGCAAGCATCTGCTAAGCAATGTCTCCTGCCCCTCTAAAATCCATTTTATAGAATTGTGGAGGAAGCATGGTATTGAAGAATTTGAGCTGATTTATATCTAGTTTTTCTAGTTACTATGAAGTATTTAAACACACATTTTACTTCTCTGAGCCTCACTTTCTCACTTGTAAATGGGAAGGGACAGAAGACACATAACTTACTGATGTATCACGGGTCAATATACTGAAAATATTCCTAAGTAACAGGATGATATTTTAGATAACTTATTAAGGTACTCATTATAAGAGAGCTTGTACAAGTTTAGGCAGGTATATAAGATATTTTTATGGTAAAAAAAATAGGAGACACACTAGAAACACTTTCTGTATTTCTCCCTTAAAATACACATACTTATGTGTGTTTCCAATATGTCATAATCAATAACACACCCATATATATAATACAAAGAACAGCACACAAGAATGTTTAAATGATTCTACTATGTGAATCATTTTTTATTCCTATTCTTCCCAAAGAAATTACAAGAAAATAACCAACAATTAAAAAATCCACAAACATAGCAATAAACCACCAATGAACACCTGAAGATACAGGTAATAGGTCAGAACAGAAATCATCTATCCAAAGACTAACCAAAAATGTATCAAAACTTTCATTGCTCAGTTTGTTAAACCAATAGTATCCAGGACATAAACTGTTACTTTATACTGACATTAAAAAAATTGTGAGAATTGTATTGATACTGTCAAATTGTGTGTATACTATGGTCTAGAGTGGTTTAGATATACTTGAATCTAATTTAATTTGTAAATGCGTGAGTTTTATATACCTCAGGAGAGAAGTTAACTTATTTAAAGGAATAATGCAGAATCACAGTTTTGTTTCTCTAGCTGGAGCCACCATCCCATTATAAGTGTTGTTTCTGTACTGAGCACAAGAAAAAAAGAAGTTAAAATTCTCCTATCTTCCTAAATACTTATAACTTAGCACCATCGAGAAGCTTAGGCATGAGCACTCAAAAGTTTTATTCATAATCTGAGGACACTGATGCTTAGAGAGGAGGCTAATGTGTTACACAGCACACAGTGTGATAGTTTGAATAAGAACGGACCCTTTAGGCTCATAGGAGTAGGAGTATGTCTTTTTGGGGAAGGTGTGTCAGTCAAAGTTGGATTTCAGATTTCTTAAAAGCCCATTCTTGATCTCTCTCTGTCTCTCTTTCTCTGTCTCTCTCTTTGTCTCTCTTTCTCTGTCTCTCTGTCTGTCTCTCTGTCTCTGTTTATCTCTCTCTTTCTCTCTCTCACTCTATCTATTTCTATCTCTCTCCCCTTCCTCCTTTCTCCCTCTTCTCTCTCTCTCTCTCTCTCTCTCTCTCTCTCTCTCTCTCTCTCTCTCTCTCTCTCTCTCTCTCTCTCTCTCTCTCTCTCTGTCATCCTGCCTAACTCTGAATCAGGATGTAATTCTCAGCCCCATGCTTGCTTGCCTGTCTCCATGCTGCCTACCGTAATGATAATGTACTATCCTCTACAACTTAAAGCAAGCCAACAATTAAATGTTTTCTTTATAGGAGTTACCATGGTCATGGTGTGCCTTCACAGTCGTAGAATAGTAAATAAGGCACAGGCTAACAGATGAGGTATCTGCGACAGTCTCAAGTGTGTTCATCTTGGCCATGTTTCTCCTACGGCCATGTTTCTACTATCTGGAGTTCTCACTGGCTTTGCTTTCAAAGACCCTGTTACAAGTGGCTAGAAGACTACATGAAAATATGATTTACTGAGTACTCTCAGACCCTTGGAAGAGTTGCAAAACTTCGCTGCCAGAACTGTCATTTTGATCCTTTCTTTCATGGGTATAAGAGAAGCTCTCACAGTTGCTTCCACTATTCTAACTGATATGACATTCCCTCTAACTGAAATTATAAATGTCTGATATAATACAGATACTGGTAAGCAGTGTTTGATGTTCCATTGTAGTTATCAATAATTTCTGTATCAAAACTCACATAATTATTAATAATGTGTGTTGTTTAGGGAAGAACAGGACATATATACATATTTAGAACAAATACAATTTTAAAAATGTATCATGTGCTGGGGTGCTGTAATGCCTGTATATACATCCTACTCATAGAGAAGTCCAAGCTGATTATAGAACTGTGCTTTGTTGTTTTTCTCTGGTTACTGGTCTCTCTCAAAAGTCATGTTCATAGCAGTTCTATTTATAATAGCCAGAAGCTGGAAAGAACCCAGATGTCCTTCAGAAGATGAATGGATACAAAAATTGTGGTACATTTACACAATGGAATACTACTCAGCCACCAGAAACAATGACTTAACCAAATTCTTAAGAAAATGGCTGCATCTAGAGAATATCATCCTGAGTGAGATAACCCAGTCACAAAAGAACAGACATAATATGCAGTCACTGATATTGGGATGCTTACCCCAGAGGCTTGCACTCCCCCAGAAACAACTCACAGACTGTATGAAGTCCAAGAAATAAAGAAAACAAAAAATATACATATATTCACAAAACAAGAAGACTTTGAGTATTTCCATGTTGCGTTTTGTTTTGCATGTACTTTAAGCTCATTGTAACTATTAGGTTTTCAATGCATACTGTCAAGCCTTTGAAAAAATTAAGTACTGACTAAAAAATATATTCACAAAGTTTTATGTAAAAATTATTTTAATATCTGAAAAAATAGTACTGACAAAAATGTATAATTTTAAGCAAAAAAATGTTTAAAATCTGTACATTTATCTTTGTTTTGTAAAATAAAGTCATTAAAAAAAAAGTCCTCCTCTAGATATAGTAACACCAAAATTAAGTCGGTTTTCTTGTGCTGGGCCAAATAAATAAATAATTAATTAATTAAGGTTTCCATAAGCCTTAATTAAAAATTATTCCTTGAGACACTGACTTTTTCTGCTTTATAATGTTCAGTGCTAGCATTCTGTGTTTCTTTCTTTTTATGTCTAACTCTGTTCTACTGTTGAGAAAGTTTGAATTCACACTTCCCATTGTTTAATTCCTAGGGTACCATCCTCTACCACAATGTTTACTAGTATCTATCTTATCTCTCTGGCTTCCACCAATGCCACTCAGAAAGCTGAAGATGCTCTCATGGGCTCTGACTTATCCTCCTCACTTTTGTTTCCTGTTTCACTCCTTCTGGTGAGTTAGCTGATATTTCTGGCTTCTAGGAGCATCACTTGTTGATAATTTCTTACTCTGTTTTTCCTGACTATGTTTTCCTTATGATCTTCATACATATATATTGACATAGTTACTTACCTGGAAGACAATTCTCTTAGATATCTATTCTCCCTTTTCCCCCTTTACTTTTTTTTAATCATTCCATTCATTTACATTTTAAATGATCTTTCACTTCCTGGTTACCCCTCCATAAAGCTCCAATTCGCCCTCCCCTTTGCCCTTTACAGGGGTTCTCCCTCTCTCATCAACCCACCCTCTCCTGCCCCAGTTGTCTGGTATCCCTCTAAACTGGGGCATCAAACCTCCACAGAGCCAAGGGCCTCCCCTTCCACTGATAACCAACAAGGCCATCCTCTGCTACATATGTATCTGGAGCCATAAATCCCTCCCTGTAGGTGTTCTAGTCCCTGGGAGTACTGGATGGTCCTGACAGCGGACATTGTTCTTCCTATGGGGTTACAATCCTCCTCTACTCCAGACTTTCCACCAGCTCTCCCCCAGGGTTCCCGAGCTCTATCTGATGTTTGGTTCCAAGCATTCACATCTGCACTGGTCAGTTTCTGGCCCAACCTAAGGCACAGTCACTCCAGGTTTCTGTTAACAAACACCTCTTGACTATGGTGCTTGACCATGACTCTTGTCAGCAAACACCACATGACCATGGTTCCCTAGGTGGGGTGGTGCCAGATGATCCTTTTTTCAGTCTTTGCTCCACTATTTGTCCATGTCTTCCCTTTGGACAGAAAGCTTTCTGGGTAAAAACTTTGAGATAGGTGAGTGGCCCCATCCCTCGACTGGGGCCCGTGCCTATCTAAAAGAAGAGGTCATTATAGGTCCTGCATTCCCTTTGCTGTGCATTTCAACTGTTGGGTCCTTGGAGCCTTTCACTTTCTGACATTGGAGACTTTCTAGTTGGCTGTTCCTAGTTCCTCATCTTCCACTGCTACATATTGTTATTCTATCTTCTGACCCTCTCTGTACCTCTCTCCCTTCTCCAGTACCTGATACTGCACGTATTTCCTTCCCTCCTCTCTCTTTCTCAGCTTCCCCTTCCCACCACCTCCCATGACCATTCTTTTTCCCCCTCAAGGCAGGACTGAAGCATCCACACCCTAGGCTTCTTCCTCCTAATCTCCATATGGTCTGTATTGTGGGTATTGTGAACCTTTGGGCTAATATCTACTTATCAGTGAGTACATACCAAACCAGTGAGTGTTCTTTTGTGTCTAGGTTACCTCACTCAGGATGATATTTTCTATTTTCATCCATTTGCCTAAGAATTTCATGAAGTCACTGTTTTTAAAAGCTGAGTCATATTCCATTATGTAAATATACCACATTTTCGGTATCCATATCTCTGTTGAAGGACATCTGGATTGTTTACAGCTTCTGGCTCTTGTAAATATGGCTGCTATGGAAATGGAACATGTGTCCTTGTTACATGTGGGAGCATCGTTTGGGTATATGCCCAGGAGTGGTATATCTGGGTCCTCAGGTAGAACTATTACCAATTTTCTCAGGAACTGCCAGATTGATTTCCAAAGTTGTTTTACCAGTTTGTAGTCCCACCAACAATGGGGAAGTGTTCCCCTTTCTCCACATTCTTTCTAGCATCTTCTGTTACCTGTGTTTTTGATCTTGAGCTACAGTCAGGTGGTTCACCTGAAAATGCTCACACTAAAGCAGAAAACCAAGACTGTGATGTGACACCTCTTCCTGCACACAACTATGAGATACCAAATCCTATGAAACTGCCCAAAATCTGTCCTAAGGATATATTTGTGTTCTTCTGTGATTTAGTTTAAGTTAATCCCTCCACCCCATTAACAGCCTCTAGTAGGAGGAGAGTAATTTCTAGGAAAGAGGAGGGCATATTCTCAAATTTCATATGTAGACTCTATGAAACACTGTAACTTAAGTTTAAAAACATCATTTTTGTCTTTGATAATGCCATGCATGTCATTGTATAAATACATGAAATTGAATGAAGAAGTGGTTAAATAAATTAAACAACTAATATTTCTCTTTGTGCAATACTACAGTCAAGTTTCTAAGAGTAGTCCAGCTGATATTTAAAACCATTGCTTCATTGTGTCATTTTTAGTTTCATGCTCCTTAATGTAAAAAGAATATGTATCAGGTAGGTAGCCCACTAATTTTTAATGTAGAATACCAATATTTTTGGAAATATCAACTTGGTCAGTATCTGTGGGTCTTGTTTTGGTGCTTTATATAAATTTTTCTCTTGCCGCATTTCAGAGGAAATATCAAGAATATAATTATGCAAATTGTAAGAGTTTTTAAAACGTTAAAATGTATGAAAGTCATCTCATGTATTAGCATTTCTCTGTGTAAGTCACTGTGCTTTACTTCTGCGGTATTGAAATACATTATATCAATTAATCTCCTTGCAAAGTAGGTTTTAGAGAGAAGAAAATTGAAACTTAAAATTTAAATAGGTGTGATTATTCAACATTACACAGCTAGTATTTGCTGAAGCAGTGTTATGAATACAGTTATGTCTGATACTCAAAACCACTGTTTCCTGGTACTCAGGCCTGACTTACGAGTTCTTGCAGAAAGTGCTATTCACAGGTGGTGTACTGTGATTGTCCAGTGTGAGTAATGGCATCATATTTGTTGTTCAAGGCCACGTCTGTGACCTTGGAATGGGTTTGGTAGAGAGTATTGGAACAAATATCAGCTTGCACCTGAGAAGTGTGATAAGTCTACCCTATTTGAGCTAGTGGCTCTGTATGGAGTGCACTGAGAGGCACCAGCTTTGCTCTCCCTCTCTGGCTCTGTCTGTCTGCCCCCCTCTCCTCTCTCTCTGCCCTTCTCTACATGTCTGTCTTTGTCCTTCTCTTGCTCTCTCTCCTTCTCTACTTACCTTCCCTCTCTCTCCCCCACACACAATGCAAACAGTCTTATATTCTATGAAAACTCAGGCAACATTAATAATTAAATGCATATAAAATCTACCTGTTACACAGATGGAAACATGTTTGAGAAGATCAGCTCAGTGTTTCTAAGATTGTAGACCAAATGCATCCATCAAGAATGTTTACATCTATTAAGAAAGCTTTCTGCATTAGAACCTAGTAGCACATATCTGTAAGAAGGTAAAGGAGAAGATGAACACTTAAAACACTTCCTTTGAAATAAAAGCACTGGAACAAGTAAACAATTGACTCTTAGAACCATGCCCTCAACTACTGCAGTGTCCCTTACCTCAGTTTACCATTGTACTAGAACACAGATAATTTTAGATTTAAAGGGAAGCACTTAAATGCCTTATCTAAGGGTTAAGACATGAATATTTTCCACATACAGAAAGCTAAATTCTCACAATATGATCACAGAACACATTAGAACAGTTACAAATAAAGGTGTATTTACATTATTTATTTGAACAAAATCAGAAATTAAAATTTTAAATGAAATACCTTTGAGAAAGTAACTAATACAAGACAATGAATGCGTGGTATATTTACTGGTGATTAACACATTAGTGACATGTCTGAGACTATATTTTTAAAGGGTCTTCTTCCTCTGCTGAATGTGTGTTTATGGTGGCAGCTTTAATGTCATTGCCTGCTGTGCAGTTCAATAGAGTATGTTTTTAGGTGGTTGGCTGAGGGTTATTTCGTTATGTATGCCGATGGAGATAAGTGTTTTAATTACTTTTTTAATGTCTGTGCTTTTGTATTTTTCTCTTCTCTTCCCTTTTATTTCCTATTGCTGAGATTACTGCCTCATCTCCACAGCAGGTGGCGATTGCAAATTTGTTTTCTTTGTAAGGCTGGTAGATTTATTTTGTAATATAACTGTTCCTTTTTAGTACTTTATTATTAATGATTTCTTTACTTTGGAATATAGTCTACTTACACAATCTTAAATAGTATTTTCCTAAAACCATCTTAGAACTTCCATCATTAAGAAAAAAATATGCCTCGGGCATATCGCTTGATTTTCCCTTATCCTTAGTTGATAATGTGAAGATTAAACTTTAAGGAAATTGTTTATAACAAATGATAAAGGAGAAAACGAAACAATGCAAAGAAATGATGGAAGTAAAGAAGAGGATAGAAAAAGCCCAAGAGAACAAAATATTTTAATATAATGTACCAAATTCAGAAGAGAATATACAATTTTGTGATAAAAACATGTTCCATTAATGCATGCATTTTCGAAAAAAAAATTTAATTAGGCCTTGCATTATGTTAAAATTAAATTTTAATTATTAAAATATCAGCTAATTTTCAGAAAATTAGAGCACTACAAAACTATGAAGAATAAAAAAGCCTTCATGATTTTTCCAGGGCATTTGTAGACCCTTTCATACAGATAAAACAAAAAAAAGATGGAGTCTGAATACATACATTAGGAAGTTATTTGTCAATAATTAGTCATATTCCATTTTATCTTATGCATTCATACTTATTGTTATAGTGCTTTGTTATTATGTTTGTAGACATAAAAATATATATGTTCTCATTACTTTGGTATGAGAGAGTTTATTTATATGTTCTACATCAAAATATTTTTTGCTTTATGCATCTATCATGTTTGGTTATTGCGTACTCTTATCCAATACTTTTCATCAAGTATTTTTTGTTTTATTAATTGACTATATTACTGTATTTCATCATTCTCAGACTTTTGAGAATAAGTAAAGCTCATTAAAAGCTCTGGGTAATTATATGATTTTGTAGAAAAATACCAGTGTATTGTGGGAAATTATTGTTTGTAGTGCTCGTTCCATTTATAACGTTTTTATGAGTCTTATCCTCTTACACTCTAACTAGTTGTATGACACACACAGGTAATGTGTGTGTTCCTATTGAAAGAGCCCAGAAGGCAGTTCCAGGAAGCAGATGTTAAATGGGGATTTGAAAAAAATCAATGAAATGAATATTATTGTGATCCATAGCGATCTAATTTCATAGGTGTTATATTGAATTGCTCCATTCTTTCTGGATTCAGCCCAAACACTCAGAACTAACCATATTTACCGTGGGGTGTCAGGGAGAAGACTGGGGATTTTATTGAGAAAAGAATCACAATAGGGTTTCATTGATCTGTTCTTTTTTCTAATCAATATATGGATTCCAGAATGATAACCCATATGGCACTGTTGTCCCTTGGAAGCAAGATATAAGTCCTTTGACTCATAAAAGTGAACTTTAAATGACAGATGAAAAACATTTTAATTGCTCATGGCAATGCAGAATGCATCTGGCCTTAAAAGGACTATTTGATTTTCATGTTACAATAGCAACAGCTGGGGCTTTATATGGAAAATGTTTTGTTGTTGTTTGGTTGTAGCACACATATATAATCTTTTATGATTTTATGATTTTGTTTGGATATTTAAATATTTAAGACTAATAGATATTTTAAAATAAAACATTTACCAGGATTTTCATTACTATTTAGTTCTTCAACTTGTATGGCTTCATATTTTACATATGATAACAAAAATTACTGAGACTAGAATATTTTCTTGCATTCAACAAAATGCATGGAGGTACTTTTCTAGTTAATTTTCAAAATCAATTGCAGGAGCTGGAGAGGGGATTCTGTAAGGTTTAGAGCACTAGATTCTCCTGTTGAAGACCTAGGTGTAGTTCCCAGCACATGCATGGTAGGTCACACCTACCTGTTAACTCCAGGCCAGAGGATTCCACTCTCGCTTTTGTCCTCCAAGGATAGTTTACAGGATGCACATACATACATTCATGTAAAACACACATATAAAAATCCTGAAAAATCTTCAAAAACATCTCTAGAATGTCAGACTACATATTTTAAAATGAAAGAATTCAAGAATCACTGTGTTAGACAACTTACTGAAGTTTGTCTAGAAATGAGGAGGCTGTAGTACAGTCACTTAGGCTATGGTTCTTTGATATATTAATACTATTCTTGTTGTGTTTCATAAAAGTAAAGAGACCAGAGATATGTTTGGTGAATATGCAGTCAGGTGTGGAAGAAGGGGGTGCCTCTGTGAGCCAATGTTATGGGATCCCTTCCCCCTGAAGGACTAGCCATACAGCAATATAGTATAAAATAAAGTTCATTCAGGTCATGGGCTGGGAGTTGAAAGAAAGGCAGAGAGGGGTGGGGAAGGGAAGGGAAAGGAGAGGAGAGGAGAGGAGAGGAGAGGAGGGGAGAATAGAAGAGAAGAGAAGAGAAGAGAAGAGAAGAGAGGAGAGGAGAAGAGAAGAGAAGAGAAGAGAAGAGAAGAGAAGAGAAGAGAAGAGAAGAGAAGAGAAGAGAAGAGAAGAGAGGAGCAGAGGAACAGAGGCTGGCCATGAGCATATGGAAAGAGAGAGCAGGAGGGAAATGGAGAGAGATGGGGAGAGGGTAAGGGAGCAAGGACAGGAAAACAAGAGGAAGGAGAGAGGGAGGAGCAGGCAAGAAACTTCTTTTACAGGGAGTCAAAACACCTGGCTATTGCCAGGTAACGTTGGAATGGAGTCTAAATGCCAACAATTCTTGATGCTCTGAAATGAAAATCACAACCAGTGCTCCATCTCTAGTTTTCTACTCTATTTTGTTTTGAGCACACATGGATGAGTTCATTGTAATCTGCAGAACAAGTAAAATAGAAGAATAACTTTGTTTCCATCATTTTTAATCTAACCTAAAATGCCATTTTCTAGACTATAATACCAATCTATTCATCAATAGTTCTTTAATGTACAAAGATATTGTGTAAATGGGGTTAAGTGGGCATTTAATTCTTGAACACTGAAATGTGTCATTACATTGAATTATATAAAGATTTTTACCAAGAAAATGATAGCAAAATCTGCCTTCAAAAGTTTTATCTATTATTTCTCATTTTACAAATTATTATACAAGTATTTCTGTTTACTGTAAGAATTTTAAAAGAAATAAAAAGCACAAGAAAATGAATTGTTTTACAACATTGTTGGTGAATTTTATCTAAGTCTCTTTCAGACACTTTGTCTAATGAATGTGTTTAGTCTTTCTGGATATTTTAATCTTCTTCTTATCCAAAACATTTCCTTAGTATAGAACTAGAATAATGAAACCCACTCTTCCTACATTAGAGCCCTAATTTACAGGGGCTAACACATGAGAGTCAGATGCTTTGTAACTAAACTATATACATATGTACACACACACACACACACACATACACACATACCAGTATCCACAGTACACATGCTATGTTCTCCAAGAAGGAAGTGTGATCTCAGAAGAAACCACAAGACAATAAGAGGCAGGCAATCTATTTAGAGACTTCAGTTGGATTATGTGCACTGGAAAAGTTGAGCAAAAGAATTAATTTTAATCTTATATAGCATAATACTATACCCAGAAACTAAAATGTTCTGGTATCCCTTTCAAACTAATAAAACAAATGAGTTTAAATAGTCTTGAGTTTTGCAAATAAATTGAAGGAATTGTAATTGCCTTTTTACAGATAGATAGATAGATGATATATATATAGAGAGATGATAGATGATAGATATAGATATAAATATAGATATAAATGTAGATAAAAATATAGGTATAAATATAATTTTAAAAAAAATTTTATAAGCTGGAGAATCTTAGAGTTTAAGAACACCAAATTCTCTGTAGAGGACCTGGATGTGGTTTCTAGCACCCACATGGTAAGTCACGCTTACTTATTCACTCCAGGTCTTCTGACATCTGACATCAGCTATATCTTATCAACCTGAGGATGGTAATATGTCTGTAGTGTTTTGTTTCCTAATGTCTGGTTTTTTAAAAATGTAAGACATAACAATATCCTGTGTAGCTGTTGAGAACACCAGTACCTAGAGCATCATCACTCTCTGTAAGCTGCAGGCTTGTACTCAGGACAACTCTACAAAACACATTTATCTAGCAGTTCTCTGTATCACCATTCTCAGTTCTCACCCCACATTTAAGTTAATATATCTCACTCAATTCTTGCTGAATTGTATTAACACAAAGAAGGGGCCCAATGAGCTACCTAAGCAAATGTCCTTGAATATCTGTAATTTTTCAAGTACAGCCCACTACAACTATAAAGATCAAGTCAAATAATTGATTCTTTCTTTACTACTTATTGGATGATAATACATTGCAGAATATTCAGTATTTTGTTCATGTTAATAAAAAGTTCAGAACTTGATATGTATTTGTATAATAGGGCTCCTATGTGAGTTGCTGTTATTTATGTTGTAGTTTATCCAGAGAGATGTGATTTGAAAACAAAAGAAGACACATTTTTTCAAAGAATATCAAATATTAAAAAAATAACCAGCAGAAGCCCAAGAGAGTCACACTTAAAACAAAAAATGCTTCAGGAAGGATGTTTGCTAGAGAAAATAAGCACAAACCACAAAAGCAGTCTGTACTTTTTTTGAGCTTCATATAGTCTGTGAGTTGCTTCCTTGGGTATTCAGAGTTTTCTGGGGCTAGTACCAATTATCAGTGACTGCATATTGTGTCTATTATTTTCTGACTGGATTACCTCACTCAGGATGATATTCTCTAGATACATCCATTTTTCTAGAAATTTAATAAAGTCATTGTTTCTAATAGCTGAGTAGTGCCCCATTGTGTAAATGTACCACAATTTTTGTATCCATTCATCTACTGAAGGACATCTGGGTTCTTTCCAGCTTCTGGCTATTATAAATAGGGCTGTTATGGACATAATGAAGTGTGTGTCCTTATTGTTGGGGCATCTCTGGGGTATATGCCCAGAAGTGGAATAACTGGGTCTTCAGGTAGGACTATGTCCAATTTTCTGAGGAACTGCCAGACTAATTTCCAGAGTGGTTGGACCAGCTTACAACTCCAGCAACAGTGGAAGAGTGTTCCTTATTCTCCATATCCTTGCCAGCATATGCTGTCATCTGAATTTTTTACATTAGTCATTCTGACTGGTATGAGGTGGAATCTCAGGGTTGTCTTTTTTTTAAAACAACTTTATTTTACAAAACAAAGATAAATGTACAGATTTTAAACATTTTTGGCTTAAAATTATACATTTTTATCAGTACTGTTTTTTTAGATTTTAAAATAATTTTTACACAAAACTATATGAATATATTTTTTAGTCAGTACTTGATTTTTTCAAAGGCTTGACAGTATGCATTGAAAACCTAGTAGTTACAATGAGCGTAAAGTACATGCAAAACAAAACGCAACATGGAAATAGTCAAAATCTTCTTGTTTTGTAAATATTTTTTGTTTTGTTTTCTTTATTTCTTTGACTTCATACAGTCTGTGAGTTGTTTCTGGGGGAGTGCAAGCCTCTGGGGTTAGCATCCCAATATCAGTGACTGCATATTATGTCTGTTCTTTTGTGACTGGGTTATCTCACTCAGGATGATATTCTCTAGATGCAGCCATTTTCTTAAGAATTTGGTTAAGTCATTGTTTCTGGTGGCTGAGTAGTATTCCATTGTGTAAATGTACCACAATTTTTGTATCCATTCAACTTCTGAAGGACATCTGGGTTCTTTCCAGCTTCTGGCTATTATAAATAGAGCCGCTATGAACATTGTAGTACATATATCTTTGTTGTGTATTAAAGTGTCTCTGGGGTATATTCCCAGAAGTGGAATAGCTGGGTCTTCAGGTAGTACTATATCCAATTTTCTGAGGTATCGCCAGACTGATTTCCAGAGTGGTTGTATTAGTTTGCAACCCCACCAACAGTGGAGAAGTGTTCCTCTTTCTCTGCAGCCTTGCCAGCATCTGCTGTCATCTGAGTTTTGGATCATGGCCAATCTGACTGGTGTGAGGTGGAATCTCAGGGTTGTTTTGATTTGCATTTCCCTGATGGCTAAGGATGTGGAGCACTTCCTCAGATGTTTCTCGGCCATTCGGTGTTCCTCAACTAAGAATGTTTTGTTTAGCTCTGTACCCCATTTTTTAATAGGGTTATTTGATTCTCTGGTATCTAGCTTTTTGAGTTCCTTGTATACCTTGGATATTAGGCCTCTATCTGATGTGGTGTTGGTAAAGATTTTTTCCCATTCTGTTGGTTGCTGTTTTGTTTTCTTGACAATGTCCTTAGTCTTACAGAAACTTTGCAATCTCATTAAGTCCCATTTGTTAATCTTTGACCTTAGAGCTTGAGCCATTGGTGTTTTGTTCAGGAAATTTTCTCTTGTGCCTATGTGTTCTAAGGTTTTCCCTACTTTCTCATCTAATAGTTTCATTGTATCTGGTTTAATGTGGATACCTTTGATCCACTTACACTTGAGCTTTGTACAAGGAGATAAGAAAGGGTCTATTTTCATCTTTTGCATGATAAGTGCCAGTTAGACCAGCACCATTTGTTGAATAGGCTGTCCTTTTTCCATTGAATGTTTATGGCTCCTTTGTCAAAAATCAAGTGGCCATATGTGTGAGGGTTCATTTCTGGATCTTCTAATCTGTTCCATTGATCTACCGGCCTATTGCTGTACCAGTACCATGTGGTTTTTAACACAACTGCTTTTGCAATATAGCTTGAGGTCAGGGATGGTGAGTGCCACAGAAGATTTCTTGTTTTTGAGAATAGATTTTGCTATTCTAGGTTTTTTTTTTTTTTATTTTTTGTTATTCCAGATGAAATTGCACATTGATCTTTCCAATTCCATGAAGAACTTGGTTGGAATTTTGATGGGGATTGCATTGAATCTGTAGATTGCTTTTGGTAAGATGGCCATTTTTACAATGCCAATCCTTCCAATCCATGAGCATGGGAGATCTTCTTATCTTCTGAGATCTTCTTCAATTTCCTTCTTCAGAGATTTGAAGTTCTTGTCATTCAGGTCCTTCACTTGCTTAGTTAGGGTCACACCAAGGTATTTCATATTGTTTGTGACTATTGTGAAGGGTATCTTTTCCCTAATTTCTTTCTCAGCATGTTTGTCCTTTGAGTAGAGGAAGGCTACTGATTTGTTTGAGTTAATTTTATATCCAGCCACTTTGCTGAACTTGTTTATCAGCTGCAGAAGTTCTATGGTGGAATTTTCAGGGTCACTTCATTATACTATCATGTCATCTGCAAATAGTGATATTTTTACTTCTTTCTTTCCGATTTGTATCCCTTTGACTTCCTTTTGCTGTCTAATTGCTCCAGCCAGGAGTTCCAGTACTATGTTGAAAGGTAGGGGGAGAGTGGACAGTCTAATCCCTGATTTTAGTGGGATTGATTCAAGTTTTTCACCATTTAGTTTGATGTTGGCTATTGGTTTGCTCTATGTTGCTTTTATTATGTTTACATATGGGCCTTAGATTCCTGCTCTTTCCAAAACTTTTAACATGAAGACGTGTTGAATTTTGTCAAATACTTTCTCAGCCTCTAGTGAGATGATCATGTGTTTTTTTTTTTTTCTTTGAGTTTTTTTTTTTTTTTTTTTTTTTTTTTTTTTTTTTTTTTATGGTGGATTACATTGATGGATTTCCATATATTAAACCATCCCTGTATCCCAGGGATGGAGCCTACTTGATCACGGTGAATGATCATTTTGATATGTTCTTGGATTGGGTTTGCAATAATTTTATTGAGTGTTTTTGCATCAATGTTCATAAAGGAGATTGGTCTGAAGTTCTCTTTCCTTGTAGGGTCCCTGTGTGGTTTAGGAATGAACTTCTTGTGTTCTAGTTCTAGTTCTCAGATCTAGAACTCAAGAAGGCCAGAAAGCAGGAGCTAATGCAGAGACCATGGAGGAATGTTACTGGCTTGCTTCCCCTGGCTTGCTCAGCTTGCTTTCATATAGATTCCAGATTTCCCAGACTAGGAATGACACCACCCACAATGGGCTGGGCCCTTCCCTCTTGGTCACTAGTTGAGAAAATGCATTACACCTGGATCTCATGGAGCTATTTTCTCAACTGCAGCTTCTTTCTCTGTGATAACTCCTGCTTGTGTCAAAACAAAACAGCCAGTACACAGTGCACAGAATCACACAAAATTTTCTCAATCGGAAGAATGGAAACTGGTCATACGTTTGTTCTGTGTAACATGCTATTTGCCCATACCATAGTTTGCCAGGGAAACTGAGTATATGCATTTGCATTGCTTCCTTAGAATACTACTAATATGCATGGATTATATCTAGTTCCAATTATAACTTTCCATATGGAAAAGTCAGCCCTTACGCAGGCTGGGAAGCTGGTGTGGTCGATTAATGCTTACTGAGCAAGTGAGAGTGTCTACATTCAGAATCCAACATGCTTGGGAGCCAGGGCCTGGAATGGTTTGTGTGCACTGTAAATGCCAGCAAGTGGGAAGCAGAGACAAGATCATCTCTAGGGACTGTTGACCAGTCAGTCTAGGCAAGTGGATGGCATCCAGAATAACTCACAGTCTTTGTTTCCAAAACTTACCTTGGTTGAAAGAACTAGGGGATGACATTTGACATCAACCTCTGGACTAACCATACATGAGCACTTGTACACATGTATACACATATAGACATAGTGACATACACAGACGCACAGTCAGACATACAAGCAGACAGAGACAGAAAGAGAAAGAGAAAGACAGAGAAAAACTTGTTCTGAGACTGTCACGAATATTCCGGTCATGTTTGGCTCAGTTTTCTCCTATCTAAAATGTGAATAGAAATAACATCTTGTGTACCATAGAATTGTTTAGATATTTTAAATGAATTAATCATGCACATTCCCTACCTATCACTCAATCTTTGTGATGCTTATAGTAAATAGATTTTGAATAATAAAATGTCTATATAAGCAGGATTTACTTTCTTACTGAGAGCAGCTGAGAATTACTGTTTTTCTTTACTTTTTAGGGAAATGTTGGTTTGTATAATAAAGCAGCAACAATCAATCCTCTGGAAACTTCCCTAAAAAGCATTGATTTGCCCTGGAGTCTTTGCTAGACATGCCCATTAATGAGCAGCATGGTACTGTTTTGTTTGTCAAATCATTGCCCATCCCCTTTTATTCATAAACTTTCATCTTCCTACTGAAAGTTGAATTAAAAAGCCATCTCTGTGTCACTTTGACTTAATCTCCATGTAGACACAAACCTTATTTATTAATATGCCATCAACTCTCAGGGAAGTCATCTTTTGATAGATGGGGATTTGAAACTTTCATATTTCACTTAAGGTTGCCTCATTTTTCTTTCCTTCTTTACTTAAATTCACTGAGATCTAATATTTTACTATGATTTAAACTTTATTCTTTTCATACTAGAAGATGTGAAGTTTGAAAAAATTATGAACTATGGCATAAATAAGGCTATCTTATGGCAAAGGTTGATTGAACATTCATTATGTACCAGGTCTCGATGACATAAGAATGCACAGCAGCATGGCTATCTCTAAATCTCTCACTTTGAGAGTAGTGACACGTTTACCTGCTTAATAGAAATGGTGATTATCTGAGAGAATGGGGGGCTTGAAGTCAGAGATCCCTGGGAAAATAGAGCCAATAGGAGTGTGTGTGTGTGTGTGTGTGTGAGAGAGAGAGAGAGAGAGAGAGAGAGAGAGAGAGAGAGAGACAGAGAGAGACAGAGAGAGAGAGAGACAGAGACAGAGACAGAGAGAGAGACAGAGTGAGAGACAGAGAGAGAGAGACAGAGAGAGAATGTGAGAATGTACTGGCAGTAGTCACTGTATCTTTGAAAGAAGAAACTGAGAAATCTGTAATAAGCCAAGAGACCTCTCAGAAAGAAAATTGTGTTAAAATAGAAAACACACACACACACACACACACACACACACACAGACACACTAGGGGCAGGCAATAAGGGAGGCAGAAGGGAGAGAAATGACTGATGGCAGGGGAAGGGGAAGAATAAGGTTGACATAGGATAGACTGGCTAAGGACATGGAACTAGCCTGTAGTTCAGGCTGGCACAACTCCCAATGTTGGCCATAAACTGAACTTGAGCTAATGCCTTTCCCCCACGGCTGGGGTTGCAGGCATGCTCTACCACACCTAGTTTGTGCAGTGGTGAAATGGGGACCAAGGCTTTGTGCATGCCACCAATCTACTATTCTGACTGAGCTGGGTCCCTGTTGTTCAGTTCAGTATAAAATCAAGTTTTTCTTCTTATTCAGGGAAACATAGTTTTCTTCTTAAGGCCTTTTACTGATAGAATAAGGCCAGCCTACACTAATACGGTAGTCTTCAACGCAAGTCATACAATTACAGTTTTAAATGACATTTTAGAGGCATCAACATTAACACACAGCTTTCTATTTTAGTGAATAGCTGGTTCTGTCAAGTTGACACATAAAGTAAGTGATCACAGGATCTTGCACAAAATCACAGATGTGTGAAGTGGGTGAAAAGGGACTTGCTTCAAAATCTGTCTGGTGACCAAGACCTGCTCCTGGTTCCACCTGAGCATTACAGGCACTGATTTTCCACAGTGCCATGACCAGAGTGTTAAAGTTATCACATTGAGACCTCAATGTCCTGGACCAGAAGCAAGGTCTTTGCGACTCTTCAGACTCAATAGGTGACCTGAGCTGTGTGGGGTGCATGGATGACTTAATTATACTGAATCTGTCTAGTTCTGGCTCATTTTTCATCTTCTTAAGCCAACATTCATAACTCAGAACATCTTGCCAATTCCCTTTGAAACATTTATAGGAAAACTCTGACCCAGTAAATGATAAATCCATCATAGTGCCAAATGTAGATTTAAATGAAATAATAAGAAACCCAATTGTCTTTGCCCATGTCTTGATCCAAGTGAACAATGATGAATGAATGAATGAATAAAAAATATTATTGTATCCAAATCCCACTGGTCAGTTCTGAAATCATACAGATACAAGTCAATTTACACAGACAGCAGGTTGTGTTAATGCTTATTAATATTTAGGACTAATATATACAAAGAATTATATTTGTATTATCCAGGCATGGAATTAATACTTTATTACTTTCTTAAAGGTCTTCTGTTTAACCACTAATTCTTTATTATTTATATTACTATGCCTTTCTCTCTCTGTGTGTGTGTCTGTGTGTGTATGGAAAGTATCGGGAAGTGAGAAAACATTTTTGTAGCATTTCTTGTCCTTTTCTTCTTTCCATGGGTTCAAGCCTCAGGTCTGGCGGTTTGTACACTAGGTACCTTTACTTGCTGAGCCATCTCCTCAACCTTGGTCAGTCACGCTTCCATGTACTTAGTTTGACACTGAGGAGAAACTGAACTGTTGTAAAGTAAATTTTTTCTTTGGGATATATTAATATTCATTTTTCCTAGAATAAACTTGCTTGTCAATTAATTGAATATGTCTTTATGTTTTTTTTTTGTTTGTTTGCTTTTAGTTTCCTTAAAGGTTTCTACCACTCAGCATTCTATATCCTCTTAAATATTTTTACTTAAAGCATAAAGAATAGCATAATTTCCTCATTAATACTATGATTTGTATATTGTTACATAATATTTTCTCTCTGTATATGCATATACATATAATGTAATGTTTTTGATATATATATTTAACTTTATAATAAAGTGATATGAGATCTGTAAGATCATTGATAATCATGGTTACAATTGCTGTGATGAAACACCATGACCAAAAGCAAGTTGGGGAGGAAAGGGTTTTGCTTAAATTTCTTTTTTTCTTAAGTTATTTTATTGGATATTCTCTGCATTTACATTTCAAATGTTATCTCCTTTCCCTCTCCTATCACCCCTTCCAGTCCACTTTTTTCCAGGAAGGTTCTTCCTCTCCCAATCACCCTCTCCACCTCAGTGCCTTGGCAATCCCCTACACTGGGAAAATGTGACTTCACTGGACCAAAGGCCTCTCCTCCCACTAAAACCAGACCATGCTGTCCTCTGCTACATTTCTATAGAGTAGTTTATCATTAAGGAAAGTCAAGACAGGAACCCAATCAGGGCAGCAAACAGGAGGGCAAGAACTAATGCAGAGGTCATAGAGGCGTGCTACTTACTAGATTGCTCCTTATGGTTTGCTCAGCATCCTCTTTTTATATAACCCAGGCCTACCAGCCAAAGAATGATAACACGCATAATAGACATGCCCTCTTCAATCAATCACTAATTAATAAATTACCCTATAGGCTTGCCCAAAGCCCGATCCTGTGGAAGCATTATCTAAATTGAGGCTCCCTCCTGATGATTATTTCTCATGTCAACTTGATATAGAATCAGCCAGTATAATTGTGTTATCTACATTTCCTATTTTGTGTATTTATAGAAAATGTTTCCAATAAGAACCACAGTATCTTAAAGATTGTCACTATTTTCTTTATTTTAATAACCATTCAGTAAAGTGATTGCTAATATATTTTAACTTTATTTAATAGGCTTGCCAGAACCCAAAAAGGACCATATTTTCCAAGGTTTGACACAAGTCCAGGGATTTTACACATCCAAAGATTTTCTGCCACTTGTCGCCAAAGCTAGTAAAACAGGTAAAACCTGTCTTCTGTCCCAGTGTTGTCTGTGTTGCTCTACCCATTATGTTTATATTAAATTCAAATCCAGTAAGACATTATTCATATCTCATCTGGATCCTTGAATAAACAGCACTAAGGTAAAAAATCATTAAAACCTGATACAGCCATTTGCAGGAATGTGTGTGTGTGTGTGTGTGTGTGTGTGTGTGTGTGTGTGTGTGTGTATGTGAGTGTGTGTTCCATGTAAGTCTAAAGTACAATGTGAAAAACTAATTCAAAATCAAATGATTGGAGAAGACACTGGAAGAGATGCTAGCAATAACGACCAGATATCTAGTTTGGGAGCTATTTTAAAGTAGGAAGAGTCTTCACATGTCTGAAATGATGTGTGTCTGCAGAGGAATGAAGATCAAGGCCTCTTTTGGAGCAGTAATTCTAAGCAGTTAAAGGAAGACACTTTGATAGACATCCTATTATTTCATGTACCCCAAGATGAACAACCTGAAGGGAAGAGTATGCCAAGTTGGCTTCATCAATGCCCTTGTCTTCATGAAAAGAAGCTATAGCTTTTTGTTTTTTGTTTTTTTTTTTTTTTGTTTGTTTGTTTTTTTTTAACTAGATGGTCTAAACCTTTTTAACATTTATTTTTTAAGGAAAGTGAGACATACCTGCTCCAACATCTAATTATGTATAGAAATGATCAAAAATGTATACTTCCCTTCCCTTAAAAAATTTAAACAGACAAGTATTAAACCATTTGAAAGGTAATGACAGTGAAGGTTATCTTCCATATCTGATTCCAACCCCTCAATCCTGCAAGCTTGTGGGTTTTTCCACAGGAAGATCATGGTGCACCAAGCTTGTGTTTGAATATCACAGAATGTCAATTATCTAGTCCCAAATAGAAAATCAACTATACAAAATGGTTATATTTATCGAAATTATAGGTCTAATATCATCTGTGTTGGCATTTCAAAAATTATAGTAATTTATCTTATCAGCAATTTATAATACAGTACTGATAATATCATACTGTCTAATACAGAACACAATCTGAATTTCTTTTTCTTCCAAGGATCTTCATAAAGATGCCAGATCTTCCTACACATACTCTGAGAAATACACACTTAGGAAGTTATATTTCCTTGGCAGGTTGCATGGCTTAGCAAGTAGAAGCCCTTGTATGTAGGCCTGACACACTTGTTCCATCCTTGGATCCCATTATGTGGCAGAAGAGGTATTTCACCTGAAAGAAGTTCTTTGACTACACCCTGTAGACTGTGACATGTGAATTCCTGCACATACACAAGCATGGAATTAATTAAATAAAACAGTTTATGAACACACATATGTATATATGCATATATATACACACATATATATTATAGTTTCACATAATAAGTCAGAAATTCAATAAATAGAAAAAGCTCTATTGTAGCCATTATTAACAAAAGACTCTAGAGTTACAAATAGGATATTTACTCAACATCTTAATTTTAAACACTTACTAAATATAAAATATAAAGTAGAGTTACGTTAGCAATTATGTGAAGTGTCTTAAAATGCTATAAATTATAGACTGAGATTATAAAAATTTCTTTGTTTCACTGATGTATAGAAATGTAATTAGGTAAATGTAAAAAATATGCATCATGACTTTGATAGACTTTTAACTGATTCCTTTTGGTTATCATGAATAAACATTTTTAAAAGTGTTATAGCAGTCCTTATCTAAAGGGAAAAAGAAAGGAAGATAAGGGTACTGAGGATAAAATTACATATATGAGCATATTTTTTAAATGGGAATAAAACTGTCTTTCAACGAAGCAGAATAATTTGATAGTGACACTCCACCCTGGAAAACGGCAAGATGCAATTTTACAGTGCTTTGAGTACAAGTATCTTTGGAGCTGTCATGCAGAAATGGTTTCTCTACTTGAAAATGGGGTTTTCCTTTCATCGCTCAGGAATGTGCGCCTGTCACTCTTCATTGCCATCTGTGAGGGGAGCCGTGATTGTACTTGGAGCTGGAGATACTGCGTTTGACTGTGCAACATCCGCTCTGCGCTGTGGAGCCGGTCGTGTGTTCGTCGTCTTCAGAAAGGGCTTTGTTAATATCCGAGCTGTTCCAGAGGAGGTGAAGTAGACACACCGCAGGAGCTAAGGGTGGAATCCTGCAGATTTTAGGCAAAGACACTGCTGATATGCAGTCCTAATTTAAATAATTAGACTGTCCTTAAAAATGGACAGACAAAAAAAAATAATAATTGAATTCTAGGATATATGTAATTATTTTCATTCTGACAGTCCACTTAAAAGGAACTTTAAATATTAATTTGAGTAAAATGATACATGTATTTGGGTCAAAATCACTGGTCTATCTATTTTATAATCAGTGTTTTAATATCTTTGAAGTGTATTCTAATTAGTATCTGTCAAATGTGCTAAATCTATAACCTCAACAGTCTGCAATTTTCATAAAATGTGTGGATGCTATATGAATATTATAATTGGAAACATTTAATATCCCTGAAGTCCAACTATACTAGAATATATATATATATATATATATATATATATACATATATATATACATACATATACCTACATACACATATAAAACTAGAATATATATAATATTTATACATGGAGACATATATGTATATATGCCATTAATTATATGCATATAATAATATATGCATTATATTATATAGGCGTATATAATATATAATGTATAAAATATAGTATATACATGTATTATATATATATATATATGTATATATATATATATATATATGTTTTATGCACACTCTGCTCACATTTAGAGTCAACTGTTTCTGCTACAAAGAAAATTGACTGAAATTTCAGCAGAGTATTTTAAAAGAGCTTCCATATGAACACATTTAGATTGAGTATTTAGTTAACTTAGTAAAGATGACAGATACAACATTTCATTTTGACTAGTCTTCTATTAAAACAGTAGCTAGCAGTGTACACTCTGATCTTTCTGTAATGGTATCAGAGAAAGATAATATTTTAAAAGGGATATTAGTTGTTAGGCCTTTGACGGAGTATATTTATGAAAAGATAGATTACCCATTTTATTCAAATAAGTATTTTGAATTTGATTTACTCGAGAATGCCCACACATGCTTGGAGGCTCTCGATCAGGAAAGAATTATAACTGCAGTTGGTGGGTGATTTGTCAGATGCGGATTAACCACAATACAAATTGACCTTAGTAAATGATCCATCACCTGTGGTTCATAGCTGGGCTGCAAACGTCAGCCTTGCTCTGTGTGTTTTCCTCCATCTACACTTCTGATATGTATTTTCCATGTTTCCTTACAATCCTAAGATTCTTTTCTGAAATACACATTTAGGCATTAACTAGCTTTCTTACATCATCCTACCAATTTAAGTAGCCAAATTAAAAGAGAAACAGGAGTTGATTTTACTTATTTTTATTGCTTTGCATAGTATTGGACTTGGGGAATATAAAAAAAAAATAATAAAACAATGTTTACAGTAAATGTTTTATATTTTCATCTGTTCCTATGATTTAAAAGGTTTGATGACCAAAAACTGACCCTTGATGGTTGGAAATAGAAGCTAATCCCATGTATCGTCATTCTACTTGTTGAGACTAGAAGGCCTGGGATAAAAAAAACAAAACAATATAAATCAAAGCTGAACAGAACAAAGATTTGTTTTAGGTCACTATTGGCAGACCACTGTGGTAGAAACAAGTAACAAGGTTTTCTCACCTCCAGCTGGTCATGAAGGGACAGTGGGCAGGGAAACGAGACAAAATAAATTCATCAGAGTTACTATTCCAGTGATATATTTCTTCCAATTTGGTCCACCTCCTAGAGCTTCTGTCACCTCCCAGTGGCACTGTTGAGTGGCATAGAAGCATTTGTACATAACTTTTGGAGGGAAGTCCATAAACAAATTTTAACATTCCAAATGACAGTATTAATTACTTCTTTCCTGCTAGTATCATCATTTCTCCACACTTTCTATTAGAAAGAGTGACTAGAAATACATGGCACCTCTTTGTGTCTTGCATAAAACTCATAAAAACAAAACAACAACAACAAAACATAACAAACCTCAGGCTAGGTCATCACTTAGGAAAGTAAATATATTCATGTACATTTTATTCATTGACTATCATATGCTAGGCATTAGTTCACATGGCTGGAATACAGCAGAGAGAATTTCATGCCAGCCTAAAACTTATGGTTAGTAAATAAGGGACTAAACAAGATCTCAGTGCACTTATTTAAGTGGATAGAAAATGTATTGTACCATCAGTAGTCTATTTAAAACTAACTTGTACTATGGAAAAAGGTACTGATATGAGGACATATGGAGAGTACAGGTAACTTTTGGGGTGCAGAATGTGGTAGAGGAAGAGGCAGGGAATTCTCTCTTATGTAGAGTGGTCTGGATGGGATTTCTGATTAGTTTGTATATAGAAAAAATTACATTGACTGAAGATTGGCATCCAGTATTAAGCACCTAGTTAGATGTTCTTAGTTATAACACAGGAAGCATCCTAGGGAGTTAATGTTAAGAGAAGATGATAACTGGGCAGCCTATGAAGATTTAGCCAGGAATTATGACCACCTATAAGCTTCTTTCTACTTGGTAGAAAGTAAAACCTTGGGACTCTTTTATATACAGGATGATGAAGACCTCAGTTTCATTTTGGACTTACTACTCTGCAGAATTTTGACTATGGGATTGTAGATATAGAAGCAAGGATTCTGGTCAGTGGCTAATAACAAGTAGACTATTGATCAGTGTAATAGTATACAGAATGGAAGATACTACAAGGTAGGTGTAACTTAGGAGGGGGCCAGGTCCAGTAGGATAAGTGTGGATGCATAATGCTAAGAGGACAGAATGGGCCTCAGGAAGTTACTTGCCTTCAGTGGACTTTTAGTAGAATTCCAGTTGATCTGGGGATTAATTTAGAAAAAGTGTTTCTTTATTCTTATTTTACAAGAATCTAAAACTTTAATATATTACTCAAATAACTTGACATTTATATCCATGAATACTGTGGTCATCTTCCTTGCTCCATTTTACCAGTTTTTTAACCAAGCATTGATATAAAATGTTCAATAAATAGTTGTAGAATCAAACATCTCTAGACAGGATCAAAAATATGATTTCTTTCACTAATTTTTCAGAATAACTGAGCTTTAATTTTTTAGTAGGCCCATGTAATGCTTTTAGGTTAAGCATCAACATGAGTTTTTGCTCTCTCTCTCTCTCTCTCTCTCTCTCTCTCTCTCTCTCTCTCTCTCTCTCTCTCTCTCTCTCTCTTCTCTTGCTCTTACCCTTCCACTTTTTCTTTCCTTCCCCCCTCTTCCTCCATTTGTTTATTGCCTGCCTCTCCTCTCCTATTCCTCTCTACCTCTACTAGCCTCTTAACTCCCCTGTGACCTAAATAAACTCTATTCTGTACTTAAAAAAAAAAAACCTAACATGAGATGGGTAAATTAGTGTCATGTATTAACATTATTAGAGTTATGATATACATGATATATAGTTATAATATGTATTACATATGTATGTATATGGATTTCAGGCTAGAGTATCAAACCAGTGTCTATGACATTCTGAGTTAGAATATTACCCCTCTTTTAGGTTCCAGGCTAATTCATCATCATCATCACTTGGTTCTGTATACTTCTAAAGAACTTTGAATGTTTATAGTGGAAATTTGATGTTAGCATGGTGGAGATCAAGTACCATTTATCTACTTCAGTCCATGAGGTTTGAGAGATTATGTTCAAAGACTTATTTTTAAATAAAATAGTATCCAAATTATTCTATATTTTTCTAATTTCCCATTTGCTTCCTTCTCTCCACATATCTGTGTTTCTGCCACACTCTATTTACCTAAAGTAAATGAGTGTTAAAGAAAAAAGCCTATATGTTTTTTTAACCTCAAGTACATATACCATATGTACATAATCAATTGTACTTGTCCAAAGGTTTTAATGATATGGTTTTTCTATTAACAAATTGCCTCATCACTGAGTGCTTCCGCATTCATAGGTTTAAAACTTCAATTTAATATTAAGTTTTTGAGAGAGACGAAGGCAGACCAACAGGACATTTCTGAAACTTTAATAATAGACATGAATGAATGCAGAGGTCAGAAACTTGCTCGAGAATCTGTGCCTTGTTTGGTTCTTCTTAATAATTATTGTTCTCTATGTTATATAAAATACTTTCTATTTTTCTGCTGCTGTGATAAAAACACTACAACCAAGGCAACTTGTAGAAGAAAATTTCTTTGGGTATTTGCTTCCAGATGGAAAGTCATTGATGGTTAGGGTGTGTGCAACAGGTTGGTAGGAATGTTGCAGGAACAAGAAGTTGAGAGATTTCAACCTCAACAACAAAATTGAAGCAGGAAAAAAAATGTGTAAAGTAGGGCAAGACTATGGTATTGCCATGTCCACAAAAGTTGTGCACAGTTTTCTTAAATTGGACCACCTCCCCAAACAGTACCGCCAACTGAGGACCAAATGTTCTAACAGCAACAGCAATGAGAAACTTTTTATATTATTATTTAACCATCACAATTACCAAGACCAATATGCCTGCATCCAAAAATCCTCCAATCAATAGCACTAGGAAGCATCTCAGAATAAAAATTTCAAGAACAAATGCATGCTGTTTCTCTAATGCATAGGCTTTCAAATTTTAAAGTGGATCAAAAATCACAGTGCTGAACACAGACCAGTGGGTCCTGTACCCAGAGTTTCTTTCAGAGTAAGTTTGGTATGGGCCTGAGAATTTGCATTTTAACAAGTTCCCTGGTGATGCTGAGGCTGCTGGTCCACTGCTCTAATGTATCATCAATGAGTTTCCAGCTGTCTAATTAGAACTATAAGCAGTGTGCTGTTTGGAGGTACTTTCCATCTTAGTTAAGAAAGCATTAATGCTGAAGGATATAGGTTTGATGAGATGAAGATAGGGAGGCATCATCAGCATATTGATGCAATTCTGATTCCAAATGTCTCTCAGGCTCCCTAGTGACCTCACACACATGCTAAATAGGATGCTACTGACACACTAGCAGTTCACAGCCCTCAGTCCTTGGGGAAACCAGCCAATCACTCAGTGCCATCCTTTAAGAAGATGAGGGAAAAATCTGTTAATAATTCCCTCTAGTACTTTCTGCAAGCTTAAATAGGTGAGATTAAATTTCACAGGATAGCAGAATTCCCCCAAATGCTGGTATTAAAAGCTGTTGACATATAAGACAGAGCGGCCAGAATCCCTAAAAGGAAACATGAAGGTCAGGACTCGATAGACCAGCTTGACTTGATCAATTTAAACGATAAGGTTAAGGAAGGACTCTGTAGTTGTTATTGATCATGGTGGAGAATAATATGGCTCAATATTAGTTTTAATAAGAAATCTCATTCATAAAGACTGTTGCAGGAATCTGTCATATGCCTTGTTTCTAAATGGCAGCAAAGCATGGCACCTCTGTTATCTTTCTCTATTTTGGTGGCAAGTATGGGCTATTCTCTGTTGGTTGATCAGGATAATAACTGCATGATTAGATTTTCCTGTTATCAAAAATCTTAGTTATTGAAAGGACTGGCTGTCTTGGTAACGAAGACTACTTATTACTTTAATATAAATATTTATGTCGGATCCTTTGGGTCGTTAGTCAAAATATGTTTAACTGTAATTTTGAAATAATATATTTCCATATGAAAAAAATATACCTACTAACTTAATCCTTTTAGGACAATATAATGTATTCCACAACATATCTTTCATGGGACACAACTTACAGTCCGTGTACACACACTTTTTGCATTAAATGGTGGTGTTAAAGCTGCATTGCTGGCTGAATACTCGGTTTCTTGCTGCCCAACTTTATTTATTTATTTTTGTAGCAGTAACAGATGTTTCCTTAGGTTTTATTTAATTATAAAAAACCATCAACCTGGGTCTAATTTTATTTAGTAAAGAAACTGTATAGACTCACAAATGTAATTTCCCCCAGTGAGGTAGATACTCCCAGTGGCTCCTCCGCATTTGTCACCTGTATATTCTTCAAGAGCAGTTAGTTCTTCATGGAATGTCATCAGAGACCTGTTACTATGATTGGCCAAGGGGAGTTGAAACCAAACAAATAAATACACACAATTGCCCCTAGGCAAACAAAGCTAATTAATGGCTGTTAGGGGCTCTTCTTAAATGCACATTGAATACTTTTTGATTACAGAGACATGTCATCCCAGGTGTCTGGATATGTATATGTTAATATTAGTTCAATGTGGTAGGAGCAGTAGAAGGCATCGTTTTTGAACTGAAAATTGGAGCCTGTTGGTGCCTGATTATAAAACCCAGTCTGGGTTTTTCATCTGTGGTACCAGTGATGGAGCAACACCCTTTGTAAGAATTCCATTTGTCCATTCCAAGAGTTTTAAATTTTACTACTCAGGGAAAATTATGAGAGAGAGAACTGCTAACAGGCCAAGACCGGACAAAAGCCCATGCACATTCAAGTGTGCATTTACAGCCAACAAAAGTCACCTGGGGAAAAAAAAGTCACCTGGGGTATTTGCACATGTTGGTTCTTGGTATTTATAGGGATGAAGATAATTTATCTTTAGAAATGTTACCAAACTCTTTTATATTTACGTCATATATCTATATAGACACAATGTGCCATACTAAATATTGGTTATTGCTGTACTAATTTTAGTAGCCAATCTGCCATTGGTCATATTTATTTCAACTCTTCAATATCTTTACACTGTTTTATAAGATGGAAATCTTAAAATGTAGTTATTTATATTTGAGAAACATGATTTTACACTGTAGTCTAGACTAGCCCTGAATGACTGTGTAGCCAGAGGGAGGCCAATTAATACTCCTGCCTCAGCCTCCTAGGGACTGGGATGATAGAAAGGGGAGGTAGGGGAGGGAGGAGAAGATAGGGGGCTTTTGGAAGGGGAACTGGGAAGGGGGATAATATTTGAAATATAAATAAATAAAATAACCAATATGAAAGTTCCACCTTACCTGAATTACACTGATTTATTAAATCCATTTTTAGTCAATATATGGCACTCAATAATAGTTAAAGAAAAAAACCACAAGAATTATCATAAAAGTATCTTATTTTATATTTTAGTTCTGAAAATTAAATATAAACCTTCAACGTTTAACACAAGCACTTTATCTCTGAGCTACATTCCTAGCCTTTTCATTACTTACGTTTTGGGATAAAGTCTTCTAAGGCTATGAAGGTCAACCTTGAATCTCTGTGTGGGCCAGGCAGATTGTGAACTTATGATTCTCTGGTCCCACCTTCATGCATAGTTGATTTTAAGGATTTTAGGCATAGCACCAGCTTATTTTCATGTACTTTAAAAATATTGGTTTTTTCTCTAAAAAGGGTGACATGATATTCTCTCCAATCCTTCCCTAAAGATATTATTTTCTGAAGGTTTCTTCTGGCGTCTTCTTAATTCACCTATATTTCAAGATTTTTTTATGGCCTTCTATTCTTTATGCTTATCTAACATTCACTACATAAGGTTGTTATTTCTTTATACCAATATCACAAATTAAAATGCAGGTTTCTTCCATTAGTTATTTTATTCAGTTCATTATTTGACTCCAAGAGTAGAATAGTTTTCACTTCAAATGAGTAGATCAATAATCCATGCTAAATACACAAAAGCATCTCAATTTTGTGTGAATATTTTAAATATGTATAAAATACATACTATTAATTTATACATCTCAAAGCTATTTTAGATATGTTTCATATAAGTTATTACTTTATTTTAACTTTAAATTTTCATCCTATCTCATTATATATACAGTGGTTACTTTTAAATGACATCTGGCTACAACCTAAAATAGCCTTAGAAAAATATCTCAGTTGAGTACTTTTCTAGGTTAAGCTGACTTGTGAACAATTTTCTTGTTTTGTCTATTGACCCTAATTATTGTGAGCAGCACTCTTGAGGTTAAAAAAAGAGAGTGATGGCTACTGGTTCCTACTTGTTCTCATGCTGGGCAGAGACTTGTTGTCCATAAGCTGCAGATCCTGGAGCCGTGCACCCCAGCTGTATCTCTGCCAGAGGTTCACATTTCCTACAGTCTGCTAAAATCAGGGCTCTAGAAGTCCAGCAAGGCCTGGCCTATAATGGCTCCCCGTCACAGACTCTGTTCACACTCCTATCAACAGCCCCCTGGTTGTTAAGGTATAAACTCACAACTTTCTTGTGAAATCATGACTCAATAAGCAATAATTTATTTGTCAGATTTATATGTTAAATTCTCAATCCCCAATGCATCCACACAAAAAACTTACAACCAGTTGACAAAGATATAATTGTCTACCTAGATAAAATAAATTGACCTGTAGGGAGCCATCCCTTAAGAAATATGCATAAGTACCTATGGGCAATTAAACCTACCTGAATCTGGATCATCCTTCTCTTTCTGCATATTGATTCTCCTCCTCTTCCCCTTCTCTCAAGCCTTATGTAAACTTTTCTCCCACTCCACTCGTTACTGTCCATTCATGTATCACATTGACCAAACTAGTGACAGCTCTCACCTGAATATAGACAGCAACCTACACAGCCCCATTCCCTAGAATGGTCTCTGAGATGTATAAAATGAAGACAACCAGCTGAGAGCAATGAGGCAGGCAGATAGCATAAGTGTGATTGCTTCCTTAATCTCTCAGCTATACAGACAGTTAAGATAACTATCTTAAACTCTTGCCTCTTTCAATTCTCTCAGATAATGGATTGTAACTTGGAATTGTAAGCCAAATAAACTTGTTTCCCCTATGCTGCTTTTATTAAAGAAAGGACATGCTTTTGAATTAACATCAACAATTTTCAATGCCAACTGACTCTTAAAATGTAACCAAGGTTAAAAACAAAGTAACTATAACTAAAAAAACATTGTCAAGCAATATATTAACACCTTGAATTTAGTGAAAATACATCAGAATAAGTATAGGCTGACATTTTATGGAAGAAGACAGGATTGTGATTTGAACAGAATATGCATAGCTAGCCATTTCAAGATTGAAACAGATACCTCCAAGACACAACGTTATAAGGAATCATCTTTTTTGTAAAACATTACAATAGTAGTCACTATTGCTTTACTCCAGCAAAGTCTAAGGCAAAGAACAATGAGATCTGGTTTAATGGAATTGCACCAATCATAAATTAACACTGTAGAAATATTTGTTTTCTTCTTATAGATGATACACTTTATGATATCTGTGAAAAGCCACTTTGCATCCTCTAAGTAATTTTTTTTACATTGAAATTATTGTAGCTCAATAGTGATACAGTCCAGTGACCCAACAGTGACTCACTGAAGGGACTACAATATTTATCTAATATATAACACAACTCTCATATGGAATAATGCACTTCATAGTCAAAATTCTTGCATTTTGAAGATTTTTTTAAAGAATAGCCTATAAATGATGGCTGTTCTACTTGTGGATGCTCAGTGAGCAGAGGTACATTTTAAAGTGCTGCACACTCTATTATTCACTCCCCATTAATTTCTGTCCCAAAAAATTGCAATGCAGCCAAATTCCCTCCTGACAGAAGGAGGAACTCAAAAGACATTCTATCCTGCCTAATAACTATTGGCAATTGGTGACTGCTTTGGGGGGAGGTAACAGTTTTGTCATAAGGAGTGGAGCTCCTACTTTGTTAGATGGCTGCTTACCTTTGGGAACAAAGGTAGCATTGACTGGCCTCAGCCACTTATTTAAGTAAAACATAAACTTGGAATAAGGACACTGTTGATGCACAGTGTCAGTGCTAAGAAGTTGGATCGATATAACCAAAATGTATTGTATACATGGATAGAATTCTCATGGAATAAATAAAGCATATTTTAAAATTATAAAGTATAGTAAACTCAGCAGTATGGGATTCCATGTGGGTAACTAGAATTTGTTCTGTTCTTTCATCCTTTATTTTATCTCTTTGGTAAACAAACTAAGTTGGTTATTATATTTTAAAATTCAACTAGCATGTTTCTAAGGGGATTTAGACAAGTCCCAGTCACTGCTGAGGTGAGCTTCCTTCTTTCATCCATACTTTTCACATGAGAAAGAGAAGTTGCTATTCCAGAACTCACTAGCAGCTAACTCCATCACAATGAACAGATCTTGGCTGTTATTGAAGACTAGCTGCAAATTATCTTGAATAGCAATATATTCCACACTGTTTTTTTCACTTTGTTTTTGAAAAATCTAAAAGGAGTGGTGGTATTGTAAATATGGTGTATCTATGTATATGAGAACCAGATGCAAAAGCACATAAAACACAAAATGTATGTGTGTGTGTGTGTGTGTGTGTGAGAGAGAGAGAGAGAGAGAGAGAGAGAGAGAGAGAGAGAGAGAGAGAGAGAGAGAGAGAGAGAGATATTAAAGACATAAATGCCAAAGCATTTAGTTGGAGTTTGGCAAATACCTGGAGTCATTTTGAAGTTAACAAGTCTACGCTTTATCCCAAGTATAGCATAACTCATATTTGGACAAATTTCCTGTAGTTATTTATGATGAAGAGTCTTCATAGGCTAACTGTTAGGGTTCTGAAATGCCCAGACCCATCTATTCACTTTCTTGTAACGTCCATGTTTAACACAGAACCTGAGCAGCTAAGGTTACCAAAAACAACTCACTCTTGATAATCAGTGTTCATTATGATACCTTAGATGAAGCATTAGCTCCAAAAACAACAAGAACAAATAAGAATAAAACCAAAAAATAAAGTATGACAGGTGAACTTAAATATTTAAAAATGGAGTTTTCCAAAATAAGGCTCAGTCCTCTTGGTTCTTTCTAAGTAGCAGTGTTCTTTCTGAATCTAGGGTAGGGTGATTAGATATTACCTTGAGCATGACAGATAGTGAGGAACATCAGATTTGGATGGGAACATACATTGAGGGTCAAGGGTTTTGATAAACTAATGTAAAAACATTCTGCTAGATTTGATTTTATGAGTAAGTACACAGGTGAGCGTAGAATCAGGTTCAGAAATCCAACGAAAATATGGCAATATAGAGAACTACTTGTCATGTAATCATAGTACCATTGCTGATTTCTTGACAATATAAGGGATTTTTCACAAGCTAAGCACCATTTTACTACACTTGACAAATAATAACAGTTCTGTAGTAGGAGCTACTTAGTATTGGGTTAAATTTATGCATGCTTTAGACTGTGTATCTATAGATATTTGTAATATTTTACAGTGATAAGCTAAGATCTTTCCAAGATTATCAGGAGACATGAAATATTACTAAGCAATTTTGATTACCAATCACTTGGTTTTGGTCTCTGTGTTCTTATCAGATTGGTAGTTAAATATACTCTACTGATCTCACAGCTTTCTTTTCAAAAATAATATTGATTCTTCATATTACTTGTAAAACTTTGCCATAATTAGAAGTTATTACAGAATTTAATATATGCTGGTTTTGATTCTGCTCATTATGGTTTATAAGCTATGCTTACCTTGCCTACATGCAATCTAAAAATGAGTTGACATCATCCTTTTAATTATAGTAAATTAAGTTGTTTCATAATTTCTGCAGTATGATGCCTGTAATATTAATCAGACCAAATCATCACATTACATAAAGTTAATCATTAAAATGATTATCATTATTGCATGCTGTAGTGAACTATTTTTATTTTACTTAGCTTCAACTCCATATCTTTCTTAAATATGGAAGTAAAAATCAGAGCCAATTTGTTTTTATAACTTTTGCAACACATTCTGAAAAGAAGGTGTCAAATTGTCTTGTTGAACCGAACTCTTCAAACAGTGGAAAATTGATGCTCCTGTCTACCATCTTCTCTCGGCAATTATTGGTGAATCTAAGAATGAGAGAAGTTCCCATGTTTATTGCATGTGCCATGCAATAGTAGCATAATTGCTTGAATAAGAAATGTCCCACACTGACTCATGTGTTAAACACTTGGTTCTTAGCAAGTACTTGAATGTAAAGAGGTTGTGTGAACATTTTTGGGTGAGTGTAGCTTAATGATGTAGACAACTGTGGTTAGGTCCTGGATAATTTTTTTTTTTTTTTTTTTGCTTTGGACACTTTGTCTGTCTCTCTGTTTTGTTGTCTAACTCCTTGCTTCCCAGTCTTCTTCCTAGTCATCGTGAGTTAAAAAGGGTCTTCTACATGGGACCTAACAAGCATGAGTTGATTTAAACATAAAATGATGAGTCAAAGTAAGACTTCCATTACATAAAACATTCTCTCAAGATTTTTGTACACAATGATGACAAGTTAATACTATAGCATTATTTAAAACTAAATAGATGGTGTGCCATAACAGCTGTACTTGTGTGCAGATCTCATACTTACTGATTATTGATGATCATTAACAAACTTCAAGTATGAAGAAGACCTAGTACTGACACTTGTGAATTACTTATCTTAGAAAGTAGACTTTTATGAATATGAAAAACATGTTAAGAATAGACACATAACTAGACAAGTAGGAACAGAGGAATTATTATATGCATTGTTTTCTTCTTTTCCAGTCTCTAAGGTAGGATTATGGCCAGGTAGCTTATCTTCTCTTTACCCATCTACTTATAAGGGGAGGATTTCTAAAGTCATTCACTAAAATCTACAACTAACTATTTTATTTTTCTTACATTGGATGTATTCCTGGCTGTTTTAATCATTTATCACTCATTCTTGCAAAAAAATCTTAAGCCTGTTTTGTGCCAGTCCTTTGAGCAGAAATATATAGGATGGTGCTCTGTTTTGATGCTCTTGAATATGACATACTTGCTGGTGTTGATCTGGAAATATGCTTATTTCAAGTAATCACTCATCAAGTATTTGAATTTAACTCTTTAACACATAAGATAGAAATTTTAATAATATATTCTTTCTGTAAAGAGCTTTGTGTAGTAGTTTGCTGTTATGTAATGTTAAACACTTATTTACTACTTGAGATAACCTGTTCTTTGTTTCTTTATTATATATTGTGAAACCTACCATGTCCCTCTTTTAGGCTTTATCTAGGTTTTGTAAGTTTCTATTAATTGGTTTATGAGACTAGGTACACAAACCTATTCCTTGGTTCCTGACTTTTGTGGGTATAAACAATTCTTCATTCATTTTGACAGGAGTCTTAACTATCTTTAACCTCTTGACTTGAACCTCTCGATCCCTCTAACTTCTTGACCTCTGGCTATGTCATTTCCTGTTATTTTGTACCAGCAATTCTCAGTAACAGGAAGCACAGTCATACTGAGTCGGGTAAGAGGAAGACTAGAGTGAGTAAAGGCAAGTGAATGTGTGATGTTGACTTGAGAGCCAGGCCAAGAACTTCAGAGCCTCACAAGCACAGGAAAATGGCAAAGCCTTGCCCACCAGGTCAGCCTCAAAAGAAATTTCAGTGCCTTTTTGGTCTATCTGTGGATACTGATATTGTACAAAGAAAATGTCTAAAATATCTCATACATCCTAGATATTTATTGTATGAGAACTGCACCCCCTATAAAGATTGCTTCTATTGAGATTAGCTAAACCCATGATCTTGATACACCTTTATACCAAAAACCCTGCCTCCTTAATCTATCTGTATTTTATAACCTTGTTTCTCTATTCAACTGTGTATAATCAACATGCCAAGCTTAGAAATCATACTGTTTCTACCTCAGAGAGACCAGTATAATCAACTCCTGTTTTTTTTTTTTTTTTTTTTTGTGTGTGTCTGTGTTCAACCCATGAACATTTGACAATGTTCTTCATTGACCTAAGCAGGCCCAAGTCCCTGGAGTCATGCAGATAAAGCATTACTATTTCACACATTGTGTAGTGCACTGGTTCACTTTGTGAAGCATAAAGACCATGCTGTAGGCTAAATTAGAGTATTACCTAAGTCAGCTTTGCCATACTTTAACATATGTTTATTTGATATGATGTCTCTTTTCTTCAGAAAGGGAAATAAACATACATATTTATAGCATTGATGTAGAATGCTTATAACCTGAAATGTTAGCTGAGTGAGGTATCTCAGTCACAAAAGAACACACATGGTATTTACTCACTGATAAGTACATATTAGCCCAAAAACTCAGAGTACCCAAAATACAGTTCACAGACCATTTGCTCAAGAAGAAGGAAGACCAAAATATAAGTGCTTCAGTCCTAAGATAGGAAAACAAAATACTCATGGGATGTACAGGGTGGGATACACTTGAGAAGAAGAGAGGAGGGGGAGGTGTAAAAAAGGGGGGCACAGGATCAGGTATGAGAAGAGACTGGGGTGATATAAAGAGGAACAGGGATTTGGACAAAGGTGTGTAGCATAGGGGAAGGAAGAACTGGCAATAGCCACCAGCAAGTTCCAGATGTTAAAAAAGCAAGAGGCTCCCAGGACACAAAATAGATGAGATTGGCTGAAATGCTCAACAAAGCGGAGGCAGAACCTTTAGAGACCATATACAAAGATTAGACAGGACCCCTTGATGGGGATTGGGCCTACCCAACTCATCTCTAAATTTTTAACCAAGGAGGAATCCTGTCATAAGGAAATAAGGGAACCAATAAAGAGTGAAGGAAAGACCATCCAGAGATTGCCCCACCTGGGGATTCATTCCATATTCAGACACCAAAGGTGGACACTACGGCAGATACGAAGAAGTGCTTGCTGACAGGAGCCTGTTATAGCTGTCTCCCGAGAGGGTCTGTGAGAGCCTGACAAATACAGAGCAGGATGCTCATAGCTATCCTCTGGACTGAGCACGCAAACCCAAATGGAGGAGCTAGAGAAAGAACTGACTGATCTGAAGGGGTTTGCAACCCCATAGGAAGAATAACTATGTCACCAACTCAATCCCCAGAGCTCCCAGAGACTAAACCACCAACCAAAGAGCACACATGGAGGGAACCATGGCTCCAGCTGCATAGGTGGCAGAGGATGGCATAGTCTCCCATCAATAGGAGAGGCTCTTGGCCCTGAGAAGGCTGAATTCCCCCAGTCTAGGAAAATGCCTGAGTAGTGAGGTGGGCTTAGGTGGAGAGAAGGTGGGGTACTTTCATAAAAAAATGGGGAGGGGTATGGGATGAAGGATTCCAGAGTGGAAGCTAGGAAACGGGATAACATTTGAAATATAAATACATAATATATTCAATAAAAATTAAGTTAAAAAAATAAAATAAAAATTAAAACAAAACTAAAATAATTTTATAGGCATAGTTACCTATCCTGGAGGTGCAACATAAATGATTAACGTTATAATCATTTATGTTTAGTTATAAATGTATCCTGAAGAAATTTTAAAGATCACTTTTTGTGTCCATACATTTTCATTGTAACCCACAGAATGAGACTAGGAGTAAATTTTTCATCTGTGACATAATCTTAAAAATCAAAGCAAATTGAATTATTTGGTTTTTTTTTTTGATTTTGCATATCCAGATTAAGTGTTTAGCCTGCTTGAACTTCAGAGAAGGGTGAGGCTACTATGAAACAGAGTCCTGAGGTTATGTGTTTGGTCTGTAAAATCAAGAGGACAAATAGTGTTGTGTTGGCCTTTTGTACCAAAAAGGAGGAAAAGATTGGTTTGAAGCAATGTTTTGTAATAACAAATATACAGCTGTCCTAAACTATGTTCAGTAGAAGATAAAATGTTATGGGTAAAGTATTGAAAGAGTACCTGATACCTTTTTATACTATTTGTAGAAAGTGAAATTATGCTGGCAAGATGACTAGGCAGATAAAGACATGTGATAGCAAACTTGCTGCCCAGAATTAGATTCCCCAGGACTCATATGGTATAAAAAGAAAACTTACTCAGCTTCCTTTGGACCTCACATGCATGCCATAACACGTGTACTCACAATACCCACTCACACAAACTAAAATAAATAAAAATGTAATTTTAAATGTAAAAGAATCCCCATATGTTATGTTCCTAAATTATTTTTTATTGGATATTTCTTTCACTTACATTTCAAATGTCATCTCCTTTTCTGGTTTCTCCTCTGGGATCCCCATATCTCATCTCCTCTGCCTCTATGAGAGGTTTCCACTACTCACCCACCCAACCCCTTTCTCCCTCCTCCCTGCCCTGGCGTTCCCCTACATTGGACCATTGATTCTTCACATGGCCAAAAGACACTCGGCTCCTTGATGCCCAAAAAGGCCATCTTCTGTTACACATAAGGCAGCAGCCATGGGTTCCTCCATGAGTACTCTTAAGCTATTAAAAAGATATTTTACCTGATGTATAAGTTCACATGACCATCATCTCATGGCCCTGATAATTCTTATTTCTAAACACAACAAGTCTAATAATGATTTCAATATCTTTCTGCCAAAGACAATATAAAGTCTTTCATGATAAATACATATGGTCAGATGAGTTTCTTAGTTTCTACTAACAATTTGTCCCTTGTATGTAAATTGAGTGATAGTAAATAATTGAATTTAATAGCAAAATAACTCCTGCATGAGGTGTGATTCATTTGCACCACTCCATGATCTATTCACACATCTCTAGGTTTGAGAAAGGAATTCAGAATACTCTGGTAGAAGAGCAGAATTTGTAACGCTATTCCTCTGGACACAGTAAAGTAGGGGTCAAGGGAGATACATGTCTTCAGCAAGTTATCAACCCTGTCATAATAGAGAAGTATGAGGGAGTAGGATATGGACTCACAGATGATGAGAGGCAAAGAGAGAACACAGGAAGCTTGTTGCCATATAACAGCAAAGTTTGTATTTCTTGGTATGGTCTTGAAATTAAACAGACGTGCTCAAGTTCTACTGTACACTTTTAGCTTCTACAAATTTGTTTTATTTCATTTGGGTGATGGTTGCCTTACACTGAACTCCCTTGTCCTGTTATGGCATCTCACTGTGAGGATACAACTGGAGGTCTTCAAAGCATTCTGAGTTGAGGTGTAATGAAGAAGATGATGGCAGAACCTGACTGGGGAGGCTGCCTAGGACAGCAACTGTAGGCCAGTCAAACTAAGGCACAAGGAAGTTCACCCTGAGATAAAGTTTTAAATAATTCACCTGGACATTGATGGTTTTTAATCCTTTCCCCTGTTTACAAGAATATGGTCAGAGAGGTGGTGTTTTCATGATGTTGTCTTATTCACATGCTGGGTGAGCCACAATGCCTGACTTAGAATGTATAGTTCAATTTGGAAATGAATACTTAAAGTTATGATATAGTCTTAGAATGAATGAGAATATAGTTTGTTTGTTTGAAGTCATAATATGTATATGGGGTTCTCTGACTCATCCATGATAAAATGATGCTAAGGAAAATCTAAGGTTTTGTTGTTTATGTTGTGGTTGTTTATTTTCTAGAAATATCTAATCTTCCTTCCACATTTAGCAGTAAATTTGCTAACTACCTTAAAATATTGTATATACAAGAAGATATAAACTGTAAATAAATAAGTAATACTGGAAATGACAAAGCATAATTTAAATTAATCCACCAGGCATACTCTGCAATACTAGTATCATAGTTCTGTATTTTACTTATGCCTTTCCCAGAAATAGGCCAATTATAAATAAACATGCTGTATTGATTTACTCAGCCCATGAATGTTAGACAATGCCATTCACTTGAGTATGTCCATATGATTAAAAGTTAGTGTCACCCCTTCTTCCTGAACCACCATTAGTATGTTTCTTATTCTACATTTTGCAAATGCCTAAAAGTGGGAACAAAAAACCATATCCTACATACAACAATTTTATAATTTGGATCATTTAAGAGATGAGTTGCCTCACAGAAATGATACATCACTCAATAAAGGTCCCATCAAGAGCCCAGCTGGCTTCCACAGGGACATGAGAATTCGCTGCAGTGGTACACTTTCTATTTTATTCTTTGTGAGACACTCAACACACTAGTTCTGATCATATTGACAAGTGCTAGGATATTATCTGAAACAAAGAGTAGAAAATAATGGCTAAGAACCTATTGTGTGAATAGACAACCTACATAGGCATAAAATACACACTTCCCATTTCATGATAGAATTCATTACAGATGAGGAGGGGATTTCCAAAATGTCTATGTTTGTGTCTCTTTGATTTTTCACTGATCCTCATGACTGTGCTGCTATAAACAGGAAAATGAATTATAGTCTCCCAGTTTCTCCTAGATTCTCTAGCTTTCTTTTCCTATCTCCTATGCTAGTCATTTGCTCCCACAGATTAGCGCATCCATCTACTGAGGGTTTTCTAGTTCGGTTATATGCAGCTAGTTAGTAAACATATTTATTTAGTGTTATTACAAAAAGAAGTTATTATGCAAAAGGAAAGGCATAAGGAGTACAGCTCACCACACGAGAGAATGTCACACATCACCAACTATAGACCATTTAATAAATAAGACTCAAGAAAAGCCTTTTTTCCTCTTGTAATGCTGAAAACTGAACGCAGGGCCTCACAGCTGCTGTCTAAGGACCCTGCCACAGAGTAATTTCCATAGCTGGAACTTTTAGTTTCTTTGTTGTATTTCAAAATCAATACAAGCCCCACTCTGAAGCAAGCAGCTAATGCCTGAAACTCATCTATGGTGGAAAACCAAAACCCAAATACTTCACATAAATTTAAAAGATTATAACCACTTACCAGGTCCAGTTGAGTTGAAAATCTACTACTACGTAGGATACTCAACATTTCTCAAGTTTATTTATTTATTTTTTTAATTTTAGATGGAGCTTGCTAAAGAAGAGAAATGTGAATTTTTGCCCTTCCTTTCCCCACGGAAAGTTATAGTCAAAAATGGAAAGATTGTGGGAATGCAATTTGTTCGAACTGAGCAAGATGAAACTGGAAACTGGGTCGAAGATGAAGAGCAGATAGTGCGTTTGAAGGCTGATGTGGTTATTAGTGCCTTTGGATCTGTCCTGGATGATCCCAAAGGTAAGGCACACATGTGGGAAACAGGAGTAGTCATTTGGGTGCTGCTTTATGGCTCTACTAGTTTCTACCTTTCAGCCATTTTTCATCTTAACATTAATGTCTCTTTGCTTATATGTCCTGTAAGAAATTTTGATCCAAAAGACTTATAAGAGCTATTGCGAAATATATAAAATTAATATGGTAGGAAGTGGAAAAAAAACATTTTTTTATTTTAAGCTAACATCAAAAATTCATAATCTGTTACAATAATATTTGCTTTGTTTCCTATAAAAGAATGCCCTTTTTATTTAGATTAGAATAAAAAGATATGGCTGAAACTTAGAAACTTAGAATCTGTATTTATTACACACCCCATGACAAGCATCTCTCTGAACATGGGACATCAACATCACTCCTTAGACATTCAAACTCCTGCATTCCACCTGACTGGCCTAACTGAGCATGTTATGGAATCAAATGCTTGGATATCCCATGGGAGAGGTAATGTTTTATATAACATTTCAGCCTCCTAGTCGTCAGCTGAGAGACTGGCTTGTGTTGCAGTCCCCCCACTCCAGTGCCATTGGAAATGAAAGCTCAAATGCCAAGGCACCTCTCTTGCAAATCTTTACCTTTAAATTCACACTATTGAGATGACAATTATCACTTTTATTTTCTGAAAGGGAAATAAAAGGGCTTTCAGCTGTTCAGACATCCACTACGAACAATAATAACAGAAAATCCAAAGCTGACACTTATGTCTGTAATGCCTACTGTATCTAAGTGAAAATTACACATGTGTCTGATAGAGGAAAAGATGCAGTCATGCAAATGCACAAATTTTTAAGCAATAGAAGATAGGTAAAGATTCAGCAGTCTGCAAGGCATATTTTTTTTTTTTTTTTTTTTGCAGGACATGCAACATGTTGGTATTTAGGAACATCCAGATGTTTATTGTCATCAAGAGAAATGTTTTTAAATGGCTGGATAATATTCTAAATTTGTCAGTTTCCATCCAGGTGTGTGTACAAGTGTAGACACTGTTGACAGTTTGCTTTGTGTACTCACTAACTGAGTCTATAAAAGGAAACAAGAAGAGTGTGTAAATTACGCTCAGTTACCTAATATATACTGTCCTCTGTAAAAAAGTAAGATGCCAATGATGTTTAGGTAACAGTTATACTTATATATATAAAAATAATTTGGACATAATTTAGTGTTGCCAACAGGCACCCTAATATTTTTAAGAGTATTGTTTTCTAATCAAGGTAAAATGTCCTGTGGCAGAGATCACAGCAAATAATTTTTTAACTTGGATTATTTAAGGTTTAGTTTGTGTGTGTGCTTGTGTGTGCATTTTATCTTGTTAGTGGGTTTGTGTCATTGTTGTTGTTGATTTTGATGATGATGATTTTGTTGATGTTACTGATGGTATGGTTGAACTTGGAGTCCTGCAGGCTCACAACCCTGAATGACAAGATTACAAGAAGGCACTGTCAGAACAAGTTCTTCTATTAGAGTGTGACTGTATTTATGCACATATATCTTGAGTATGAGAGATCTAATTTATGTACTTCATTTTGAGTTTATGAAGTAGAAGAAGAATTTGATATGTGTAATTTTAGAATTTTGAGTTTCTATCAGAATCTGTGCATTTTGTTACCCTGTGTCTGTCTCTTAGGAAACTTCATATGGAATTTCCCCATGGCCATTAGGGTAGCCAAAAAAAGCATGATGATTGTCTGGGGGTATATTTTTCTTATCCTGATTTAACACGGAATATAATGTTTATAAATCATATAGTATATGGTATATTATACTAAGGTGTCTCAGGGTTTACATTGACAAATTGTTATTTTCCAGGTGAGTCACATCTGGAATACCTGTGTTGTGCAGCAACATTCTGTCCTTATTTGTTTCCAGTGGGCAGTGTATAGACTAGAAGTTTCCAGATTATTGATGTCTTATTCAGAGAATTGAAATAAAGGCACACAGAGATTACAAAGCAACATGAAATCTTAATCCACATAAGTTATTATAGTGTAGACCTTACTCTGTAAGGAAGCAGAGTGGAAATATATGTAAGAAAGCACTCAAAGATTATGGTAGTTGTTTGAGCTTCCATTTATAAGATATAAGAAGCAGAGAAAATGTAGGTCCTCAGAGGCTGAGCAAGGGTTGTTTTGTTTTGTTTTGTTTTTTCTATTTTGATTGATTGGCTTGTATTCTGTAAGTATTTTTTCTCTACTAAGATATTCTTTACTATAATTAATTTGATTCTAATACTATATACACTGATTATGCATAATCTAATCAAAAGAGGCATCTCCTAAAAGTTCTCACAGAGGATAAAGTTTACCCTACTACATATGCACCCAAACTCAGTTCTGGTCTCACTGGTCTATTTTAGCTCCTGAATATGTCCTAGAACATGCTCAAATGGAAAACACGCATCGCCAGAGGGTTTCCAAATAGTAGACAATCAGTCCATCGTTTAAAGTTGGGTTGAAAGTTACGTTCAACACTGGTTGCTAGATGTTTGATATGGAGTGGCATGTGTGTGCAATTTATTCATCTGAAAATTCTAAGTTGCAAGCTTCATTGATAGGGGTACATCCATACTCCAAGCCAAGTAAAGTGCCATGGCTGGCTAAGCTATTCACGTATGTTTGTCTCATTGCTATTCACTGTTTTCAATACCATTTAGTGGTCATGGAATACATTTTAAACTTGATCTGGAAATGGGTTTTAGTAGGACATGAACAGAAAAAGTATTCAAACACAGTAATAAATTTAATGTCATAAAACTTCTCCATGCACATACACATTCTTAGTATACTGAAATCAATTTACTAGAAGGAAGTTGTGCATTTGGAGAAGGAAATGTTATCCACCTTTCCTACCTCAGAGCTTGTTCCATTACCATTTGGCATATGATTATCATGTATGTGATACACATTTTAATTTATCCATCAATAACTGTTTCTCCAAATGTTAAGCTCTCTTGTCATCTTCCTGCCTACTTCTTTCCACGTTTATTTTGCATAGACTCAGTAAGTAGTGCGCAAACACAGGAACATTCTCTCACACCTTGTTCAGCTTTCTCCATTTGACAATGTTAAATATTTCTGTTTGAAATGCTCTTCTCCAAGTCACTTAACCTTCCTAAGGTTCATCTCTTCATCTATCAAAACAACAACAAAACCAAGCATAATAAAACCTTCTCTGCCTCCCTTGCTGGAGGACTGTCAGAAATAAAATGAAATAATGGGAAAGTGCTTTGCAAACAAGACTATAAACAGACTGTTACCATTTATGTCATTCCTAGTCCCTGTGTTTTTCTTTGGTTATTTGTAAGACTGTCACTGGCTTCTTCCTTCTTGTTGTTATTTTATAGTAATTTCAAAGGACCAAGAATTACAAGTTAATTGAATAGACAGCTCTCTAAAGGGAAAATATTAGTGAACAATTAAGAACAAATCCTCAGTATGCTTAGCCATTAAATAAATGCAAATTGTAACTATATTGAAATTCTTTCACACCCAAATCCGAATAACTACCATCAAAAAAACATCAAGCAACAGATGCTGGCTAGAATATCTGGAAAGAAGAACCTTGCATAGTGCTCCTGCAAATGTAAACTCATAGCGTCACTATGGAAACCATCATAGAAGTTTCAGAGAAACTAAAACTACCAGAGCATCCAGCTGCACCATTCCAGGATATATGCCAGCAGTCTGTATTAGAGAACCAGAAATATATGTGCACATCTATGTTCACTGCTATGATATTCACAATGGCTAAGATCTGAAACTAACTTATGTGTCCTACAGTAAATAGATGGACACACACACACACACACACACACACACACACACACACACACAAAGTTGAATTACAAGGTGCCAAATTTAAGTAAATTTATGTTTCCATTTTACCCCCTCCCCATCAGTCAACCTGCTAATTGTGAGGTGTATATGTTGTAAGGGAATTTTAATCTATAGAGAGAAACCTTCACAAAGGTCACATTTCATTTTCTAATTGTGGCACTGAAGTCAGCCTTGACCATACATTTTAAGAAATCAAAAAGACACATTTTATAGTTCTCTGGATATTCTTTCCAAGGAGATCACTGTGGCCTCTGCACCTTTTTCTTTCTTCCAGCTACCAACATCTATCCAATTATTCATTTTAAATGCCCACTTGAAAGAATTATGTATCCAATGCTCTTCCTATTCTTACAATAATAATAATAATTCCAAGGACAATTTCAAGGAGCCATTTTGTTACTTGAAATTACAATCGCAGCTGACATATTAGTACCCCACATATATACACAAATACACCTATGCATTTGTCTTGAAACAGCCACTTAGGGATGTAAATTTTATTAAAACCATTTTTTTCTTTTTCCGAATTAAGTCAATTTGTTTTGTTTTCCTGAAAAAGGGTAAACATTAGTTTTATTCTCTGACAATAAGTTCTCTTTTCTTTTGGGCATAAATTATTGCACTCGTTCTAATTCAATGATTATGAGACTAGTTAGACCTCACGTGGTATATTAGCTCAAACATGAGCTCCAGAGCCAGACTGCACACATTGAAAGCTAGCTCCATTTCTTCTTGCTTCCTCTTAAAAAGTATCTTTGAACTTCCTGGTCCTTTGTGTAAGGAAGATAAATTGGTATCTACAACTTAGTATTGCTTTGTAAAATAAAAGACATAATATCTGTGAAACATCTATACACAGTTATAGTATCCCATAAAAATTAGATATAATTTTTATTGTACAAAAATAATATTTTAATGATGAAATCTCCTTTTATTACAACTTTATTATAAACTTTGCTGAGACACAAAAGCATTTAAATATCAGAGTGTCATCAGTATCTTCAAGCCTCTGTCAACCTTCCAGAAAGCAGATGCTTTTAGATTTGTGATTTTTTTAAATGAGGAATATTTAATATATTTTGTTGGCATTATTCATGGAAAAATGATTCCATGACTTTAATGGTCTATAATATTTTAAGATATTTTATTTTCAAATATGAAGTTGCCTTGGAGAACTAGAACAAATTTTCTTTTATGCAAATCCTTAGATGCACAAATATTCATTTTGTATTTTCAAAATCCAGGTATTTGAAGAGCAAATCAATTGAAGTGACTTTGGTTTTTCCAACTGAAAATAGATTGTATTAGTTTACATACTCTAAGGGGAATGCTCATTTTTTGAGATGGAATAGAGAAGCAGTTCTGAGGATATCAAACTCCTGAAAAGGATGAGATGCTGTTAGTTTAAAAATGCAAACTTGGCAAGGAAGGTAGCACAAAAGGTCTTATCTAGTTAGCACAACTCAGGGAGCAAGTGCTTGGATTCCCTGCTCTGAGGGACACAGCCAGAGAAGCTGACCTCCATGGGAAGGGGTTTATACACAGCATCAAGGCCTACAGTTTCCGCTCATCTCAGCAGGAACTAGAGATAACAAGCACAATGCCCAGATCTTTCTGAATCTTTAATGCAGCCCTTAGAAACCAACTCCCTTGATGGCATTAATTGCAATTAGTTGCATATTGGAGTGTTTTGTGGAGGAGGGAGAAGGACGGTTTTTAAATCACTCATCGATCTATTAGAAGGCCCTCAGAAAGGTCTTTGAAGCCTTGTGGGGAAAGTCATGCTTTCTGTGGATACCAGCTTCAAGTGTGGTGATGATTGCCCCTCCTCCTCAGTGAGAAAAAGTGCAGGTCATAGGCTAATTGTATTTATTCTGACAGTCAGGAGGAGACATTGACAGGCATGATATGATGTGCCTGAGATCTTACCAAAGAGTAGACTGGAGTTTTTGTTTTTGTTTTTGATTTAAATATGCACATCTTTTTGTTTAGGGGAATAATTATTTCCATGTGAGCTCAAGATGGGTCAGAAACCTAGCAGTTACTGATACTTTAAATAACTTAAAATTAGTGTTTGTTTTATTTTACAGCATATTAAAATATAATTTATTGAGTAATTCACCAGTGAAAGTAGAACAGCACCATATTTGCTGTTCATTAGTGTTTTTATGTTCATGTTTGGTTCCAGATGACAAAGCATCTTCTCCAGAAATCAGTGGCAGCACTGACAGAAAGTTAATTTATCTATCAAGTCATAGTCCAGGTTGCTGAAGCTCCCTTGTCCCTTACAAAAGGCCAAAGAAAATGATAAGGGGTGAAGTACCAACTCAAGAAGAAATCATCCTTAGTCAAATGTGCTATATTGTATTTATCTTACAAATTTTCAAAAATGCACATTTCACTGGGTGCTTTTAGCTATTGCAAAATCTTAAAGGAACTGAATTCCCTATGACTAATATAGTAAGAGAAGTTGCAATAGATGTGAGAAGCAATGTAGGAGGAACAACGTCAATATTGGATATATTATCTTAGAATCTGTCTTGATGTTTTCCCATTTGTATTTTCAAAAGGACTAAAAGGGATCTCAGTAATGGTGACTGTTGTTTCTGTTGTTTAAGGAGATTGTTTGCTTAATACTTTCTGACAGCCTGCTATCTCAGACTCTGGGCTAGGTGGTGCTGGGAAGAAAGTGGGAAAGAGCTGAGCACACTATGCTTCCAGAAATGCAGTTTAAGAAAGGAGTACTCCCACTGAGAATCAGTGGACTTGGAAAGAGTTTAGAGTCCCAAGGAAGCACAGAGCAGACTGTGAGGGCTCAAGGAAGTTTCGGGGAGTAAGTGTGTTAAAAGTTGAATCTGAAGGATGTGTAAGAGTTTCCAGGTACAATGGAGGTGGAAGGGAAGGAAGCCACAAGAAGATTACTTAACATGCTTAACACCATATTGTTAGATTAAGTAGTCATTTTAGAGTCATTTTAAAAAGCTGTTTTAAAAGTACGCCATTAGAGACTTGTCAGCAGCCTACTCACATCATGAATGTTCTTACCTTTATTAATGAAGGCATAATTTTTTTCATTTTTATTAGATCTTTATTATTTTATGGATTTTACCATGCAGCCTATTTTTTTATCTTCCTTCTTTTTTGTTAAATCTTTTTTCAAATACTCCAGAATTTATTTCCCTCAAGGTCTACCATCAGGATGTTCCGAATTCCATACCTTCTCTCAGATCTCTTTGTCCACTAGGATGTCCCCACCCTCCCAACCCCCACCTCACCAGACCCTGCGGCCTCCAATCTCTTGAAGGTTATGTGCATATTTTCTTACTGAACTCAGACCGGGCAGTCATTTGCTGTATATGTGTGTTTGGGGCGGGGGGGGGGGCTCTCACATCAGCTGGTGTATGCTGCCTGGTTGGTGGTCCATATCTGAGAGATCTCTGGGGATCCAGCTTAATTGAGACCGCTGGTCCTCCTACAGTGTTGCACTACTCCTCAGCTGCTTCCAGCTATTCACTAATTCAACCACAGAAGTCAGCAGCTTCTGTCCATTCATTGGGCATCAATGGACACCTGGCTCTTTCAGCTGCTTGTTGGGTCTTTCAGGGGGCAGTCATGATAGGTCCTTTTTTCTGAGTGCGCCAAAGCCTCAGTGTCAGGCCTTGGGTCCTCCCTTTAAGCTGGGTCCTACTTTAGCCCTGTTGCTGAACTTTCTTTTCTGCAGACTTCTTTCCATTACCCTCCCTGCAGTTCTTTTAGACAGGAACAATTATGACAACCCCATGCCTCACTTGATTCCCTATCTTTCTGCTACATGTAGGTTATACGAGTTCCCTATCCCCAAAGTAGGGCATTACATCTAAGATCTCTCTCTTTCTCTCTATGAGTTGAGAGTTCCTCACCTATCAGGTCTGATACATTCAGAGGTGATAAATGGATTAATCACTTTATATATTGGAGATACCTTTATCTTAAAGAACATAAATGGTGCTGCTAAATGCCAGTTCTGTCTTCTATCTGATTGCATTTTAAACTATATTATTTATTCAAAAAAGGAGTTAGAAGCCAAGGGGTAAACTTTGGGTGATGATTCATGTACACAGGCAAGTGTGTGTTTTTCTTTCTTCCTTTATTTTTTTGTTTCTTTATTTGTTTTTTTTCTTTCTTCCTTCCTTCCTTCGTGTCTTCCCTTATTCCCTCATCCTCCTTCTTCTACTTCATTTTACATAAATACTTCCTGTGTAAGATAAAATTATTTACTCAACTGCTGGTTATAATTCAACAAACTAGAAGGAAGCTACTATCAAAATATGAATGAAAATCTGTTTATACAGGCTAGCTCCCAAAACAACATGGATAGAACTCACAAATATAGTAGGTGGAATCTTGATGTAGGTAATAATATATTGCAATTTAATTTTTTTCTTCATTCATCAGCTGAAAAAAAAGAATGGAACCTAAAAATGAGAATGGTTGAAAACAAACTTTTAGGATTTTTATAATAATTACATATAATTTGTCTGTCTGTCCAGCTATTTGAGACACGTCCTTACTATGTAATCCACAACCATGTCAGACTTTCTTAAGTATGTTAGTGTCAATGTGGCTTTGGTTATGGTTCTTCAGATGCCATCCATATTTTCTTTCTTGGGATGGGATGTATTACTCTCCAGGAGCTCACCAAGTAGGCAAGTTTGGTTTGACAGTGAGCCCTAGAGATTCACCTGTCTCTAACATCCCAGTGGAGGAATTATAAGCATGTACCACCAAGAATTATCTTTATCTTTGGTTTTGATTATTGCTGTTGTTTTAAGATTTACTTTAGTTTTTAAATAATTCTTTGAGTTGTTTTCTTTTAATAGAAGACATTTTGATCATATTCTCCTTACTTTCAAAACTCTTCTAGATTTTTCTCTTCCCTCACAATTTTCTGATTTTTTTTTTTTTTTTTTTTTTTTTTTGCTTTGTTTTGTTTTTCGGGTTTATTTTGTTTTTGTTTTTGTTTTGGTTGTTGTTGTTTTCCATCAAAGTCAATTTGTACTTCCCAAATTTTCCTGGATATGTGGCCTTCTGATACAGCTCTGTTGACTAATAAGATAGCTGGAGATAAGGAGTCATTCCTCTTTTAACTACAATAATTAGCTGCTGGGAGAAGAAGAATCAGCTTTCATTAGAAGCCATGCTTGATCCAGAAACTGTTTTCTTACAAAGATCTACCATCAATGGCTATTACACTGCTTTTATTCTCAGGTTCTGGGGATGAATCTAAAAGCCCATTATGGACAGGGTTATCTTCCTAGTTCTTGGCCCTCATATTTCAATCCTTCTTATTCAACCTCCAGAGTGCTAGTACTACCAAAATCTCCACCACATCGAAACTCATTTGCTTGCCTCTTAGCTGTCATATCTTACTTCTTAGAGTAAGGGTTATTATTCAGTGAATGGACTGCCAAATGAAAGCTGGTGTAGAAGTTTCTTATCAAGGTATGATGACTGAATACGGAAGAATTGATTTGGAATTCTAGCAGCATCTTGCCTGCTGTTCTTGACACTTGCATTTGGTAATGACAAGTGTCTTGAAGTCATGACAAGATACTTTTATTGAATGGTACTGTGCTTCCCACTCTTCATAAGTCTGATCTCCCACACTACTATTTTATTTTATAATGCCTACAAATGCGATTTGGTTGGCTCGATGAGGAGAATAAGCCCGCCCTGTTCTATTCTGTTCCATGCTTCGATTTAATTATATTTTGGACAAGAAGTGCTCCCAAGAGACTAATAGGAAAACTGTATCCATTTTCTTAAAAATTGCTTTTTTTATCAGTAAGATTTTTTCCCTAGCTAGATTTATTATCTTTCTATTATAAATATTCTGCACAAAGAGAAGATGGCGTATAGAATTGCATGCCAGGAGTGGCATTTCCGCAGAACAACCATGGAGCAAAACAGAATCTTTGCACAGTTTTCTTTCAGAATTATTTTAAAGGTGGAAGTGATGAGGAGGGAGGTCAAACTGATAACACAGTTGAAAGTGATTTAGAATCAACATCACATCACTTACAACTGCCTTAGACATCCGTTTGAAGCACGGCATGATATTTCTGTAATTATTTTACTTCCTTTAATAACTGCATAGGAATAGGTTTGTTTCCCCAGTGAATCGCTCTGTTCAGAGCCTTTCCTTATCTTTATTTTCCAGGTTTCACTAGTATTTGATACCATATGCATTCTTACAGGGAGACAGTAGATAAATCAAATCAAAGTCATTTTCCATCAAGTCAAAGATTACACATAGGAAGCAGAGCAGTGGTAAGTAACAAGTTTTGTTGGGGGAAAGGAGGCAGAAAATGTAAAAATAACGTAATTGTTTCAGAGAACTGAAATCATAAAATATAGTTAACAATAGTCAACATACAATGAATGTTATAGAAACTTTGAACCTTATTGACCAGGTGTTATGATATTTGGTTTTTGTTAACACTGTTCACCTATAGTACAATAAAATGCCATTCTTTTAATAAAAGAACAAAGTGTGTTTATTTATCAACAATTGTGCAATTGATGATTATAACATATATTAAGACAAACAAACAAAAGCAATTTTCTCAGTGTTGGTAAATTTTCAACGTGTTAAAGATTGAGGTTCAAGAATAATAAATAAGTAACCATATAGTCTTTAATTTTTCAAAATTGTATTTTAATGATACTGAATCCTAACAATCTTATAATTTGAGTAGGAAAATTTTTCTTTAAAGAAAACACTAAGTTTATAGTACTTGCAGAGAACTGTATCCTATAAGAATATTTAGTATTCAATATAAATATGGTTTAAAATTAATTCATGAGTAGCATAAGATAACAGCCTCTAAAGTAATCACAGATAACAGGCTAACTTAACTCATTTTACATCAAAAATAAAATAGTATTATTAAAATCAGTATTTTTCTAAATTATGAAAATGTAAAAAAGTGTTATTATAATAGGTAAATATATAAAACCAACATATAAAAGTCAGTAAAACTATAATGTGGTGGATGATATAGAATATTTATTAATATTGTGACCAATACATACTTTGTTAATAACTCTAGATTTATATTCATTTTTCAGTGGATTATATACAATAAAGTAAATACTGATATAAAGTAGGTTTAATATGAAATTGAATTAATGCAGATATTGGCTTTCATGTACATTTTGAGTTAACAGAAAAATCATGTTCAATTGTCTTCAATATTTATAGAAACTTATACATGTTACTCAAGTCAAATGTCATATTCTAATATTGCTGAGGAAAGCCCTGAATTAATTTCTTCAACCATCCATGGGCCTTTTCCAATGACGTCAGTGATTAATGGTACCCAATACTTTCTTTTATTTCTATAGCCCAAACAGTAAGAATATTGTCCTAGTTACTTTTCTCTTGTTGTGCTAAGACACCATGAGCAATTCAAATTATAGAAGAAATAACATACTAGGTTGCACTTTTAGAGAGTGAGTCCATGGCTATCATGTTGGAAATATGACAAAAACAAGCAGGCATGAAACATCTACTACACAAGCAGTAAGCAGAGAGAACTAGGTAGGAATGATATGGACCTTGGAAATCTCCAGGAAGCCAACAATGCCATACCTCTTAATGCTTGCCAAACCATTTCACCAACTGGGGACTAAGCATTCAAATATATGAGCCTATCAGGAGAATTATTACTTAAACAATAACATTTAGTTGTATATTACAAAGTTCTTTAGAGTTTTTCCAAGGGATTTTTACTTACATAACCATTTGTTTCCATATAAATTAAAAGTGGCAAGTATATGGTAATATGTTTGATAAATATCTAGCATAAACTCTCTGGCCTGTGGTTTTGTTTTAGTACGGCCTTGTTTCTTGCCTTTATATGTAGATGTTGCTATGATCAAAAGTTCCAGATCACCAGCATCACTGCATAACCCTCACATTTCGGGATCCATGTATTATCTTCTCTGACTGTGACATAACCAAATTCTGCAGTTTAATTTTTGAAATTTTCTAATCTGACCTTCCACATTCCTGTAGGTTCTAACTCTTTATAGGATTATACTATCCTGTTAAGGTCTCAATGATCAAGAAGTAAACATGCTCTCTCTGTAAACTGGATTGTACAGCCTAGAAAAAGAGGAAAGCCATGCAGTTGTGATATTGCCAATAGGTGGACAGTGGCTTGGGGAGAAGCATATAAACTGCTGGTATGACACACCAAGAAGTGAAATGGCTTTATACTGGGAGAATAATATAAGAGTATGTCAGAGCAAATGATATTTGGTGTATAGCCCAGTCACAGAAAGAAAGAGTAGTCATAGAAGTGGTGTCACAGTGACACAGAACAGTTGCACTGCTGCACACACTAGTTTCTTTGCCTAGATTATAAAGTGTGTCATTAGAAATAATGGTGCAAATGTTGGAATGCATGTGATTGCAAATTTATGAAGTATTTCCCAATGTTGGGTCAGAGCATCTGGCTTTATTACAGAGTTAATGGGTTCAGGTGACCTAAAAGGACAGGAATCCCATATATGGTCTCTTCACACCAATCAGGAACTTTAATTCAACCTTCATCCTTCTGGACTTTCCCTCTGATCTTCTGCTTTGTTCCTGCCCTCACCTATTCTCAGTAACACTCACAATATAATTACAAGTTCCGATCGATGATATTTTAACCCAGAGTCCCTGGCACCTTCTCTAGAGCAGTAAGTATTTATGAAAAGAACGGATGGAAACATGAATAAAACAAGAAATAGATCTTTGAACCAAAAGACTGTATTAATTGCTTCATTTTAAGTTATTTTAGTAGGAAATTCAGAGTAAAGCCAGGTTATGTATGATGAGTTTTATTGAGCCCAGCAAGGTGTCACTGCTGCTGGACACTTCCATGAACATGAAAAGCTGTGATTCGTCACTCTGTTCCATGTTTTTCATATGTGAGACACTAGTGGATCTTATTTGTAGACAAAAATCTTGTCATTCAGCTTCTTGTTCCAAACCTGACTGTAGTTTTTTGTTTGTTTATTTGTTTAGTATTCAATTCTTGTGATGAGAGTATAGGTCCTGACCATGTCTCTTTCTCACAGCATTTCTCTATTCCTGTCAACTGTCCTCTATTCAAAGAGCATCCCTTCTGAACTACAGCCTCACCTCGTGCTTAGAAATTCCATGTTTTATTTATTTACATTGCAAATATTATCCTCTTTTTCCTCTGGAAATCCCTATCCCATCCTTCTTCACCCTGCTTCTATGAGGGTGCAGCCACACCCACCAATTCCCTCCCATCTCCCTGCCAGGGCATTCCTCCTCACTGGGCAGCCTTCCTAGGATATATCCCCTCTTCTTAGGATGATGGATCTCTGGTTTCTTTACTTGATTGGTTCATTCTTATACTCCATTCTCTAGCATTGATATTATTTCCCTGAAGAAGGTTTCAGATTTTTTTTTTTTTGACCTTCCATACTACTACCATCTAAAACACATATCTTACTTTCCACCACAAACTCCATCATCTGGAAATAGCCTTTGCTTAGAAGTTTTCTCTGTAGCCTGTTTCTCCATACATATGGTTCTTTACTTGCTTACTCTTTATTTCTGTCTTCTGCAATGTATAACCCACAATAGTGCATGCAGCAATATGTAGGTCAAGAGTATTAGACAATAAATATTTGATAATTGCATAAATGAATCCAAACCAATGCCTTATTTCTTGTTGTTTTTTTGTTGTTGTCAGTAAACAGTCCGTGGCCTACAAAGAGCACCTTGTGTCTTTGCCACACTTCCTATCATTAAAATTTTTCACTGTGTGTTTTGTTGCTAATATTTTACTACTCATTGCACTCTAGATTAGCACATCTTGTGACCTGCCTGGTATTTCCCTCTTTTATTTGACACTTGCTAAAACTAATTTTTATAGCTAAGAAATATTTTAGTTCCCCTCTAATGCAAATGAGACTTTATGGAATTTATGCCTGGACTTCTTGTGCCTGTTTCACATGCTTGACTTGAGGTTTCATCCACAATGGCATCCTTTCTTCCAAAAATTATACATCCTATGACTACATCTAATACTCTAAGATATGCATGAGTACCTCCATGTTTCCTCTGATATACATACTTAGCTGATTTTCTGTTTGATTTCACATCTTAAAAATGGGATCTTGGTAACTTACCTGTCTAACAATATTACTGAGATTGCAACTCTTCTGTGGAATCCCAAGAAGATCGTAGGCAACTGACTGCTGCCCCAAACTAGCCACATACTTATAAAAGCGACCAGTGGCAGTTTCCTTCCAACATCATCAGTATAAGTACTCTGGAATATGTCTTTAACCCATACTGAAGATATTTCCACTTCCTGAAAACCTACATTGTTCCTAGAAAAGGAAACTATAGTTTGAATTGTGCACTAACATACAAAATTTGTTTAAATGCAATTCTACCATGTGTGTTAAATTTGCATTGATGTGTGCCGACTCAGGATTGACAAGAGGGGGAAATCTGTAAGATGGATATCAAAAAATAACATTAATGAGCTGCTAAAGCTAAAATTACAGAAACTTATGAAATTGGTTAAACATAAAAACCATTAAACTGTTTACTGAAGCTTCACAGATATACTGCAGCTAATGAGCATCTCTGCTACTTAAATAAGCCCAAATTGAACACACATTACATGGATATATAATTAGTCATGGCAGTCAAACACATAGACTTACTTTTAAAGCTCTATTTAGGAAATCTTTTCCATTTGATTTATTTTGTTAATTAAAATATTTTCGTCAGCATTCACTTATATTTTAATAATATTATTTTCACAAGTAGCATAATCTTCTCTTGGCTTTCTGTGTTTTTGTTTGTATTTTAAATGTAACAAATGGGGATTTTATACTAGACATTTTTTCTTAAACCCTTCCTATAATTGTTTATATCACTTGGTGGCATCATTCAGCATTTTAAAATTTTTTCTCCCTGGGAATTACATGTGAAATATCTCAGCAGCCTATCGTTTTTCACTGTCTCATAATTATCAAGAAGTATTAAGCACCCAAATATGCATAGAATTATGATGATTATGGTCCAAATCAGATTAAAGGATGATCTATTTCTTCAAGGAGTTTGTGGTCTTAAGTAGATGGTAACATTGAATATAAATAAGCAAATCAAAGCACACCATTTGGGAATCCAACCGAGAATCTGAAAACAATCCCCATGTATTTACTTCAAGAGCACTGACCTCCTTGAGGAGATCTTTTCCAGAGAAAATGAAATCAAATCTTCAAGGAGTTCACAGAGTCTTAAATAAATGGAATTATTGTGGAGAAATAAGAAAATCAAGGTGAAGTGTTTGCATGGGTTTAATTCTGAATTCATTAGTTGGTCAGTTTAGGAATGGAAATGAAGCTCACACTGGCATGAAAGGACAGCAGAAGTTATTTCTAAAGGCTGCTATTGACAATTGTCCTTTGGTTTGACTTAGAGAGCCACCATATCCTGAGAGTGCTGGGTTTAGAAAACTAAACTGTTACTTTTCCTCTCCCTGAATACTGCAAATACAACCAAACTGAAAATAATCCAGGCAGAAAAGTAAGGAAGAAAAATACTTAAAACGATTGAAAAGATCCACACTCCTAGGATTTCCTTCCTGGTATACTTGTTATGCTAGAAACTTGTGGTCAACTTGAATTTTCTCCCCACAATGAACTGTGTCTTTCATTATGAAACTAAGAACTCAAAAAAAATTTTTTTTGGCTGGTCAACCAAGGCCCAATAATATGTAAAATTGATGCTGAATAACTGAAATAAGAAAACATAAGTTAACAAACAAAACAAAAATTAAAACAACCCTTAATTAGAACCCACTTATGTCTCAGTGATTTTGCTAGACTCTGGAGCCCTGGGTGATTTACATAAATCCCAAGGAACTCAGAGTAAAGAAGACAAGATGGTGGGATAATATAAATGGAAGCACACATGGCTTCTTTCACAGACAAAGAACACAATTCACTGAAAAGACAACCTAGATGCTGGATCTATGACACCTGTTAAGACTGGTGTTGGTTGTCGTTCCTCCAGTAGTCATCTATCTAGTTTAGTCATCCTGGTCTCCAGTGGGAAATTCCCAGAGGCTATTCTTGGACCACTTGTCTTGAGTTTGTCATACCTCTAGGACAATTTTAAGGAACGCATTGGGGTAACCAATTAATTCAAATACAGTCTCTGCAACCTCTTGACTATAAGGATAATAACAGCGTGTACACTTGATATCATTTTGTGATGAAGCAAAATGAAGAAATAGAGAATTAATGCCTACCAATTACAAAGAATCTATGAGTGTCAATTGATTTTCTTTGCTTTTAGTAAGGGCAGAATCAATAGACTACAAGAAGTGAATATGAAAAACTTCTTCAGATGTGTTCACAGATCTTGTTAACTGAACCCATAGTGAGGTTGTTGGAAACAAATGACTCAAAGATAATGCCAAGTTGTTTAAGCTCTAATTCTAGGCTGTTGGAAAAATGGAGAAAATATGAAAAGACAGCATTGATAATTGCACAATATGATGGGGCAAGAGGAAAAGCAGAGGGATGTGATGGAAACCAAAACAAAGGACTTTCAGGGCAAAGGCATGGTCATCTGCAAGGTTGACAAGAAATTACTACAATTAGTGTCACTGATAGTATCTTGGGCATTGACACAATTGGTTTTTAGTTTTGGCACTGTGAAGATTTGTGGTAGCCTGAGGACTTTCTAGGACATATGAGACAAGAATATTTCTTAAACAGGAAAAAAAAAGACTCTTCAGAATTTGACCACAGAAAAAAACAAAGGTTGGCCAAGTACCCATCGAGGGTTACAGGTAAACGATGGAGGTCACTAGTAATTAAGAAATGGATGAGGGAACAGAGCAGGATTGGGATCTCAGTTTAGGTTCAATAATTTGGAAGAGACAGTAGATTGTCCTGATTAAAAGCTGATAGGCAGTGTTGTAGCTTGAAAGAAAGACGCCCCTATAAACTTATATACTTAAATGCTTGATCTCTAGTTGGTACAGCTGTTTGGGAAACGATTAGGAGTTATGGCCTTGTTGGATGAGATGTGTCCCTGGGGATGGGCTTTGATATTTCAAAAGCCCACACCAGGCCAAGTTTTTCTTTCTCTTCCTCCAACTTGTGGCTAAGATATAAGCTGTCTCAGCTGCTCCAGCCACTATGCCTTCTGCCTTCTTTCCCATTTGCCCTGTTTCCCAATTGTTAGTCACACTCACTCTCTGAAAATGTAAGTCCCCAATTAATTTCTTTTTTTTTAAGTTTCTTTTGAAATTGTGTCTCTTTATAGCAATACAGCAGTAACTAAGATAAAGAAAACTGAATAGAGGGTGATTTCAAAGTAGTTTGAAATCATTTTCATTGAGATCAAAATCGGGTCCACAGTGACCGTCATTTCCAATGGAAAATGCACAGTGTACTGGATTTTATAGACTTGTGAGGAGTAAAGTCTAGAGACAGAAAATACCTACAATCCTTGGAATAACTCAAAAATGGAGAAATTACATACAAAAGAGCTTAGTGTACATGTAAGAAAAGAAGAAATAAGAAATAATGCAAATTAATTTCTGGATGCTACAGAAAAATAAGACAGACAATGACTAGGCCACAAGATTTGAAACCTTAACAGGCCATAGCTTGGATAAGCAGAATGGAAAGTGTCATTGAGTGGTGAGGCAGAATGGATTACTCTAACAAAATGGGTTTAAAAGGGATGTGGTTCTAAGTATGAGAAAAAGAACATATCAAAAATCCAAGGTTTCAGAGTAGGTGAGGACAAACAGAGAATTATAAATGCTATGATTGAGCAGAGTAAGAAGTGGCATGGCAAAGGACTTAAAAAAAGGAAGAAAGATCAGGATTCAGGGGGATTTTTTAAGGTGGTTAAAGACCAATATTATCAACCAAGCCCTATAGAACTCCCATGAACTAAAACACCAACCATTGAGAGCACATGGAGAGACCCATGGCTCCAGTTGCATATGTAGCAGAGAATAGCAGTGTTTGACATCAATGTGAGAAGAGGCCTTTGGTCCAGGAAGAGCAAGTTTTCCCAGTGTAGGGGAATGCCAAGGCACTGAGGTGGAGAGGGTGATCAGGAGTGCACCTTTGTGGAGACAAGTGGAGGGGGAGGGAGGATGGAAAGGGATAATATTTCAAATGTAAATACAGAGAGTATCTAATAAAAATAAAGAAAGAAAGAAAGAAAGAAAGAAAGAAAAAGAAAGAAAGAAAGAAAGAAAGAAAGAAAGAAAGAAAGAAAGAAAGAAAGAAAGAAGGCAAGTCTTTACTTCAATCCTCACTGGCTCTTGTGAGTATGAACTGACATTCTGATCGTATACTTAGGGTTATGTAGGTGTACCAAGAGCCTGCTGTCCCGACATGCTGTTCTCAGTTGTTTTCAGTTCCATCCATTGCTTTCTTCCAGTTGTCCTTCTGCTTGAACAGAATTCTCAGATCCTAGCTCTCTGCTTAGAAACGTTTGATCTGCTTGTGGTTTTTGCTTTCTTCTCTGATTACTGAAATGCCTGCCCTGGTTTGTTTTCTTTTTCTCCTCATGCTTTGATCCTACCTGGTCATCAAGGCTATCAAATTAGAGAATATTCATGGGGATGGATTCCTCTAAGGTTCCAGGATAAGACTTTATTATAAATCTTTGAGGACTTTTTTTTCTTTCATTCCTTTATAATGTCAAATTCTTCAAAATTATTTATAATCCTTTCCATTATGATTTCTGCATTGTTGTTTTTTTTGTTTATGGAGAATTGATTTATACTTATATACTAAACTATAATGCCTTCCACATCTTTTTATAAAAACTGAAAAACACACTTGTCAAATGCTTACAGTTCTGTATTCTACATATATGACAGCATGGTTATGTCAGTTTAATTGACCTTGGCAATCTGCATCTGCTGCTGATATGTCCCTAAGGGACGGTTTCTGCAATTTTAAGCTGTGGCTTATTGAAAAACTTGTGTGTCGAAATAAAATTAAGTCATTCTTTCTCTCTCTCTCTCTCCCTCTCTCTCTGTTTCTCTCTCTGTCTCTTTGTATTATATATATGTGTGTGTGTGTGTGTGTGTGTGTATATATATATATATATATATATATATATATATATATATATATATATATATATATATAGTGCATAACATTAAATTGATTAAAAGTTTCTATTTCAAAATCATTTCTTGTTATAAAGCTACCTTGGAGTGTCTTTGTTTTTTTTAAATAAGCTCATTTGAACACAGTAGTAATTAAAACAGAAAATTAACATAAATCTCAAATGTTTGGTATGAATTAAGGATGTTTCTGTTGTTTTAAAGACTGCATAAAATTCCAGGCACCATATCATTTAGCATATTTCTCGCTCATTTGGGGAATAGTCTGGACTGTGAATAAGCATGTTTAAAGGCTCTTTTTCAAGTTCTTTTTGTTGATGTTTTGTTCAGCCATGGTGCTACTGGGACATATGCCTGTCTCCATCAACATACAATCCCTTGGAAACTTGTGCAAAGACTGTAAATGATCACAGTAGAAAATGCCTACACCCTTCAAGACAGAAAGGAAAAATATACAAGCCTTCATTAATATTCATTTAACACTTCATAGGCAACGGCAAGCCATTATTTGGTTTGCAAATGTAAACATACATTTTTCATCCACGTGGGCCCTCATCCCTTCTTAGCTGCAGCAGGGCAGCAGTAATCTGCTTCTGAGGTTTGTTTACACTGAATTCCAAGTCAAATATATCAGCAGAAGAGTGAGTTGTCCACAGAAGGATGATTCCAATGATGCAGACAGTAGAGATACCCTTGTTCCACAGGCAGCAGAGCAAATGGACTTCTCACTGAGAAACTGCAAAGCAAACACACCAGCATTTTCTCTATTGGAGTCCTAATTAAAATTCTAGATATGATACTTTAAGCTTTACAAAAGACAAAGGTAAAAGAGAAAGAACAATGGTTATTGTTTGAAAATCACTGACTTTAAGAAAGTTAAGACTGAGGAGATGCCTTGTTCCGTAAGTATCTGGCACCTGCATTTAGATTCATTGAAGACAATAAAAAGCCAGGGACAGTGATGTCTGCTGAGATGGTAGTGCTGGTGGCTTGGAGACAGGTAGAGCCCTACTGTTCATTGGTCAGCAAGTGTAAACATATTAATGAGTGGCAGGTTCAGTGAGAGACTCTGTGTCAACAAATAAAATAGATTACTATTAAGGGAAGTCCTTGATCAATCTTTGGCATTCATATACATGAGCCCTAGTGCATAAACATACATATTCACTCACACACACATACATACACACACACACACACACACACACACACACACACACGGAACATGCACATGCATGAAATTGAGAAGGGTATTTTTGAAATATGTCAATTTGATGAACTTCTGAATGTAATATAAATATTTTATGTGCCTAAACAGAGTCTATGGGACCTGCAGGGAGATGCTCCTGGTTTGTGAAGGCAGAACCATCATTCTCAGAGTAGCTGCTAAAAGAAATATCCAGGAATCACTGTTGCCCTGTTTATATTCACATATTTTGTTCATTTTCTAATTTTTCCAATGGCTGTTTTGTAGATGACAATCTCAGAATTACATATTCAAATTTAAATAAATTATAATTGTTTTGGTTTATATTTCACAGTATCTAATAAGAGTACTCAAAATAGATGTCAGTAGCTCCACAACTTAAGTTTTCCATAGGTGTAGTCGGGAATAATAACTAATATATAATCTTTATTTTGCTCATTTTCAGAGTGAAATCCAGTATTTTTGAAGCATCAAAAAATGATATTAAATGTATAAAGGGGACCTGAAATTGCTTTCCATTTTAAATCTTTAAATTTTAGAATTCTAATTGGGCCAGAGTGTATTTAAATTTTAGATTTTATATATGATTTTATATATAATTATTTAAAATTACTGGCCTATGTTTCTAAAGTGTACTGTATGTGCTATTCAGTGATGACACATTATGCCAGATTGAAGTCTTGAGCTATATTCACTATCGATGTTCTTCTTGCAGCTCAAGTAACTGTCAACAGATGGTAGTGATGATCTGTTATGCAACGGGGAACAATGAGAAAGGTCTCCTTTCATGTGACCTTTAAAAACATTAGAAAAACCTCAAAATGCCATTCTGCATTGAAAATAATTACATGAATATTTAATTTTACTCCTGATGAAAGGTGAAATAGCATAAGAAATACAAATAGCAGATTTTAAAATAGAAGCCTGACTGTGGTAGCTTTGTCTTATGAACTCCCTTCTTCAGACACCTATCAACCCAGCTCACTGTTCTCTAAATTTCAAGTACTATCTCACACACGGTAGAACAGATGCAAGCCACATATACACTGTGCTGATTGTCCTAGCTCCATAGGCCTGTAGATAAAGCATAACTGCACTAGCCCAGGGATAACTGTCTTTTCTACTTTACATGGAATATAACATGTATAAAACAAGGCTCATTTTAAATCAGTTTGTTTAGACTTTTGCACATGGATATGATGAATTTGTATTATTTCTTCTCCTCCCTCTTGAGCTAGCAACTTCGTCTGATATTTTCATCCCTTTAGCCATTTAGATCTGCTCCTATATGAACTCACTTAGGGCTGGGGACTTAAAATAGGGAAACTTATCAGGGTCTCATCTCCTGGAGAAAACAGACTTATTCTCAAGAATTACAGGACTGTTTGTAGCTCTTCATCGAGGGATCTTTCCTTGTGAGGCATTTTCTATCCATATTGATATGTTAATCGCAACAATAATTCTTTTCTGATCATATTTAGAGAGCAACATTGTTGAAAATTCATGGCTATAGCTTCTGAGTCATCTCCAGAAGACACATTGACTGGTCTACTGGCGTATACATTCTCTCTGGGTCCTCAGTTTTAAGAATAGGGATTGTGGTATAGATTCATTAACTGAGGCTGTGCATCCCATGGTCACTTATTCTGTATGTGAATGTGATTCTTTTTATGGTTTCTCATTCTGTTAATATCTTGGTGGGAGAATAACTAGGTTTCTGTGTTTGGATGACACTTTCATCTACATTTGGTTACTTTATCATATAGTTGATTCTTTTATCTATTTCTATTTCAGGAACATCCAGGTATTCTTTATACTTTCTCTCTCTCTGTGTCTCTGCCTCTGTCTGTCTGTCTGTCTGTCTGTCTGTCTCTCTCTCTCTGTCTCTCTGTCCCTGTCTCTCTCTTGTCTCTCTCTCTCTCTCTCTCTCTCTCTCTCTCTCTCTCTCTCTCTCTCTCTCTCTCTCTCTCATTTTCCCCACTGGAAGAAGAATAGTTCTTTTTGTTGATATCTAGATGTTGTATTTAAAGTTCATGAAATACAACCTGGAGATGACATATGACCGTGACCGCCAGCACATCTGCACCAGCATAGAGGTTCTACATCTTCCACACAGCCTTTCTCTTTCAAATCTCACAACTATGATTTCAGAAAATATTTAATTATGTAATTTTCTGTAAATTTTTCCAACCCTTTCCATGACATCTATAGATTACTAGAGAAATCATATGGCAAGTAATTATATAAGCATGTTATGAGAATTTTCTCAAAGAACTGAAGATAGTATTTGAATTTTCTGGATTTTATGAAACAAAAGAGACAGTTATTTTGAATCCAATGCATATGCATACCTGAGTCAATTTTTAAAGCAATAATGGTAAATAATTTAATGAAAATATAGGTTTTCTCATTTTGTTTTATAGTGTTTTGTTATGAAAAGATGAGACTCGCTTTGGATCCCAATCCATGAATCAACTATACAAACTACAATTTTTACCTGTAGCACCAGGAACACTATTGTGGTGATGTGAATAGAAAGTTTCATGGCTGAGCACACAAGGAAATTCACTTATATGGGATTCAAATACTTTCTTCTTAGATTCAGCTCTTACTATGTAGTAAACTAGATACTTAGTACTGCCCAACTCTTCTGTAATTTCCACATGGGAGGTATGTTTGTATAGTTTAAATAATAAGTGTGAAGAAATTCACTCTGTTATTTCAATTAGATTACAATTTTTTGTATGTGTATATATATATATATATATATATATATACACATAAGAGAAATTTCACAAAGGACTGAGGATAATATTTGCACTTCCTAACTTTTTAAAACAAAGAGACAGTTATTTTGAATCTGCTGCAGATGCATACCTGAGTCAAATTGTGTGGGTATGTGTGTGTGTGTGTGTGTGTGTATACACACACATATATAAGTCACACACATATTTATATATATATATTATATTACATTATATTTCACTGATCTATCATTGCCGATTATCTTTCCCTTTTTCAGTGAAAGAAGCCCTGAGTCCTATCAAGTTTAACAGATGGGGTCTCCCAGAAGTGAATCCAGAAACCATGCAGACCAGTGAACCGTGGGTGTTTGCAGGTGGTGATGTTGTAGGTATGGCGAATACCACAGTGGAATCTGTCAACGATGGAAAACAAGCTTCCTGGTACATTCACAAGCACATACAGGTACGCATTTGCAAACAATATCACATTGTTTTCCTCATAAGTACTTTTTGAGTTTTCATATGAATTTATGCTGTGCCATGTGAGTGTGCATTGGGAGTCCTGCCTTATCCCTTTCTGACTTACTGCCTTAGCTTGGGTTTCTCAATGAGCCTAGAACTAGGCTGACAGACAGAAATTCCCAGTGAGCCTCTTGTCTGTACTTCTATCAATGGTGGGGCTATAGGTGCATTGAAGAATTCTGCTATTACACAAGGATTCTCAGAATTTGAGCCCAAGTCTCCTATGCTTGCATAGGAAGTTCTCTTACCCAATGAGCCATCTCCCTAACTCTGTATGAGAAATTTTATAAATTGTATATGTCTGTATAAAATATGTACATCTTTTAACATGCAGACACATGGATGGATACAACTTTTAACATGCAGAGCGGGTAGTAAAATTATTCAGCTGATTGAAAATGCATCATATATTTCTATTAATGGAGGGCTATGAAGGTGAAAGCTTGTTGCGATGTATTTTCCACGCTTAAATAAAGGAAACTACATGTATCACATTTGATGATACTCACAAAGATAGCAGCTAGAATCTGATTCATAATGAAGTTATGCAGACTAGAGAGCTATCTGGTCTATCCATGTGGACCAGATGAAGTCCTATCCGTTTCCAAATTTGGTGTACACAAACAAGCAGACAGCAAACTATTGAAAATCATCAGGTCAGTTGCTAGATTTTTAAACTCATTGCTTGGTTTTATGATAAGATGCCACATGTAAAAATGATGAAATAGAAAGTCGAACCAGCTCTGGTACTCTGTGGGGTTGGAGCAGAAAAGGGTTAAACCACTAAACCCCTAGTTTGTACTTTTACTAAGCATTCTACTTTATTTTTTCTTCCACACTTTTATTAGGTTCCCTCCTTTATATAGAGTGTTCCTGGATGAATTCATCTCATTAACTTAGATTTTAATAACTTTCGATAGTTTATTATTTCTTCTATTTTTGAGATTTTAATATGATTATGTGATTTTTTTCCTTCCTGCAAACCTTCCTATGTATACTTCTAACCTCTCTCAGATTTATAGCCTGTTATCATTCATTGTTAAACACACACTCACTAACACATATATACTTATATATACATAAATACATTAATAAACCTACTCAGTTTCTCTTTTATTTAGGAAAATGTATAGTTATTATAGGCCACCTTGTATTTCTGTTTTTTCTTTGGTTTCCTTTAATGTTTGAACAATCCACTTTTACCTTTACCTTTCCTTGCCCTTTTTCATATTTTCTGTGACGACTTCATTTAAATTGTCCTTTAACAACTTATGCATTTAAGCCAGGCCACATTGTTAGGCCTCAGGTGAGTTTGTGTATTTCAGTATTCTGTGTATCACGGATTTCATGTTTAAGTCACCTATCTCTTCCCAATTCACACAGGGCATCTGCAAGTAGTGTATCTTAAGGTATTGAATCAAGACCATAACGTGATGCCCCTGAAATTTAGGAGTCCAAAAATGAGTAAAGTGAACTATGGATTTTGTAGTGAAAAGATTATGATTCAGGAAAATGTTACCATTGAGAAACCTTAAATTTAGAACTTATCTACAATATGGTCATAAATTAAAAGGGAGTATCCAGGAAAAAGGAAAGAAAAAAACTATTCTTTTTCTTTTAACAACTTTATTTTACAAAACAAGGATAAATGTACAGATTTTAAGCATTTTTTGCATAAAATTATACAATACATTTTTGTCAGTAATTTTTTTTCAGATTTTAAAATAATTTTTACATAAAACTATATGAATATATTTTTTAGACAGTACTTGATTTTTTTAAAGGTTTGATAGTATGCATTGAAAACTTAAACAATTAGAAGAAACCTGGGTCTTAGAAACAGCAACTTTGTGAGGGTTCAGGTTCCTGTATCGGTAAAGACAAAAGGACAAAGCTAACAAATCATATAAACTTTCTTTCTTTTAAATATACCTTATCTTAGAATTTTCAAAAACAAATGAACAAACAAAAACTCGCAAAGAAAGCTCCTGAAGACAGCTCCCATGTGAGGCTGGGAGTTGTCTGAACTGCTGTCCTTTGCCATCTGTATTTTAATTTATTGTTTTACTGTCATTTATAGCTTACTAGACACACCAAGTTCTCCTGTGTAACTCCTTGGTCTCTATGCCCACCAAGTCACCTTTATTCAATTCTATGTTGGATTATTAACATTTCACATGTGTTGGTAATAAGTTTATATATTTCAGGGTTTATTTTATTCATGGGGATATCCAACATCCAGCTGAAACCTATTGCCTTTAAACTCAACATACTTTTCAAATATGTTCCATCTCTATTCCCTGATAGTGCTTGTTTCCATGTTCTACCCACTCCACCAGGACTCGGATAGGAGTTTTTTGATATTCAATTACTCAAACTAATTAACTGTCAATTTAAAATTAGAACTCAATATAAGGCTTAGAGCTTCTCAGTGATAGCATTGAAAGAAACAAATGTAATCATAACTAATAACATACATACTGATATAATGTTTTGTGAAGACATTAAGAAAAGGTACCATTCAGAAATAGGCACGTGGATCAGTGAAATAGAATAGAAGATCCAGAAATGAGCCCTCACGTATATGGTCACCTGATTTTTGACAAAGGAGCTGTAAACATTCAATAGAAAAAGGACAGCCTATTCAACAAATGGTGCTGGTCCAACTGGCATTCAGCATGCAAAAGAATGAAAATAGACCCTTTCTTATCTCCTTGTACAAAGCTCAAGTGTAAGTGGACCAAAGATCTCCACATTAAACCAGATACACTGAAACTATTAGATGAGAAAGTATGGAAAACCTTAGAACACATAGGCACAGGAGAAAATTTTCTGAACAAAACACCAATGGCTCAAGCTCTAAGGTCAAATATTAACAAATGGGACTTAATGAGATTCCAAAGTTTATGTAAGGCTAAAGACATTGTCAAGAAAACAAAATGGCAGCCAACAGAATGGGAAAAGATCTTTACCAACTCCACATCAGATAGAGGCCTAATATCCAATGTATACAAAGAACTCAAAAAGTTAGACACCAGACAATCAAACAGCCCTATTAAAAATGGGGAACAGAGCTAAACAAAATGTTCTCAATTGAGAAATATTGAATGGCTGAGAAACATCTAAGGAAGTGCTCAACATCCTTAGCCACCAGGGAAATGCAAATCAAAACAACCCTGAGATTCCACCTCACACCAGTCAGATTGGCAAAGATCCAAAACTCAGATGACAGCAGATGCTGGTGAGGTTGTGGAGAAAGAGGAACAATTCTCCACTGTTGGTGGGGTTGTAAACTGATACAACCACTATGGAAATCAGTCTGGCGATTCCTCATAAAATGGGACATAGTACTACCTGTAGATCCAGCTATTCCACTTCTGGGTATATACCCCAGAGACACTCCAATATACAACAAAGATACATGCACCACAATGTTCATAGGAGCTCTATTTATAATAGCCAGAAGCTGGAAAGAACCCAGATGTCCTTCAGAAGATGAATGGATACAAAAATTGTGGTACATTTACACAATGGAATACTACTCAGCCATCAGAAACAATGAATTAACCAAATTCTTAAGAAAATGGTTGCATCTAGAGAATATCATCCTGAGTGAGATAACCCAGTCACAAAAGAACAGGCATAATATTGCAGTCACTGATAGTGGGATGCCAACCCCAGAGGCTCGGACTGCCCCAGAAACAACTCATAGACTGTGTGAAGTTCAAGAAAAAAAGAAAACAAAACAAAAAAAAAAATCCAAAAAAAAAAAAAAAATCCAAACCAAAACAAAAAAAAAAAAAAAAAAACCCATCATGCTCAATCCTTACACACCAAGAAAATGTTGACTAATTCTGTGTTACATCCTGTTTTACAAGTACTTTTTGCTCATTGTAACTAGTAAGACCTTAATGCAGAGTATCAAACCTTAAAAAAAAAGCAAAAAAAAAAAAAAAAAAAAAAAGCCAAGCACTGACACAATTGTATTTGTATACATTTATGCAAAAATGTTTAAATGTTTTTTTCTTTTATCATAGTTTTTTAAAATAAAGTTTAAGAAAAGAAAAGGCACCATTAAAAGATAAACATTAATATTTAAGAGTACATACATTTATCTCTTCATAACATAGTACTGTTATACACAGCCACACTTAAATGTTACATGAGTCTTGTGCGTTCTTTCCCTATTCATATCTGCATGACCCTATCTCAGCAAAGATCCAATCATATAAAGTGCTAGCTTGCTTTTCTGTTTCTGTGATAACATGTTCTTACAAAGAGATTATTGAGGACAAACTAGTTAAATTCAACTTAAACTTCCAGATCACAGTCCATCATTGAGGGTAGTCAGGAGACTCAAGCACGCACTTAATCAAAACGAAGAGGAAGTGTTAATCCTGGTTCACTCCCTATTGGTTGTGCTCAGCATTTTTTTAAAAAATCAAACCAATACTTATTGAGCATCAACTAGAGGCTAGAAATAAAATATAGAAAAATAGAAAGAACATACAGATAGCCTTCAATGGCCTGTAAACTATTATTATTGTTGTTATCTTGTTGTTCATTTATTCTTCTGTCATAAAGTATATCTCAACCACAGTTTCCCTTTCCTACTCTTCCTGACCGCCATTCCTGTTCCACACTTTGTCCTTTCCCTTCCTGAAAAGGACAGGGCAGCTTTCTTAAATACCCCAGTCTCAACTGCCCAGGAATTGTCTTACTCTTGATAAGCTATATCCTTCTACATTAATTAAATGTCCAAAGCAAGAAAAAGTCTCAGAGGCATCTCCACATGCAATTCACATAAAGTCAGTCTCCCAGGGGAGACTTCCACAGCATTCTGAACTATGTCAAGTTGACAACTGAAGGTATTAGGAAAGCCACCTTTGTCAACGATATAAAAACACCCCAATTTAAACCTTTCTTTTATTGTTTTCCTTTAAATATCATATTAAAATTATAATGTAAACACAATTTAACTTCAAACAATGACAGTCTTTAAGAATGTAATAGGTTAAAAGATTAAAATATTATTAAAATATCAAAATCTCTTCACAGTGAGATTCTACAAAATCAATCAATAGATAAATATTTTGTTATTCCAAAACTATAGTTAAAATCGGGTCAAAGCAAATCCTAAAATTAGCAGTGCAGACTCAATGATTTTATTTTTTAATTAAATATTTTCATTACTACATTTCAAATGATATTCCCTCTCCTGATTTCCCCTATGGAATTACCTTATCCCTTTCCCCTTCCCCCTTCCTCTATGATGGTGCTCACCCACACACTCATCCACACCCTCCCCCCTCCTCACCCAGGCATTCCCCTACATTGGGGCAAGGAGCCTTCACAAGACCACGGTCCTCTCCTCACCTTGATACACTATAAGGCAATCCTCTGATACATATGCAACTAGAGCCCTGGGTCCCTACATGTGTGTTCATTGGTTGTTGGGATTTTTATATCAGTGTCTGTCTGGCATCTCAGACTCACTCATGATCTACTGGATCCCAAAGTGCTTTGGAAGCTTGCTTCTCTGACTCTGCAATCTGCAGCACAAAGTTTGTTTCAAAGGATTAATATGGTTTCACTTTATTGACATCATTTACTGTCCTTGGTGGTCATCCCACATCCTGGTACATAAGTATCCTGAATTCTCCACTGTCTCTGATGCTGCAACCTAATCTAAGGTTTCTCTTGGCTTCTCTTCAGGAAGTGTGAGCTTTCTCGTGGTACCAGGCCTCAGCAGCAATGCATGACCTCCAATCATGCATTGCTCATGCCACAAGGGCACATTCTTACACATTACCAGTTTCAACAGCTAGCTTGAAATGCAGCAGTATCCCTAAAATCATGGTTTGTATGCTAAGCCTTAGGAAATACTCCTCAGAAGATTTTAACTGATTCTTTTTTTTAATTCTAGCTAACCATCATAGATTATGTTCATGAAACACGGGTACTATTTCAGTGACTCTGATTTATTATTGATAAGAGCTTATTCTTCAGCTTCAGCTAATCCGCAAACCCTTATTTAATCCAAAATACCACAAGAATATATGCCTAGTAGAGTCAATACTAACCTCAGAAACTTCACAAACTAGTACTCTATTTTACAGATTTCTCTCAACAGTCTAAACTTCCAACCTTTCACAAAGCAAACTCTTCTAAGCTCTGAACACTCAATGCCTTTTACACGTCAAACTTCTTAAACGATTGTACAATTCTCCCGAGTCTATCATTGTAACAAGCCCTCTCAATGTACCAGGTGATGTTCTAGTTTACTTTTCAGATAAGAAAATGTGACCAAAAGGATCCTGAGGAAGAAAGAGTTTATTACATCTTAAACTTCCAAGTTACTAGACATCATTGAGGGAAGGAAGGGAAGGAATTTAGCAGTAGAAATGACTTTCTTTGGCTCATGCTTAGACAGCTTTTGTATACAGCTCAAAACCACTTGTCTACAGATAGTACTTCCCACAGTAGCTGGGTCTCTCTTACATCAAAAAATAATCAAGGAAGTGTCTCACACTCATGCCCACAAGGCAGTCTGGTCAAGGCTCTAGTTGAGACAGACATAATGTTTGAAACTTCTCATATTATCATTGAAAATAATATTTTTCTGCTGTAATGTTTTGGAAGTTTCTTTTAAAAAGATTAATGTAAAAATCTGTGAGTACTGTGTAACTACGGTATGACAAACTTTTTTAAATAATTAAAATATTTTGATTAACATGATTATAAATATTTACTGGGTACAATACAGTGTTTCCACATGTTTACAATATATAAATCAAATTCATATTATTAATAATTCTATCACCTGATCATTTTGTTTGGTGGTCACCTTTAATTTCTTATATTTTTTCATTGCATAATTAAGTATTGTGATTTTTTTTCCTCTCACAATGGTGTAAGTCACTAGAATATATTTCTTCTAGTGATTTTGAGGTACTCTGATTTCTCCTCTACTTTCTAACCTTTACTATTAATTTTATTTATATATTCAGATAAACATTAAGAAAAATCTCACTCCGGTACTTTATAATGTTCCTTTTTTTAATTCACATTTAATCTCCCCTAAATCTGACAAGATTAACTAAGTGAGACTTTCCTTTAAACTTCCACTTACTCATAAAAGAAATAAACATTTATTATGATGAAGAAAAATATGATTCTTTTAAAATATGTGTTTTTTAAGGAATGATAGTATTTGAAATTTTAACAATATAACAGCTAATAAAAGTTTGGGATTTGTCTGAAGGACTCCACATAGTAAACAAGCATCGGATTACATTTTTTGATGGAATTGAGATGGAAGTTAGGTGCAGTTGAGTGTTAAGTAGATTCAAAACTGTACTTTCCTGCATGGTGTTAGATACATAGGGGCAAGCTCTGCTGTGGTTTTCAGAAGCAAATGAACAATGCAGGGGTTCCCTTTCCAAGCACTTCTAATGTAATTCCAGTATCCATGATCACTGCTGAAAGTGACCCTAACATCCAGTCTTTGTCACTAAAGCACTCATCTAAGATTTCAGATTGATTTTGATTTCTTCAATAAAATCCTTACCGTATCTCCACTCAACACTCAAGATAAAGCCCCGTCTCTTTGCAACATGGTGCTTATTACCCAAATTTCCTCTGTGTCTGTGCCCTGCTCAGGGGACACTACTTGTCTCTTTACATCTGATAGTTTTTTAAGGGGTAAAAAAACATTGCACCACATTTATGATTGGGGCAAACATAATTGCCATTCATATAAACAGTTCTGGTCTTAGTTGTCTCTTTTTATATGTTAAAAGGAATAATATATCTATGTTTTGAATAGGAAAAATATACAGTATGATAGAATTTATTTATTTTTAATGAATGAGAAGTCTCAGAATGTAAGAGCACGCACTGCTTTTGCAAAGGACCAAAGTTCAGTTCTCAGCAACCCCACAAAGCAGCTCACAACAGCCTGTAACTCCAGCTCCATAAGATCTGACATCCCTGCCCTTTTTGTGCAACTCACATGTATGTACCTTTATACACACACACACACACACACACACACACACAAATGGGGGCGTGCCCACGAATGTAATTTTAAACAATTAAAGAAGAAATAAGGTTAAAAAACTGTTATATGATGAACTAATTGTGATTATAAATAAATGTTTTTTTATGATTCTATTTACGAGAAACTTTTGAGAACCTGGAATGATAGATGGCTCAGCAGTGTTTTTACTGAAGATGTTCAGTCTCTCTCTCTCTCTCTCTCTCTCTCTCTCTCTCTCTCTCTCTCTCTCTCTCTGTCTCTCTCTTTCTGTCTCTTTATCTCTCACACACACACGCACACAGGGACAAATTAATCTGTAAAACCTTACTTGCCTTTATCTTTTAGAAAACTGTCACACTGGATAATATATTTTAAATGACTTCATACATGAATTACCTCATGAATGAATGCATACTGTCACTGCAGTTGTGCATATATAATTTCTTTGACATATATTTTTAGATAAATGCTGTTATTAAAAGACATCCTTGTTGGGATTTCAATTATTCTCATAATTTTCCAAAGAGATCTTCACTTAAGTTTCATTAGTTAATTTCCTCAATTACCATTTATTGAGAGCCAGCTGTGGGGCCAACACTTAACACTGGGAAGGCACCAAAATTAGTAAAGCAGTAAAGGAGCGGAGGTAGACTACACTGGTTTATACATTTCGGCTCTGAATTTAAAGGAAAAATTAAGCCTATTTCTAATATTTAGAAAACAACCATTAGTAAGTAATATTGTCTCCCCAAAAGAAATGATTGTGTCAGGGATACAATTATAGATAGATAGATAGATAGATAGATAGATAGATAGATAGATAGATAGATAAAATTAGCTTAATTGCCTATGCTTTGGATTATGTAAAATTAGCTGAATTTCTAAAAGCCTCTACTTCTGAGCCTGCTCTTCATCTTTGCTATTCATATTATAGTTGTAGGGTATAAGATAAAATTATATCTGTGGCTTTAAAATGATGTCATAAAATTATACAATAGGAGATATGTTTTTTTTTTAAGAATCTAAGATAGGAACTAAAGTTTAAAGTACTAATCTGAAGATCAAAATAGATTACTAAAAATAATTATACAAGCATTTTATTTAGCCATTTATTTATTTATTTGTCCATGAACACCATCTGTTTATATGCCATTAATTCATTAATTCCACAAATCATGTAACTTAAATTGTTATAATTTGAAAAGAGCCCTAAACAATAGGTTTGTATATCTAAAGTAAAATATAGAACTTGTCATTAAAAAAAAAGAAAAAACAAAGTCAAGAGTGGAGAGATGGTTCAGTGGCTAAGAGTACATGCTCTTCTTCTAGAAGACCTGAGTTCAGTTCTCAGCAACAACAAAGTATAACATACTACTGCTTGGACCTCCAGCTCCAGTGAATCTGGTCTCCAAAAACATACATAGTTGTGATGATAAGCATACCAAAAACATAAATAATAAATAAATGAATCTCTTTGGAGAAATATTAGAGCCTAGTAAAGAAAGCAGTCACAGAAGTGAAAGTCTACTTAAGTATCATCATTGAACATATTAATGATAGGGGATAGCATGGACAAATCTTTCAAGATGTGAAATCTGCAAGGAATTCAGAAACATCCTGGCATACACACACACACACACACACACACACAGACACACACACACACACTCACACAAACACACACAAAGGCAACACTAAAATGTAAAACAATTTCAAAATTTAGAACTGGTATAACTTTAAAAGGAAGAAAGAAATGTTGAATGGATAAAGTTTTACATGTTGCTACCTGTCAAAATAAACCCCAGAGAGTTGTCTGGTGTGCAGAACTGTGCGCAGCAGTTGTGGGAGCTAAGAAAAGCCACTGCTTCCTGATCAGGTACAGGGATACCGTCCTTGGGCCGTCCCAGGTGTCCCCGTTTACCCTATCTATCCTGCACTTAACTGCCTTTTCTGAACTTATCAAAATGTAATGTAAAGACTAATGAAGTTTTGAACACACAACTATATAGGGAAAGGACAGGGAAGGTCTGTAAGTATACCAGATTCTGCAGGAGGATGAGAACAACTGGCTTATACATTTCAAGCTGAGACACACAGTGTGGAAGAAACTGTTCACACAGAAAAGCAATGTGTCAGCTCAGGTGTAAATGTAGGGAACATGCATCTTTTCAACATTTCCCTCCCTTATAAGCCATTAGTTTATAATATGAAATTTGCTCTTCTTTTGAAAATGTATTAAAGAAAATCTACCATGTGCTCCAGTCTGTTGAACTCACATTGCAAGGATTCTTTGTCTTTGGAGGCACTGAAATAGTCTAAGATAATGCAGTATTTTATGAAAAGCAAGTGTACTGACTCTTTATTAATTGCTGTACCGATAAGTGGTCCAACAAAATGCCATCTTAATTGTTTCTAATGGGTTGATATCTGTGAAGCCCGGAGAGACTTGAGCATTTATTCTCTGACAGTTGAATAAGAATTTTATTGAATAAGAACATTCTGGATAGTGATGAGAGTATCCAAAGAGAAAGGACAAACACTGAAAACTGAGTAATTTTTAAATGTTGAATTTGATTTTATGCTTTATTTTCCTATTTAATCAAACTATTTGTTTAATTAGAGTATATATGTGTAAATGTGTGTGTGTGCCTGTCTGTCTGTCTGTCTGTCTTTTTATAAAGAAACCTTCTTTTTTAGGGAACAATTTAACCACAATTAAGAATTAAACATAATTCATTATCTCCTTTTCTTTTTGAAACTATAATAGTGTTTGAATTTGAGTCTTAAACTTTTGATTTAAATTAAGAGAAGTACATGGGAAGATAGTTTTATTACGACTATTACATTTTTTTTCAAAAAACAGCTAACCAGAGATTAAGGCTTATTAGAATTATTCTAGAGGAACAAGGAAATGCGAGGTCCTTGATGATCTTTACACTCGTGAAGCATAGACTTGTATATTCACTTGACAATTATTGTGATACTAGCTGCAACTTGGTTATCATCTAAAATTTCCTCATTTTCTTCCTGTAATGACTTCACAGGACATCGACTGTCTAAATTTTTATTTCACAGATTTTTAAAAACAAGAGCAGAAATCATTTAACCTGCTTGAGCTCAATCTATTATCAGTAAAGAAGCCAGGTCTGAGCCCATGGATGTCTAATATTGAAGCTCTGACTGATCATTTATTCTGTTTTGATTTCTTTTCCACTACGTCTTATTATCTCTGCGTACAACCTCATTTACTAAAACTTTAGAACGTAGAGATGTGTTAGAATTTTGACTGAGTGTTGCCTTTGGGAAAAAGAGACAAGTGTGATTTGAGGTCATGCCTTAAATAAAAAGACTTAAAAAAGGCACAACTGTGTGCAGGCCATGCCTCTCACATCCCAGATGAAGTGAGGACATGGAGTAGTACCTGTGTCTTAAAGACCCAAATCCAACTATTAATTATTGACAAAAAGGCACTTACCTTACAGTTCATTGATAGTGCATTCAGGGGCGTTTCTTCAATTAATGCCCATTATTTTTCTTATTTACTTTGCATCTCACTCACTGCCTGAGTCCTCATAACACCCTTCCCCTACCCTTCCCCCATCCCCTCCTCCTCTTCTCCTCTGAGTGGGTTGGGGACATTCTGGTTATCTCCCAAACCTGGCATTTTAAATCTCTGTGGGTTTTTCTTTCTTTTACAAATACTAAGATATAGAAAATTTTCATTTTAATTAACAGTAATTATATATATATAAATATAAATATAAATATACATATATACATATATATATGGGCATTTTGCATGCATATGGCATATCTGTGTACTACTTGAATACCTGGTGCCCTTGGGGACCAGAAGAGGGCATATGAGTCTCTGTGATTGGAGTTCTTGAAGGATGTAAATCTTGATGTGGGTGCTGGGAATCTAATGTAAATCCTATAAAAGAACATTCAAATGTCCAGTGTCATCTCTCCAACACAAATCAAGCTCTCTCTGTTTATCTTTCTGTCTCTCTGTCTTTGTCTCTCTCTGTCTCTCTCTCTGTCTCTCTCTCTCTCTCTCTCTCTCTCTCTCTCTCTCTCTCTCTCTCTCTCATGGTTTTTATAATTTTTTTTCCTTTCATTCAGGGCCAATATTTTGTAATAATTATTTGTCCCATTTCTATTATAAATCTTGTCTAAAATTATTCATAATTTATTATCTACAATTTGTGTTTTCTGATATGAGAAATAACATAAGACCTCCATAATCAATCAAAAAGAGACTGGAATTTTCACATAGTCATCCTGCAGCTATTTTACTTGTTCAAACAACAACCAACTTAAGAGAAATGTTACGACATTTTTGTAACCCACTTTCATCATTTTGAACCACATTCAATGTAGCTTTCCTGAATTAAAAAAATTCTCTTTTTCAAATATATGCAACTTATTAGTTAGGTCATACTTACTTACATTAACAGTGGCTACAAACAGGAAAAGGGAGAGGTAACTGAGAGGTGAAATAAAACAGCTCACTGGTACAAGAAGAATGTTTCTATGCACAGAAAGGCTTCCCACTGGGTAGTAATATTCAGCTCCCTGTGGGCATCCTTATTGTGTCCTAGGGAGAAAGTTATAAAAACTATAGATGTATTTAGTATCAGCTTCAATCAGGTTGTTTAAGCATCTCTAAGGTATCTCAGATGCTTTACCTTAGAAGCAGCAAAGCGAACATTTAATGTCAATGTGACTAATGCACAGACATATCTTGAGACACTATTTTGTTGTGTTTTTAACATACAAAAATACTTATTTAACAAAATAAAAAAGAACAGGGTGAAAATGTAGGCGGAGTTGCCATCTTCCATCCTACAGAGAAGGAAACTGGGAGCAGCCTGCAAGCTAATGTGTACATTCTTTATTTTAATGCTTTAAGATGTTTAATTTTTTCCTTACAACTTTATTTAAAAAACAGAGATACATGGATAGATGTTTAAAGGCATTTTGGCCTAAAACTTTATGAATGTATTTTTGTCAGTACAGACCATATGAAGCTAAAAAAAAAAAAAAAAAAAAGAAAGAAAGAAAGACCAAAAAGTGGAAGCCTCAACTCTTCTTAGAAAAACAAAACAAAACAAAACAAAAACAGTAAGTGTATAGCACATGCTCAGAGTGGGGTACGCCTAGACCTTAAATCATTAATGAACATATCCTTAACCCAGATAAAAAGGCTTGTTTGCTCTGATATAGTCATGTTAATTGTGGGAAAGAGCTCATATAAGCACTATTTGTGTTTTCGATCCAAATGAACTATATGTTTTCAAAGACCAGCTTCTTTATTTCTGTTGGTTGAGTGGTACAATGATGTGAGTCACAGTATTCTTTTAATAAAATGTGCTTTAAGGGTATGGGATAGGGCATCATGCTGGGGAATTGGAAGTAGTGAAGCTGATCTAAGTACACTTTATCCATCTATAAAGTTTCCAACGGATATATAGTAAACATACATTATAAACCCTTACCCAGGAGAATGTACAATTTCGAATATACTGTTTCTTTTTTTATCTTTTTTATTAGATACTCTGTATTTACATTTCAGATGTTATCCCTTTACCCCACCCACCCTGCTCCCATACCTCCTCCCTCTCCAGTTGCCTTCACAAAGGTGCACTCCCTTCTGGTCCACCTATTCACCTCATTGCTTTGTCATTCCCCTGCATTAGAATAATGTCCCCTGTTTGGACCAAAACCCTCTTCTCCCACTGATGCCAGACACTGCTATCGTCAGCTACATTTGCAACTGGATCAGTAGGTCTCTCAAAGTGCACACAGATGTTTGTATTTTACTCCATGGAAGTTTTGGAGGGTTTGGTTGGTTAATAATGTTTTTATCTTCCCATGAGGTTGCAACCCCTTTAAGCTCCTTAGGTCCTTTCTTTAGCAACCTCATTGGGTTCCCTGAGTTCAGACCAATAGCTATATCTATATGACTCTAGCATAGTCCCTGGAGGGGCATCTCTGTCTGGTTCCTGGCAGTAAGTACTTTTTGGGACCAGCTAAAGTGCTTAGATTTGGTGACTGCATATGTGGTGGATTCCCAGGTGAGGCAGCTTCTGAGTGATCTTTTCTTAAATCACTGTTCCTCTATTTGACCTTGCATTTCCTCCTATGAGAGTTTTGTTCTCTTTTCTAAGAAGGACTGAGACATCCCCATTTTGGCCTTCTTTCTTTTTGAGCTTCACAATTCACAGACATTATGAAGCTCAAATATATGGCCTTTCAATTGGAATGTTGAAAACAAGCACAATATTCATTGCGAGCACTGAAAGTAGGTACGTGGAGTTAGGTGTTGCTAATATACAGAGCAGATGTAAACTATAGTGACAAAATATAAATATCCATGAAAACACAAAAGAGTTAAAGAAGAATAAATAAAGAACCAGTAAGTAGGGGTAGAAACACAGATAAAGGAGGGAAATTGTGCAGTGCTTGTTATTAAAAATGGGTAGAAAAGTGAGTAAAGCAAGTATTTTCTTCCATGAAAAATTTATTTTCTGAAACAAAACACCATGAAGGCATGAGATAATGAATTAGGAAAAGGCTGGAAGAAGTTAAGGAAGAGGGCAACCCCGAAGGAAGACCATCAGTCTCAACAAACCTGGACCCCCAAGATCTCTCAGACACTGAGCCACCAACTAGCCAACATGCACATACACAAGCTGGTTTAAGGCCCTGGACACATTACAGAAGAGTCTGCTGGGTCTGGATTCATGGGGAGAAGACATGCCTAACCCTCACAATAAATGAGGCTCCAGGGAGTGAAAAGGCTAAGCTGGGAGGCGGTGATCCTCTGGGAAACAGGAGGAAGGAGGACTGAGGTGAGGAACTGTGAATGGGTTGACCAGAAGAGGGACAATAGCACCATATACACATATGTGTGTTTGTGTGTGTGTGTGTGTGTGTGTGTGTGTGTGTGTATGAGATTGTTTTAGTATTATATGTCTATAAGTGATTTAAGATCCTTCTGTTGGGAAGTTACAAGATGTCGTTCAATAGCAAATCCTTATGTTGATATGTATATAAAGGTATAATGCCAGCGTTTGGTATTATCATTTAATAACAACCCTTATTTCTCATTGTTCAACTACTCCATGATATATAGGAGTCTGGCAGGATACGTGTTGCTAAATGATATTCACACTTTTTCTCCTGCAAACCTGATCTGTTATAGCAAACTGCTATAATCCTATTATAATTATCCAAGTTAAGGTGTCCAATAGTTTTTTGGTTATCTTATTTATGAGGCTGTGTTATTCCTTTCACTTATTTACCCCACTCCTGAATCTAGTTTATGTGGTAAAATTATCTTAAAACATATGCATATGCTATATGTACATATGTAAATATCGCATAGTACAGTTTTATTAATCATGCTTACTTATTAACTATGGTTGCTTTTAACTTTCAATTTCATTATTAATTTTAGCCTAATAAGGAAGCTTATATGTTATGCAAATGAAGGCTGAAAACATTCTATAATTATTGCCAACATTCTGTTTAATTTTTTGCAGCATGTAGTATATTTTAACATATGTCTTTAAGGTTCACATTATCTATCTTAAATTATGTATATTATTTATCTACTTTTTACTGTTCGGGGAGTGTATGTGTGTGTATGTGTGTGTGTGTGTGTGTGTGTGTTTGTGTTTGTGTGTGTGTGTGTGTGTGTATGTGTGTTTGTGTGTGTTTTTTCTGACTTGACCCAGGCACAAAAGAATCACTCACTATTGAGGGAACAAGGTATCCCAGGAGATTGGTAATGAGATACAGAGCCTTTAACCTCTTGGTCACTAGTTCAAATCTGCCCCAGGTCAAGAGTGACAGAAAGTCATTACCAACTGAAGGTAGCTCAATAAGCTATGTGAAAAGAATATGTGATTCGAGTACCTCTCAGAGAAATCCAGGCACTAACCTCTCTACAGACTTGGAATATAATGGTGACCAGGGTTTTAGTTTACAAAGAAAGATGTCTGGTCATTTCAAAGTATCTTCTCACTCTGAACTGAGCCTGAGTTTATGTTGGTTTGTGAGTTGGTGTGAGTTGTCACATCACGCTGAATCTTTATCCATTACTGTTGTTAATGGGGTAAAATCCAGCAATATTAAATTTATGTTTTAAAACTCCATTGTCAGATAAAAGTTCAATTAAAATTGAATTTTATAGCCTTCATATCTCTTGCTTCTTCAATGCCCTCCAACAGATTTTTTATTGTTTATTAATTTCACTGACATGTGTGCCAATGACTGAGCTGTTCAACCTCTTGCAGGCTTCCACTGAGAAAGAGTAGAGAATAAGAATAGACAAGTGTAAGGATACTTTGAAGGTAGAGAATTCAAAACAGAGTACAGCAAACAAAGTTCATTAACAGGCCCACCTGACTGAATTAGTTTCATTCATAGTAATAAGACATCTTCCCATATGTTTCTTTTTAATATCAAATATTCTACAACTATTTTTCTCTTTTAAACACATTTAGTGGTCATGTTATTTAACCCTTCTGATTGGTGTATCTATAGTAGGAATCACACACACACACACACACACACACACACACACACACATACTTGAAATATTAATAAGATGATAGCACTTAAAATAGTGATTTTAGTTCTGTGCCAAGCTCATTTTGTTTCACAATGCATATATAGTATTGTATTATAAAAATTTTAAAACTATGGTAACAATGTTTATGAAAGAAAAGTTTTAAAAATAGTATTAATTGAGCCTTGTGTTAATACTCTGGGTAAGAATGAACAGGCACTAAGAACATAATAGCCATGGATTTTAAATCAACTTTATAAGGACATACCTATAATATTGATGTTCTTCTACATGCCATAGCAGACTTCATTCCTTACTTTAAATAAAATAGACTTTTTTTAATCATTTGTCATTGCTTAAAATATAACTTTTAAATCCACATCTTCAAAGGCATTCTTTTGCCCAAACTTACACCAGTGGTTTCTATAATATCTGAAGAACTATGATTTCAGAATTAGAAATTTAAATTGCACAAGCTTACTATTAGAGTATTTCCGTTACCCTTTGCAGGTTTTGAGGCAGCTTATTCGACCTTACAGTCTCACCAGGAAGCTAATGGGAAAGCCTTGCAGCAATCTTCACAGGAAAGTTTCCAAATGTCAAGTGTCATCTTTCCAGCTGTTAGATGAATGGGTAGCCAAGAGGCATTTATTTGGGTGTGCAGCCCCTGTGAAATCTGGGTGAGGGAGGAGAAAAGGCTATAATTTGGTGGTTAGTTTACCAGCCCTGGTACAGTTGCAAATCTCCTAGCCAGAACAAGGACTTTATCTTATCACGTATTGATTGACAGCTGGCTGCGATTCTTTCATACTTAAAGAATAAGAATTCCATAAACAAAGGCATTATCAACATGCCACACTAATTTCTGAGTCTGCTAATGCTGCAGATAAAAGCAGTATCATCAACCAAGCTGCCTTCTTCCCTAAACTCTTTTCAGCTGAGAAGAGGTAAAGTTTTTAACTTGACAGTTGTATTAAAATCTTGAGACATTGAAAAAGTGCCCTTCCATTTAGGATATATTGTATACACTTTAATCCTCATGTTAAGAGAAGGTTGAAATAAATCATTGGACACTGTCAGGTGGGAAAACTATGAATATCAATAAAAAGACAGCCTTATATATTGATGGATTTTCTTAGAGATGGTATTAGACAGACAGACAGACAGAGAGAGAGAGAGAGAGAGAGAGAGAGAGAGAGAGAGAGAGAGAGAGAGAGAGAAATACTTTGTTCATGGATAAACAATGTTTCCATATAATGCTTTTCAGCATCACTTGTTGAGATGACTTCAGCCCATCATCATGAGAGATTGAGGGTTTTTATAATTAGTTTTGTAAATGCACATGGTTTCTTTCTGTTTCTTTCTTTCTCTCTTTTTTTTTAGCAGTAACTAAAATCAAACTTTAAGCAAAGTCAAACTTGCTCATCCTCATTGACAGTTTATTTCAGCTGCCCATCACTAAATATGCAATGAACTCTACCGTTCTGGGTGTACAATTAACCTCTCTGTTGGTCTGTTTGGCCTGATCTGCGGAGTGTTTCTAGCTAATATTTTAAAGTAGCTATTTTACATCGATAACTTAACATATACTCTCCTCTGTTGATTGTTTTTCTTTATAATAATATGTAGCTTTATATGCAAAGAGAGGATTTAAAAAATATATCTAGGTGCTGTAAAAAGAAAGCATGGGGAAGGATGAGGAATGGGCCTGAATTTAATGGAGCCATCAAAACAGAGCTATCTGGTTGGTGATGGAGGAAGAAAGTACCATGACTAATAAGCAATTTTAATGCCTTTTATTGGTTTTGTGTAGGGTTCCAAACTTTTATTAAATGGCAGCGTTTGACCTGAAAAGTAATTTAAAATGAAATTGTCTCTATAAAAACGGACGATTTTCTTACCAATACAGGAATAGATTGCTACTTCAGACAGAGATAACTCAAAATTAGAATGGGCAGACAAAATAGATCTGAAAAATCTGATCCTTGCCATGTAAGATCCTACCTAGCCTCAGTATGTCTTAGAAAAGGAGAAACATTGCAGAGCCTCTGGGTGTTAATGGGCCATAAATGCTACTGATCCCAAATGTACAATAACTGTTCTCCTGGGCTGTTTGGTATTAGAAAACAGTAAAGCTGAGCAGAGGAGCTCATTAGATTGCTGGGGAAATTTAAGGCTCAAGACGCCACACTGGGAATTTGGAACAAAGCTGTTCCTAATGCCCCGTGTTTGGAAGCTTAGGACAATTTAGTCTGAAGCTGTGAAGGAACAGGTTAAAGAGAAATAGATGGCATGACAGATGCCTGGAAGTCACCAGACCTACTTTAATTCCTGAGGTAATCGCTCATACTTTCAATCTTGGGACCTATGGAAGAAATGCTCTATCAATTTGTTTTTATTTGTTTGTTCTCATTTCTAGCCATGAGACCGAGACAGAATTGTTGTCTCAAACCCCTTACTTTTTAAATCACTGATATGTTACCTCAAGCCTTCATAATTCATCTAGAGAAGGTAGAACTTTATTTCAGGTGTTTTTGAAGCCCAAATGGGATACATTATAATTGGGCAATCTGTTTCAATGAATGTTCCACGTATTTCTATTATTTTCCTGGCATAGCATTCATATTATATTTAAGCTTCTCGCTAATCATGAATCACAATTTAGAAATTAAAAAAAAATCTTTTGAATTTTTTGAGGCAGAATAGGCCATGAAAGTAATTGAGTGAGATGTGCATGACATGGGCACCAGTGACTGACCTGCACCTGGCATTGAAGCATTAACTGCATTCAATGGGTTGTGAAACAGAAAAGAAACAATTTCATGAAGGTGGGAATCAGGTGAAGGTTGATCTACATAGAGTTAGGGAAAAGATGGGGCAAATATGATCATAGTCTATTATATATAATTATCAAAGAATTAATATGATATTTCAAGATAGATAACTGTTAGAGATACGAGGTACAGATCGTAGACTAAATGCAAGTTTAATAAGACACCACAAAACTTTGAAAACATTGAAGTTGAAAGAGGAAAACTTACAATAGAAAAATACAAAAGAGACACACTCGTTCTCATACTCAGGAGTCCCATAAAAACACTAAACTGAAAGGCATGTATATACATAGAGGACATGGTACAAACAGGAAGAACATGTAACAGACCCACACTTGCTAGTGAAATGAAATAAAGAAACAAAGTTAAAATAAAACTAGGTGACTAGGGTACTGTGGCTAACTCCAGTCTATTCAGTGCTTAGCCTCACTGCTAATTTTAATACTTTCTTACAACTTCTTTTCTTACTGAGCTCTATCTGAGCAAGTGAAAGGCCTGGGACACAGTCTCTGTGTACAAAGAATTCTGCTCCAGATTTAAGTATTGCTTTGTTGTTGTTTTGGTTTGGCTTTTGTAACTCACAAAACCAGTCCAAAGATGTTCTATTTCATTTTATTTGATTTCATTCTAGATCACTTTGTATAAACCATATCCAATATGCCGATTCTACAGTGGATATTTTACTCCCTATGAATTATAGTCAAAATAAACACTCCAGGGGGCTGTAGCATATTAATGTAGACTAGACAACATAGCTGAGGTATATAGCTTTCTTCCAAAAATACTGCAGTCTCTATGTGCTCAGCAGTATCTCAGCAAAGCAGAGTTCATTTCCCATATGCTGTAGGCACTGTGTGCTGGGAAGTATCCCAGCACCATATAGTTCATATCATCTTTCTGTCTGTTGTTCTGTGTAGTAGTTTGTTAGTATAAATACTCATGTAGAAAATATAGTAGAAAATTTGGTGTGTTTGCCAGCCTTTTAGATTGAGGTGAGAAAGCAATGAGAAAACTTCCTGTGCATGGTATGCTACCCTCTAGTGACGAGTGTCACTGGGGATTGCTGCCAGTCTGCTCCTGGATGGTGAGGTGCATCAGCTTGAAAAGTGATAAAATAAACTAGCTAATCCTTCATATCTTCCTCTTATTTGTCCTTACAGTTATCTTCTCTATGTGTTTCTCTATCCCTACTGTAAGGAGGGCCTTCTCATCATGCACTAGATTATCACTTGCTCCCCTCTTCTTCTTTCCCTCTTTCAGAAATCGTTTCCGGAGATGCAAGGGTTAAAAGTGTTCAACCCAAAAGCAAGTATCAGCTGCTGTGTTGTTGACTTATAGGTCGAAGCTGTTTTATTTCAAGTCTCAATATTTAACATTACTGCCGTCGCCTTTCTTAAATGTCAGCTTCTTTTATTTTCCTTCATCACTCTTCCTTGATCACAGACTCCTTTGTGTGACATGGATTTGCTGTCAGGTGCCACCCAAGGCTGGTCCCCAGGTTTTCCTGACTTTAGTCATTGACATCTTGTCAGCAGTGTCACCTACTTTGCCCCTCGGCCTCTGAATATGGCAATTGTTACCTTCTTGATTGACAGTTTTGAAAAACTGTCAACATGTTTTCATTATTTGAGGAAGATCTCAAACTCAAAGCCCTCTCTTCCAGTTAATTCTGTATTTCAGTCTTTGAAGAAGTCTTCTGGCTTGAATGCAGTACACCTTATAAGGAACAGTTTACAATCTATTATTTTACAGTGTGTCATAGTTACTGGAAAGGAACTAGCAGCCAATGTAATGGTTGTAACTCAGCTAATATTTTAAGCAACAAGTCATTTACTTGAATCACAAAGAGATATTCTAAAAATGTTAAATTTTTTGTTTCTATGTATTTCTACTTCTGGTCCTGACTTAGTTATTTGTTTATTGATGAGACATTTTGTAAACCCCTAAAGCAGAAACTTCTGTCTCGAGAAATACTTGTTCCTAATTAATGCTTCTGTATTCTATTCATTTTAGGGTAAGCCACTTAAGTAGAATTTAACAAGAAGCACACATATACTCATACTCCTCATCTTCCTGTTGATTCTCTCCCCATCTCTCACGATCATATTGTTAAGAGCAAGAGTTACAAGTTCAAGGTCAATCTGAGGAGCATAGGAAGTTGAAATCCATCCTATACCATTAGCAAACTCCTGTCCCACAGTAAGTGAATAAAAATAGATAAAAAATAGGTGAGAAAATTGGAACATATTAGGGAGTAACACCAGCAAGATTTATTGAATGGCTTCAGGAAGATAGGAAGAATGAAGAAGTAAATCCAAATACTAGTCTACTTACAAAAATGAGGATTTTTTATTTTCACAGCTACAAATTCCTTTGTGAAAATCATGGAAATTGGAAGCTCAGTAGATCACAAACTTGAGAAAAGCCAGCTTAAAAAAGAATGGCAAAATGAATTTCTTTATGCAGTTCCATCTCTAAGAAGACCTATACGATAAATTCAAGCCACATTTTGCCCAGTTGGGATAAAATAGTTCACATTTCCATCATCTAGTAGGCAAGTAGGCAAATATAAACCTTTAGGGTCAGCAAAGAACTACTGCAAGAGATACCAGTAATTATAGTATAAAACTCAGCAGTTTATACAATCAAACCCAGTGACCTCACTATCAATGCAGCCACTGGACAGCCAAACAACCACCAGCCATGCTAATCCTGTATTCCAGTAAAAGTTTTTGTTCTTCCCTACAATCAATGAAATAGACTTAACAAACAGAAGTGTCTAGCTAGAAGCTCTATCTAAATATATGGATGTGCCACCCCAGGAATCTGTACCAACCTCATGAATCAACATTATGATCAAACTGCCTAATGAGCTTAGAAGATGACCCCACATGTAAACTCTGTTGACAAGTCTAAATAGAATTTGAATCTGATGACTGGTGAAACCTCTTCTTCAGAAAATCAACTTATAAATGCTAAAAGAAGTTGCTGTTGTTACAAATGTACAGATAAGAATGCGGAGATCGTGAAGAATCAGAAAAACACGGTATTAGCAAATAAAAACACTGGATATCTTGTAACTAACTCCAAATACATCACTGAAATATTAGCAAAAATATTAGAATAATATTCTAAAAAAAGCTAATTAACTTTTTTTGATTGATGGACACAGATAGACAAATCATATAACACATGAATAAACACAACACATGAATAAAAGGAAACATTCCACATGGCAGTTTAATCCAACATAAGCCCTAGAAAAGTATCATGACTTCCATAAAAAATATAATACAAATCTTCAAGACTATGGCTAATCAAGCAGAAGAATTAATAATTCCAGAGACAATCATTAAAAATTATCTATTATAACTAGAAAACACATATGAATGAGTAAAAAAAAGTTGTGCAAGAGTTAGAGTCTTCCAAATATTCAAATAATATATTTTTATAAATATTGCAGAATGGCAGCAAAATGTCACTAATAATGAATGAGGTTTGCAAATGTCTCAGTCATTGAAGGCATTTGCCACCAAGACTAAAGATTTAAGTTTGATCCTTAGAATCTACCTGGTGGAGTCAACATTTCCTGCTCTCTATATGTGTCCCAAAACATGCATGTGCATCTGTATGTAATATTCAGCAAATACAGTAAAGTCACTACTAAGTCCAATTAATTTAATTAAACTTAGACAATGAGATAATTTTTGAGGACAAAAAAGGATATTGAACAGTTGACATGAGTTTACTCTCATAAGACTCTCAGCATGGTCAACAAGAGAAAATTTGTAAGTCAGGAGAGAGTGGAGTAATCACGGTGCTGAAAGAAAACTACCAAAAAAGAATTTCATACCTGAAAGTTGCCTTCCAAAAATGAGTGAAATGAAGACTTTCAAGATATACAAAAACTGACGTAATTTGTCGCTTTTATACTTATGAATAAGAAATACAAAGTTCTTGGATATACAAAGGAAATTATATTAAAATATAAATATCACTGGTAAAGATAAATATACAGAAAACAGTGTAGTACTACAATGATGGTATCCAATCTATTTTACTTAAAGGGCAAGTGGTATAAGACCAAAGTAATAAGTATAATTACATTCTATAATATTTTAATGATTACATAACAAATGAAGTAAAATAATGTGAATGGCAATAAACTAAATACATAAATAGTTTGTATGCAACTGATATTAATTTGTTACCTGTTCCAAACATACTGTTTTAATGAAAGACTTATAACAAAAGAATAAAAAATAATATAAAAACATATGGTAGATAGAATACTGACGTTGTCTAACCACTGTAAAACAAGAGAAGTCAAGATAAATGTTTTGGTTGTCATGAGGCTATGGTAAAATATAGCAGAATTGATATCTCTTCCAAGAAAAGACACTTTTCCTTTTTAGTGTATGCTTAGCTATTTATTTAACCGAAGACTATTTTAAAGGTCATTTGTGTTAGCTGATAGACTATTGAACAATATTGGAATCTAATCATGTGGAAACATACCAACATCCTAAGCAATACAGAATTAGAAAATATTTTGCAACACTTTGTGGTGTTAAACAGACTAATAACATTTAGGGGTGTAGCAAAATAAAAGAAAGCAAAATGACATTTTATCTATATTTAAATCTTATGAATTTCTACTATTTAGATGATGAAATTATATCTTTTATTGCTTAAGTTAAAGACATTTGTGATTTAATAATATGGTGTATCATATAATAATTTTATGTATTTATGGTAACAATATATTTTTTGCTTTTACTTTTTAAATTATTTTTCAAAGTAATTTTTTATGTACTTTAGTGATTATATCTATAAGAATAAATTCTAAAAGACTAAGGTTTTTCCTCGAATATTAACTGCTTAGCATTTTTCAAGTGAGTAGAATTTGATTATTTTTACAGATCTTTGTTATTAAATAAAATGGGGAAAAAGTGAAAATGTAAAGGAATCAAAAATATCACGAAAAACAAAGAAATCAAACTAGAATAAAGCAAGGTGGAAGTTCTAATTGATCATAAAATCATAGAGCACAATTAGTATCATGATGACTGCAGCTTCTCCCTCATTACTTAAGTCAATGCTTACTTCAAATAAAAACAGATTGATGTTATCAACATAATGATATGGAGTGGCTGAATTTTAACAGGACTCAACTACATACTGCTTACAAGAAACTCACAGTTGAATCAAAGATGCATAACTTAGATGAGGGATAAGCATGTGACAAAAACATTTAGTAATCCCAGAATTTATGAGAGTGGAACAGGAGGACTGGGCTTTTGAGGACTGATTTACAAAATTATCTCAAAAATTCAAACTAAAGAAAACAAAAGACTGATTCACAAGGATAAAACAGTATTTTCTGTGCAGAAAATGAGCAAAAGAAAGTACATTTGTGCTCATTTTTAGAAAAATACACATTTAGTATGTAAAAACAACTTTTTGTTCTAACAAAAAGGCTTATTCTATAAAAATTTGCAAATGCAATCAGAAAATGTAATGATTCAATAAATATCTACCAACATTAGAGAATGAACATCAGAGCACAAAATATACAGCATCTGCAAACCAATCTGAAGGGGTAGCAAACAGAACTATAATAATTATTTGGTACATCTATACTAACTTTAAAAATTGCTGGGCCATCTGATTTGTAGAACTAAGGAAACAGAAGGTGTGTCAATAGAATCTCACTATTGTCATCAGAGTAATATCTGTGCATACTATTACTACATCTCAACAGAACTAAACTACACAAGCTAGACATGCCCAGAAATTGCCCATTGAAATTCTCCAGATTACACATTTCTTTCCTTGTATGCTATGATACAAAGCAAGTTTTAATAAATTTAATAAAAATTAAATCATTTACAAAGAATAAGAATAGAAATCAATAACCATAGATAATTGGAGACAATTATATATGCATAGTTATTGTGGTATAAGCTACTGGTCAAAAAAATTGAATAAATATCACCATTTCTTAGAGACAAGAAAAAGCAAACTCCAACAGGACTCATCCAACAACCTAAAACAGAATAAAATGATGTTAGAAATATAAATATATAAAATATATATGATTAAAGCTCCAGGAAGCATTGAAAAATTAATGTTGTTTCTACAAAAATAAAAAAATCAATAAAAACTTAGACTAAAAAAATGATAATTTACAATAAAATTTCCTTAAGGCCTTGAAGTCAGTACCATATTAAAAGGCCATTATAAACAACTATTGGCCTTCCAATTTACCAATATTCAAATGATTATATAACTCCTAGACAAGTGTGCAGATTATTTAAACCAACAAAAAGAAGGCCATAATAATAAAAAGTTTAAATCAGTAATCAAAAACACCATTCCCAAAAGAATAACCAGGACAAGTATAATTCAGTGTAAATTTTAGAAAATATTTAATGAACAATTAATATCTACAGTCTTCACAAAAATATTTTCTTTCAGACTCGTATTAGGAGGCCAAAATCATCCAATTGCAAAAAGCCATCTAAATACATTTTACACACACACACACACACACACACACACACACACAAAACTATATGTCATCATACCCCATGAACATGAATATAAAAATCTTCAGTGAAGTATTAACTACTATAGCAAAGGAACATTAAAAGGATTATATAATTGTCCTTAAAAGACTTGCAGGCATCCAGAATATGAGTGTTGTCACTAGGATTCAAAGAGAGCTTAGCATACACACATAAACCAATGTGTCATAGTCATGTGAGCTGAATGGCAGGTAAATACGGACATCTCAGTAAATGGAGAAAGTAATCTAACAAAATTCAAGACCATTTTATGATTGAAAATTTGGATACACACTAAAACTTACATCAGCATTCAAAAGAAATATGTGGAAAGTAGATGTTTACAGACAAAGTAATGTAGGGCAGTCTGAAACAATTTTGATGCATCCAAAGAGAATCCTTTAATATAGAAACTGTAGCAACAGACCTATAAGTGAGGCCAACCATGTTCAAGAAAAAATATTTACTAGCTGTATATCTGAAAAACAACTGATTTATAGAATATATACAAAAGTATAATTCCACAGTAAAACCAAAAACCTGAGTGAGAAAAACAAACAAATACAACTAAGCACAAAGACATAAAATGCAATTGCTCTAAAATGGCCAAGAAGAATATGAAAAGCTTCTCAAAGGGAGGAAAAAAAGCAAATTATGTCATTTGGACATACCATCATTCACAAAGAAGATGATTTCAGAAATCAGTAATTTTTGCAAGGAGTTGTCCACATTAAAATGCTTGCACACTGTTAGTTAATAAAAAATGGTCTAGTGACTATGGAAAAAAGGTACTCAAAAGTGTACACTTGGAATTTGTTTCCTTAAAAAACATAGAGTTACCACTCTGGAAATAAGTCTGGTGGTTCCTCAGAAAATTGGACATAGGACTACCTGAAGACCCAGTTATTCCACTTCTGGGCATATACCCCAGAGAAGCTTCAACATACAACAAAGACACATGCACCATAAATGTTCATAGCAGCTCTATTTATAATAGCTAGAGCTGGAAATAACCTGGATGTCCTTCAGGAGATGAATGGATACAAAAATTGTGGTATATTTACACAATGGAATGCTACTCAGCCATTAGAAAAAATGACTTCGTGAGATTCCTAGGAAAATGGATGCATCTAGAGAATATCATCCTGAATGAGGTAACCCAGTCACAAAAGAACAGACATACTATCCAGTTACTGATAATTGGATACTAGACCCTGAAAGCTCTGAACACCCCAGAAACAACTCACAGGACATATGAAGCTCAAAAGAAAAAAAAAACAACAAATCCAAACAGTGAGAGCCTCAGTCCTTCTTAGAAAAATATGTGTATAGCACCCTCTCAGAGTGTGGTATACCTAGACCTTAAATCATTAATAATTCAAGAGCTAAGAATATAGCCTTGTGGAAAATTTTGGTGTTCAATAGTCATTATGTTTAATCTATACACACCAAGAAAACTTTGACTGTTTCCATGTTCTGTTCTGTTCTACATGTGCTTTATGCTTATCATATCTAGTAAGATTTTAATGCATACTATCAAACCTCTAAAAAAATCAAGTACTGACAAAAATATATTCATATAGTTTTATGCCAAAATACGTTTAAAAATATGTACATTTATCTCCCTTTTTCAAATAAAGTTGTTAAAAATAAAAAGGAAGACAATGGGGAAAGCATTCGAGAAGCTGTGGTAGGTGAATCTTGGTGTGTGCGAGGCCATTTTTGTCTACATGGTGAGTTCTAGGACATCAAGGACTACATACAGAGACCCTATCTCAAAAAGGAAATAATAATAATTCAGTTAGAAACTTATAAAATGTTTTCACAGAGGCATAATGAATCAAATTCATTGGATTCAAGTAAAGGACTGAAGACATGTGGTGAACTGCAAGAGATGGTATGAATGACACATAATGTTAGTGTGTCAGGGAACTGACACATGAATGCAAATATTTAGTGATACTAATATTAATTTATAGATTTGATTAAAATACAGCTAAGTGAAGAATTCCAGTAAAAGGTAATATTTTGTTATTTGAGAACAAGGTCCCTTTCCGTGATACTGATACGGCCAAATTTGGCTAAATAAAGCTTGATTGTTTGGGGTAGGAGTAATACACATGCGTATCAATGAAAATTTAATTTCATAAGCTTATTCAATGCTCAAGTTAAAAGCATTTTATAAATTTGTATTTTAATTTCTTTTTTATTCACTTTTCATCACAATCACAGCCCCTCCTCCTCTCTTCCAACTCTCACCCTTACAAATACCTCTCAAATTGGCCCTCCTCTTCTTTATTGTTTACATTGGATATTTTCTTTACTTACATTTCACATATTATCCCCTTTTCCAATTTCTCCTCTAGAATCCCCCTATTCCATCCTGGGTTGCCTGCCTCTATGAGAGTGTTCCTTCATGCCCCCACTTATTTTTCCCCTGGCATTCCTCTAAACCAAAGGCAACTTCTCCAGTTGATTCCCAAAATAATCCTATTTTAAAGATTGAGGGACAGAGCTAAAGAAAGAATTCTCAACTGAGAAATCTCAAATGGCAGAAAAAAACATCTAAAATATGTGCAACATCCTCAGTCATCTGAGAAATGTAAATTAAAACAACCCTGAGATTCCACCTCACACCAGTCAGAATGATAAAAAAACAAACAAAAAAAAAACAAAAACCAAAAAACAAACAAACAAACAAAAAAAACTCCGGTGAAAGCAGATGTTGGTGAGAATTTGGAGAAAAAGGAACACTCCTCCATTGTTGGTGGGATTGCAAACTGGGAAAAGCTGAAAATAAGTCTCACTTTTTTCTCAGAAAACTGGACAGAGTGCTACCTAAAAACCCAGCTATAAAGCTCCTGGGCATATTCTCAAAAGATCCCACATATAGTATATAGCAAGGACACATGCTCCACTATGTTCATAGTGGTCTTCTTTATACCAGCCCCTCCTCTTCTGCTCAGAGAACACAAGTCCCCTCTCTTATAGACCACCCCACCCTGGGGCATCTAGTTCCAGCAGATCTAGACACATCCTTTCCCACTGAGGTTCAACCAGGCAGTCCAGTTAAGGGAAAGGGATCCAATATCAGGGAAGAGAGATCAAGATAGCCCCTCTTCCACTTGTTAGGGTAAAAAACATGAACACAAAACCACATATTTGCTACAAATTTGCATTTTTCAAAATTTATATGAATATGTCTTTCAAGAAATCATTAGTCTTCTATCCTAAAATTCTCATTACAAGTTGTAACTTTCCAAAGTGGAAAAATGAAATGTGATTCTATTTTAAAATTGTGATTGTTAGCCTTTGGCCTCTGTGTCATGAAGCAGTTATTCTAAATTAATTTCTACTTTGTAAAAATTTTTTTCTGTAATAACTAGTTCTTATGAAGGCAAAGTACCTGATCTAAAATCGATAAACTAGCCCAGTCTTTGAAGTAAGCAAGCTATTAATAGCTACTAGATGCTATTTATTCTTTCTTTTCAATAATTACAGAATGCATCTAGAGCAGGTATAGCCAAGGCAGAGTTACTGGTTGTTACATGTCATCGAAATTTAAATAAAATGATAAGTAGAAGCTGCATGGTACTTTTAAAGGACTACAACATAGTGCTGGTGGTTTTGTCGTTAATAATCTAGAACACTAGGAACAATTTTGCTTCCAGCAGCACTCAACATTATTATTTTTGTCTTTTTAAATAATTATTGTAAGGCAAATGCACAGGGAAATGCACCTGGAATACAAAATTATAAAACAAGTTGCTTCCCTTCATCAGCATAACCATTACATTTTCAGGTATTTCCATTAAAGTTCCACAAACTAAGTATAATAGAAAATATATTAGCAAATAGTGGGAGATGATGTTGTGTTAATGTAAGTTCTCATGATGGCTTAAAGATAGTATTTGACTTCCATTCTCAAATATTTAATGCTGTGCATTATAAGTTTTCTGATAAAATCTTTCTTTCTGTGATTTGGGGTTTTTAGGCAGGGTCTTATGAGGCACAAGATGACTTTGAATTATCTATGTAGTTGCAGCTTTACCTTGAGTTCCTGATTCTCTGATCCTGATTCCAAGTGCTAGATTATATATGTGAGCCATTAAACTTAAATTGAAAAGATGTGTGTGTGTGCACATTCATGCCTGCATGTGCGTGTGTGTATGTTTTCATGTACATGCATATGTGAACATACACATGTATACTCTTTGTGTGTATTAAGACAAACCAGCATGAAATTTCAAGCTACACTTGGATTTGTAGAAATGTTTTAGATATGTAATATGTGTGCAAAATGCCAGAAGCTTGCCATAATGAAGCAAGAATCCTCTAGTGTCATTTCTTGCTGCCCCACTTACATACAGTATATCTGCAGCATGAGTAAAGATCACTTGCCATCCATGACCCTAATCTTTGTCATTTGTGGAGGGAGAATGTTTTCTTTGAAAGTGACGTAAAGGAAAGCATTCACTGCTGGGTCTGGTAACAGCATTGTTTGAATATAAGCTACTGATTTTTCTATTTTGAGAATAAATTGACTCCTGCTTTTATGGAATATGATGTCAGTATGTTGAGTTTGATAGAAGAGACTTTACAGCAGATGAGAACCTTGAGAGAACTTTTTCTATATTCTGGCAAGCTAAAGCAATCTTTGACTCACTGATTAGATTGATAATACAACCTAAGTACAGTAATGTGGATACCTAATATAACCATGGCTAAACCTGCACCTCCACTTGAACAGAAAAAGTTCAAAAAAGAGGCCATATGACCAAAAAGTTGGTATTACCCTTGTATTCACATATAAATTCCTCCAGGTGACTTTATTCTTAGTATCACATGTATTTATTCAATGAGAAAAAGTGAGAAAAAGACATATGTGTGCCACTGGATTTATGTAGTAACCAGAAGAAATCAGTTCTTTCTTCCACTTCATGAGTGCTAGGTACCAAACTCATATGAGCCTGGTCTCTCTGACCTAAGAATTTAAGAATGTTAACTGTTTGAGCCCCACTCCAAAATGCAATAATTGTGAAGGTGTGGTAAGCAGAAGTTTTGAAACTCTTTAAATGCTTTTAATTTTAAGATCAGAAAATAAATAGGCTACAAAAAGAAAGTATCAACTGTTTTTAGAAAAGAAATAGAAGCCAACTGATGAGAAAGAATGAAGAAACTGTGCAAAGAAGAAGGAAGGTTTATTTAAGAGTTTCTACGTTGACCCACATGCTACTCAGCTTAAGTAGTTGGCTATGACTCTGTACCCTCATTATGTCTTATCACTGAAAGAGTTTATTTCAAACCATAAGTCAAAAAGTCAAGGAGCATAGTCTGAGAGATGGCTCAGTGGTTCAGGGAACCTGGTGCTCTTGAGAAAGGGATTTGGTCCCAGAGCCCATCTCAAGCTCCTGGCAACTATATGTAATTCCACTTTCAGGGGAGCTAATGCCCTCTTCTGGCTCTGTTGCCACTACATGCACACATCAGAAATACCCCTATGCAGGCAAAACACTCATATATATATATATATATATATATATATATATATATATATATATATAATTTGTTACAGATATCTATACACATATACATATACATCACATGCATGCACGTGCACACACACACACACACACACACACACACAATGTCCAAAATAAACAGCACTATTTGTTATCAAATGTGAAGAAGATGAATCTTTATGTCACTCCATGTGACTAAATTATAAAGTATTTATAATGTATTTACAGAGTAAAACTTAATACCCTACTGCATTACTTACAGCCACTAGAGGGCTCTTTGGAGAGGCTTTGCATGCAGGCAGGCCCACCAAGCTTTTGCCAATAGAACAGGAAGCTTTGTCTATAATGTCCCCAGTGGAGACCTCACAATAAAGTGCCAAGTAAAATGGTATAAATACCATGATGTTAGACACAAGGTAGACATTGTTAGGTTAGGCTGCAGGAAGAGCATGCCCACATGAAATCTGATTATGTTAGCATGCTTCATTTATAATAATAAAAAAATAAAAATAAGCCATATGCAATAAGGTTAATACGCTTAGAACTAATCACTATTTTATGTTAACTTATTAAACTGATGAAAACTAACTGGAAAGAAAGCAATGTACATTCAAGTTCCACATTTTAATACATTTAATACATGAATACAGTTTTTAACACTTTGTTATGAAATCAGTCTTTCTATTGCCAAGTTTGTAAATGAATTTAAGGAGGAGGGACAGGCACATGAACAAGCACATGCAAAATTGATGAGGAGATAACTGTGCTTTGTTCCTTCTGAAAGATTCTGTTGAAATTCAAAGCACCCCAGCTGAACATAAAATAACACCCCCCTACAAAAAGACCCCTATAAGAATTTACAAATAAATGCATAAATGATGTTTTACTTGAAACACAGTGAATTGTCCAGTCTATTGAAGCAAAAGGACATTGTTGAGAAACAGTGGGTGTGGAGGATCCAGATTAAAATTTGTATATTTAACACTCAGAAGTTTTATGGGTAGTGACAGAACTTCCAAAATTTGTAGGTGGAAGTAAAATGAGAAATTTTCATTAGAACCTATATAAATTTAAGCCACTTCTAATTTCTGCAATGGAGTCAAGCTTTGGAAGTTGCACTTCATTTGAATAAAATCCTTAGTTTCTCAAAATAAATTCTCAAGGAAAATAAACTTTAAAATGTGGGCATCTCTGTCCGTTTCAGGACTCACAGATCTAGCAATGGCTTCTGAAAGAGCCATATTTACCCTTCTGTCTACAGTGCAGGTTCTGGGCTTGATACATTCCTGCAGTCGACATTTTTACTATCCTCTTCTGAGTCCTGTTTGACTTTGGCCTTTTTTCACCTTTATTTTCATTTTTTCCTGTTGTGTGTTGAACAAGCAAAGAGCTTGAGAATGAAACATTGATTAAAGCCTTTCATTTCTGAAATATACATTTTATATATTAGCTGACTATGCAAACCTACATTTCTGCATGTTTTGTGCATGTCAGGCATCTTATGTAATTTCCTTTGCCCATGTGTTTTTCTCTGTCAAATAACAGTTTCAAAGTCAAGTATCTCTGTGATTATCTAGGTTCTGCATCTTGAGAATTTTCAGAGATATTCCAGCCCAACACCTGACTCAGAACAATCTGTGCTCAAGTTTCGCCAGCAGGCTATCTAACTTGACCTTCATCCATGAGTTTCAGGCCGTTATTGCTTCTTTTCAAAGATTCTTTTAAGTGTGCTCTAAAAGATTAACTAGTTACATATCATATCAACAAATCAGACAGCATATGGTACTCAGAAATAAACCCATATATGTGACACAACAAATTGTCAAAAGAATATGTAATAAGAAAAGAAGACTTGTTTAAATAATTGAGTTGTGAAACTGTATCACTCTATGGAGAATAGTGAACTTGAATATGTATTTCATGCAACATAAATTCAATTAATAGTAGTCTAAATAGTAGTTAGGGTTGTAGAGTTATCTGGGCCATTCTTACAGAAGACCTGGGTTTCATTCCTTCAACAATTTGGTATTCACATAACTCTAGGTCCAAGTGATTTAGCCCCTCTTCTAATTCCCAAGGCACCAGGCAGACAAACCAGGTGCACAGACATGCATGCAGGCAAGATACCCATACATATCAAATAAAACAAACAAATACTTTAAAAAATATTAGCCATAAGACCAGAAACTTCCCAATTATTAGAAGACAACAGAGGGAGTAATTATACAACATTGGCTTTGTCAATGATTTTTTTGGACTTGACTCCAATTGTCCAGACAAATGTTATTGGACAAACCAATCAAATATCTGTACACAGAGGAATCAATTGACATTATAAATAGAAAACTACAGGGTTCTATGTATCCAATAAAGAATTAATGGTGAAAATATTAAGAGAACAAATAATGTTGAGAAAACAATCAAAGGAGTTTAGAAATACATAAAGTACACAAATATATATTTCTCCTAAAATATACAAATAGCAGAATGTATACATATAAATGTGTAATCATTAGAGAAAGGCCAATTAAAACAACAGTAAGTCTGAGATCTGTATCTCACTGTTCTTCCCTTATGCCAGGACAAAACTCTTTGAATGTGATCTCTGGCCAAAGCAGCCATGTTACTGACTAAAATTATTCTACAGAGTCTTAAACAAGAAAAAACAATTTTTGGATGATTTTGAATAAGTGGTCAACATAGCTAAAAAGAGAAATGTGAGGATTTTAGAATCACTGAGAATGCATTTCCAATGTTCTTAGAAAGATGATGTTGGTAATGTGAGAAGACGGACAGATTAACATGCCTTATTATACCATCCTATATCCATATCTAATAATTGTTATAAAGCACCTTAAAATCTGTATGTGGAAAATACACACACACACACAAAAGCCAGCCAGAGAGAGAGAGAGAGAGAGAGAGAGAGAGAGAGAGAGAGAGAGAGAGAGAGAGAAAACATAACACGTGTAATGCAAAACAAACAGAATTAGCAGATAGAATGTTAGTCATGGATGGTTGCTAAGAGTGAGGAAAGTCTACATAAGGTTTAGTTAAAAGTAACTTTTATTTGCCAGATATATTAGTTATCTTGGAGACTTCCTGTTGAATAAGCTCCCCCTTTCTAGTTCTTTCTGAACTCTGACTGGCTGGTTCAATTCAACTGTTCTGACTCAAACTCATCTCTAAGATGACTGACTTCTCTTGGCTTCACACTGAATTGCTCTGCTTGGAAATTCCACAAGCTTTACTGGACTGACTGAACAAACTGAGCATAACCACATGAAAACCACTCCCTCATCTGACCTCCACTTAACTCTACTCGCCAAAATACCCTCTTTCCTGACTCATTATGAGGTGCTGTTAAGTAGCCCCTCTTTCCTCTTCTATTCTTGTGAGAGTTGGTCGTATCCTATCTCTGACTCATTCTGTTAAATCTTCTTTTGATTCATCACTTTGCCTGCCCCTCAAGTGGAGAACACTTTCAAATATGACTGCTTCTTTCTACCAACTGAATTCACCTTCATTGCTTTGGATTACATATGTGTATTATATTACAGTCAGTGGGATTAAAATTGTGCCATTCAAGTCAGATCACACAGACAGAGATGCTCTTTAAATCTGATCCGTTGCCAGAGCAACCATGTTGCTGAGTAAAATCACTCTACAGGTTTGAAATCAGAGTTATCGATAAGGAAAAAATACTCTTTGGATGTTTTCGAATAAGTGGTTAATATGGCTGGAAAGGGAACAGTGAGGATTTTGCAGTCCTTGAGAGTGAATTTTGATTGTTTTCACAATAGAGTGTGATAGTAATGTGAGAAGATGGACAGGTGAACAAGCCTAATTATGTCATTCCACATCCATGTATCATAGTGTCACAAAATTGAAAATAATTGTTGTAAAGCACCTTAAGATCTATTTGACTCATGTAGTGAAATGACGTATAATGTATAGTGTTAATGACAAATATAAAGATTTAAAAAGAAAAGTATAAAAATAAAATAAATAAAACCAAGTGTCCTCATTATGTGAATACATGGTGCAGGTGCATATACATCATATACTTGGATGCATATACACACGTATGGAGTTTCCTTCATTTACGTATAGTGTTATCATACTATTTTCCCAGTTAATACATGGTAAACATCCTCTCAGTCAATGCACTCGTTGCTTCTGTGTCATTTCTGATTCTGACATATTATGCCTTTCCGAAGTGGAAATTGCAGGAAACTAATAATCTCTGCTGTTCAACATCTCTATCATATCTGTTATTTGCTAACACTACTAGGTGACTGGGAAAACAGTATTGTCTGAAATTGAAAATCTGGATACCGCGTGTTTTAGAGAAGAATGCAATAAGGTCCAATTTAAAGCTGTTTGGTATGAGGGCACCCAGCACATCAGCAGCCAAAGGTGCTGAAACCTCTTAGAAATCTCAGTTTGGGGCTGAGCATAGGATTTTGAGGTATTGGTCCTTCAGTGAGAGCTGAAATTTGAGATTCAGTTCACAGAGTCAGGCATAGAGGAAAAATACTTCTATCTAATGCAGGAAAGGAGGCACAGCCTAGGGCAGAGTTGTGCTATGAGCCACAAAGACAAAGCAAATGCAACTTTGTAGGTGCATACACAAATGCATACATGCACACTCATTCTCTCTCTCTCTCTCTCTCTCTCTCTCTCTCTCTCTCTCTGTCTGTCTTTCTCTCACACACACACACATACAGAGCAGTATTATACATATTGTAAGATATGTAACCTGTGACTTTCTCATTGGAAAGGGTTTAGTCAATATTTGTATGTTTACATCTTACTTATTTACTTACTATGTTTAGTTTTCTTTTGGTTAAACTTAAATGAAAATTTCCAGAAGTTGCCTGAAGCGTTTTATTTATAAATGTCCAAGCAGCAACCTTCTTAAGAATTTTAGAGCTGGGTTTTAGTTTTTTATAACTATGTATATTAAGCGATGGAAGCTGAACTATATAGACAATATGTATCTGCCCCTTTGGGATACTGCCTACTGCAGTTATAATAAACCGAAATTCATCTGCAGCAATGACAGATCCAATATTTCAATGTCCAGCTATAGAAAGAAGAAGACTGTCCTTCATTTCATGTCAGAGATACTCTTACTGTGGACATCATTCACAATGGTACCCAGTGTTGTGCCTTTGGATGTGCTTATAGGAACAGCTTCTGATTTTTCATACTTATCTCTCATTGCAAACAGTCTCCCTTACACTAATCTAATACAAACCTAATTCTGTTCAAACTGTGGTCAAACGGAATTAAAATGTTGCTAATACCAAGGGTGTTTTTGTCCATCCATCTGATGCCTGCCCACCCCCTGACACACACATCTAGCTATATACCACCTTCCTACAGCACACATTCACATTCAGTTTACACTTTAAATAGTATTTTAATTCCATGTGAACACAAGAGCCGAGTACAATGAAACTTCCCAAAAATATGCCTCATGATGGCAGAGATATAAGTTAGAGGTAATAAATTTGAATTTGATTAGGGATGGAAGGAAAAGAGGAGAGGACGCAGGGAGGGGGGATCTATTTAAACTAGAGTTCCCCGGTAGAGTGTCCATAGCAAAAGCTTAGATGTCATTGGGCTCCTTTTTGAAAAACCAGAAACACAATAGCCTTTCAACTAGCAAGTTTGATGCCTTTTTGCATAATAAGTGAGCTTTGCTCTGCTTTCAGTAGAGGACTGGAAATTATTTCTATTCAAGTCATGGCAATTTTTATCTACACAAGACACATGCCTATAAAATTAAGGTTCTGCTCAAATAACTTTTCTTTTGAGTGATGATTCACAAGAGAACAGAGTTCTACTTTTGAATTAAGTAGCCCTGTGTCCATTCAACAACTACTTTGACTGAGAGTGTTCATCTTATTTTCAAGTATTTGTCTTTCATAGAAAAACAGAAACGGGGAGAATGGGTCAGAAGAGCATTAGAATGAGAAGGGAAAGAGAAAGTAGAGAGAAAGGGAAAGAAATGAGGAGAGGACACTGAGAAAATGTTTTCTCTTCTTCAGTGAGACAGGTACCTTGGTGTTTTCATTAAAACATAATAAAAGCTCAGTTATGGCCACTAAACAGAAGCTATATGCATTTATAAGTGCCAGCTGATGTTTTCAATATAAATTGGTATCTTTTAAGTTTCTGAAAAGCAAACTCTTCTAATCTTCAAGTGTGTTATTTCTTTTGCAAGTGGAAGCCTCCTGATGGCCTCCTTTCTTCATTCTTCAGTATCCCTCCGAGGTAGAAGATGAGAAAGCCAGCAGTCCTAGTGCTGAACTGAGAGCTACAAAGGAGTGGAGACAAGCGCAGGTTAAGGGGCTTCTTGGAGCCACATCCAGAGCAATAAGATTACTAGGAAATCCAGTTCGAACCTACTGACTTACACTGGCACATATTTCAGCACTAAAACATTTTCATAAATTAAGTATAAAGAAGCTGGGCTGATGGAACCTGAAAGTTCAATTCAAATATGATTCCCCTTTGACTTTGACTTTCAGTTTGTTTGAAATTGAATGTTTTGTTTGTTTAATTGATTTTCCTTCTGTTTCTCTATAGTAAATCATGTAACTTTGAAAATAACAATTAGGTGTAATATCGGGCCAATGAACTCTGACTTCTGGGCAGTTTTCCCATAGGGATATTGACTAATGGAGTCTGTATCTGTCTGCATGCTGAGGAGATTTGGGGAAAGATAGTATGGTAGTTCAACTGTGCTACTAGAGCAGTGATTGCTCACTTTTTTCTTGCAGGAACAATATGGAACCTTGGTGCCTTCCCAGCCTACACTGCCTCTGTTTTACACTCCCATCGACCTCGTGGACATCAGTGTGGAAATGGCAGGGTTGAGGTTTCCCAATCCCTTTGGACTTGCCAGTGCAACACCAGCCACCAGCACACCAATGATTCGAAGGGCCTTCGAAGCAGGATGGGGTTTTGCTTTAACCAAAACTTTCTCTCTTGATAAGGTAAGAAAATCTGTTTGAAGTTACTTGCAAATATCTATCGTGCATTTTCAGTAAATGATAAATGTGATATGATTAAAGTTTTATCATCAGATATGCTAATTAATAAACGAGTTGAAAACATTAGAGTTTGGATTTCATTGATTCTGTCTGTCCTACACATAGAACAGTGTGAACTATATTCTCATTTTATATTGCCAAAGAATTGTCAGAACTATATTTTGGCTGAAGATATAACATGGTTGGCAAAATCCTTTTCTGCAAGGTACAAAGATCAAATTTCAATCTCCAGACTCCCTTAAGACATGTCTGGTGGAACATGCCTATAATCCTACCACTAATAAAATGGAAGTACAATGATCCAAAATTCAAGGACAACCTCAGTTCTCAGTCTGGGCCACAAGATAGCTGTCTCACATACATAAAGAAACTAGCAAAAAATCCAAAAAAGAAACAGAAACAAAACTAGTATAGTAGTGACTAAACTGTCACTAATCTCTGTTTTAATGGGAATTGTATTTACTTTATATTAGAAGAATGTCATATGATGCTTGGCTATTTATATGTACCATGTGTGTAGTGTTTTATGTAACATTAAACATTCCTGTCTTAAATATGCTTCACTCACTTATGAAGAAAGCTTTCAAATGCCTTTCAGCTGTCTACTGGATATACAGAGTACATTGTTGATATATATAATCATGATTGGAATAGTAGATCCCTAGAAAGGTTTTTTATCTAATTTTAATCTAACTGGTCCATTTCCCCTCCTACTCTCTGTTTCCATTGCCCCAGACTTTAGTAAATACAATTTAACTATTACCTACCACTTTATCTTTCTCCTTAACCTTCTAATAGATGAGTGTGATAATTTGTATATACTTAGGCCAGGGGTGGCACTATTAAGAGGTGTGACCTTGTTGGAGTAGGTGTGTCATTGTGATCATGGGCTTAAGACCCTCATCCTAGCTGCCTGGAAGTCAGTATTCAGCTAGCATCCTTCAGATGAAGGTGTAGAACTCTCGGCTCCTCCTGCACCATGCCTGCCTGTATTCTGCTATGATCCTACTGAGAGAATAATGGGGTGAGCCTCTGAACCTGAAAGCTAGCTCCAACTAAATATTTTCATTTATAAGACTTGCCTTGGTCATGGTGTCTCTTCACAGCAGTAAAACCCTAACTAAGAAAGTTAGTGAAGCCATGTGAGACAAGTCTTCCCCATGACTGGTTTATTTCACTTAACAAGAATTTTGAGTTCCATCCATGCTGCTGTGAACTCAGGATTCAATTTGTATAGCTAAAATATACTACTCCATTATGGTTCTAAAATATATTTTCTTCATTCATGCATCACTTGATGAACAGTAAAGAAGTTTCCATTTTTTGTGCCATTATGGAGAGTGCAACAATTAACATGGAGATATAAATTGTTGGCATATTCATTTTATTTCATTTGAATATATATCCCATGGGGTGGTGACTGGTAGTATGAGACATTCTATTTTTAATTCTTTGTTTTGACATTATTATTTGGTGACTTGAGCATGTGTGTAAATCAGAACATATGTTTCAATTCAAAACTAGACAAAGAATGGATTTAGTTTGCATAAAATCTCACTATTCACTAATTATTTTAAGACTTTTTCCCTGTAAGTTTTTTCTAGGCATAATAATATATATTATATTAATAAGAAATACACCCTCCCAATAAAATTTCTTATGATGGTATGGTTTTATGCTTTTACAAAGAGTGTTACATACTTAGGAAATAAATGGTTAAATTTGAGATCAAATCTTGAGAGAAAAGACACTGCCAATGAAATGCTCAGCAAAGGCTCTTGTTTCCAAGGCAGGGTAACACTCAGGTATGGTTCTTAGAATTGAGATGGTAAAATTGTCTTCTCACAGATTTCCCCTGCCACCCATGTGGACACTATGACAAGGGCATGTACTCACATGAAAATGTACAAACACACACACGCAAGCAATCTAGTAAATTCGCGATAACTTTAAACACATAAAGGATCTAAATGCATGCTTCCAAAGTTGAGTGGTTTGTGGGACAGAAGACAGACACCAGGCACTTTATGTGTGGTAAATTAGGAGTCTAATTTAGTATTTTATATGGTATATGTTGAAAAGGTTTTAGAGACATGCCTCCTTATCTTCGTCAGGGTACCTATTCCTGCACAAATATAATGACCAAGAAGTAAGTTAGGGAGCAAAGGGTTTATTCAGCTTACACTTCCCTTCCACAAGCTGTTCATCACAAAGGAAGTCAGGACTGGGACTCAAGCAAGTCAGGAAGCAGGAGCTGATGCAGAGGCCACAGAGGGATGTTAACGGCTTGCTACCCCTGACTTGCTCAGCTTGCTTGCTTTTAGAACACAGATCTACCAGTCCAGGGATGGTACCACCCACAATGGGCTGGGACCTCCTCCCTTGATCACTATGTGAGAAAATGCCTTACAGCTAGATCTGGTGGAGGTATTTCCTCAACTGAGGCTCCTTTCTCTGTGATAACACCAGCTTGTGTCAAGTTGACACAAAACCAGCAAGTACACTCATGAATGTGATTATCACTAAGTTGTACTTAGCAATAATTAATGTATAATAATATGTGGAATTCATGGCTAAAGAGAGTAACATTATTTAAATCAGCCTTATCCTTGGGCAAAAGAAACAAACAGGCCCCATTAAGTTCACTTTCTCTCTTCTTCTTCTGGGATTGATGAACAACATTTTTATCTCTCACATATTACAGCTGTCTTAGACTGACAGTTTTACAAAACGTTAGGTAAAGGTGGTCCAAGACTCCAGAAAGCCTTCAGGAGATATAAAAATCAGAGCAAGGAAAAAATTATTTCTTAGGAATTTTCATACTTAAACAGAAAAAGTATATGTTAACATTGAGCATTCAATGAAAAATTAAAAAAAAACTCTTGCTCAACAAAGTATTAAATTAAATTGGATAGTATAAAATTCAGATTTTAAATTATTATGAATGAGTTGGGTCAAGTCTTATAGAATAGTTATAGTGTATTTGTCCTTGTTTCTATTCATCCTTTAAGAATTATAGAAGCTGTAATCAAATGTCTAATCTGTTGGTTTCAAAAGTCTCTAGAGCATTTAGTGGAATATTAGTTGTGCTACGTAACATATGTACATGTAAACAGTAATAGGCATTTAATATGATATAAAAATAAGAGGAAGATGGCTGGCTTGGATTGCTGCTGGATTGCCAATATTGAATTCTGATTCAACAGAACCAGTGTTTTTCCTCTGTTGGTGACATGCATTCTTTCATGACTCTGTGTCATTCAAGCACATGGAAGCTGATTCATTTATTAGGATCACCTGCATAAACAAATTTAGAAATTTAACTTCCTTCTAAAATTTCAATTTTAATATAATCTATCCATTTAGATGTCTATCCTAAAGATCAAAATGAAAGATATGAAAAATATATATTTTTTAAAATATGGCACATAATATGTAATGATAACCCCACTAAGTTTATTTAGATAGTGGGTACAAATCTAGGGAGCAGGGATGATTTTAGGCGTATCAGTGCAAATTGTAATGGCAAAATGCACAATGCTATCTTGCATATGAGTAATGGTGTGTCAAAAAGATACTTTCCATTCATGAGCATATAAAACACTCCAACTCCTAGACAACTAGTTTGTTTCTTACATCATCTTTAATTCCTGGTAAAGCCTTTTGTGTACATATAATTACATCTTATGAGAGCTTGTACTTTCTTATGGATGAAATGTATTCATATACAACATGTGAGCTCTCATTTTCCTCACAAACAACCTTTTCTAAAGACAGGTATTAAAATATCACATATAATATACATGTGTGTGACATTAGATCAGACCAATTTGGATTGGCCTTATTATAATTTATTATGCCAATCCAAGGATCTGTTTAAAACTTATTATAATTCAGAGTCTTGACATTTGAAATTTGGATGCTCATAATATGACAAAGGCTAGTCTGTGGAGTTTTGTTATCATATGAAATATTAATATTTCACAACACATCTTTGATGAAGTACAATTTGCCGAGCCTGCATATGATAAAGAAATTAAATGCTCACCAAGGGAGTTCAGTCAGAATTAGAGCCCTGCCTGAACATCTGTTGGAAGTTTCATTATCCAGTGCCACACCAGTGTGGCTCCCTTGTTTTTCTAGATTGACAGCTGAATATTGCACTGATTCCTGCAGCAAATACATTTAGCTCAACGTTGTCCCTTTCCTCCTGCTTTGTTTTATTTTTGGAGGAGAGTGTTGGAGGCTGCTTTTGATTTTCAAACTATATTTTTTATACTCTTGACATTGAGTTCTAATATGCTGTAGCAGCAACAGGCCATTGACTCATAGGGAAATGCCAGCCTGATATCTCAGTAAACAGAAATATTATGAATCTTCACTCTGTTGTCTGTATGAAAGCTGGGTGTGCTTTCTTTAGGGAGACAAATGATCAGATTTTTAATGCCAAATATAAACAGATCTGTGTTTGCTTTTGCGTTAAATAACATCAAAGATGGCTTTTGCTAACTCTTCTTCCCCAAATCAGTCTTTCTAAGAGTTAATGTCCCAAAATAACTAGATTGCTTTCTTTGAGATATTATGTTTTACAAGAATGACAAGTGATATTTTAAAAAAATGTGAATCATTTCCTCCATAAATGTAAGTTTAAATTTAAAAGAAGAAAAAGATGGAAGAGAACCAACCTGCCAAAGTTGATTAAAGCTAAATTATCATGATGAAATGGAGAACTGCTTTGTTTATGGAAAATAGTACAAACAGCTGCGGACACCACATAAGATTCACCTGGGCTAACATTGTCTGAAAAAGAAACAGACAAATAACCTTTTAGTTATGTCAAATATTTGTGCAATTCTGTCTTATCATAGAGAAGCATTTTCTATACAGAAAATGTAAACCTGAATGAGTTTTTAGTAATAGATGTCTTGCATTAGTATGTCCTGTTTTAATAAGTATCAAATGGCCCACAAACATTGGCAAACTTGTAATGTATTTTCTTTCAACCTTAAAACCTGAAAAATTAAGGTTCCTCATTATGTCTGTGCAATCACATTATAGATGGTAGATACTTGTATAAATTATACAACATATATCACAGTTTTTATCAGGACTTTGGTAAACTTTTCACAGACACCTGACACAAATGGATAAATAGCTTATGCCACCAGCATATTGAGATTTTTCCCTTGGCCATTTGAACAGATAGTTAACACATAAAGCAATTGACTATTCTGAGTATTGATCTCAATCACAGGAGAGAAAGCCAATTTAAAATTTCTCATCTCCTGTTTTTTTTTGTCTATACCTGTCTGAAGATGAAAACATCAATGTAATTTCTGCATGCACAGATGATGTTTTAAGAATGGGATTACCAAAGCCTTGAAAATGCAGAGGGTTACTTGGGAGATAGAATAGGAAACATGCGGTATTAGGAAAATGCACAAAAATAATCATTCTGGTCTGATTACGTTAAGATCATTATATAATTAGTATTATTTATTAGTAATTCTATGTCGCTAATCAAAATTAGTAATGCCATAATACAGTATTAATAATAAATATTAGTAATTCTGACAGAATACATAACCCAGTGTGTGTGTGTGTGTGCATGTGTGTGTGTGTATCTGTTAACCTGTGTGCCACACACGTGTGCATGTATATGAATGAAGAAACCACAGGTTGACATCTGGTGTGACTTCTTAGTTACTTTTCCACATAAGGTTTTGAAGTTTCTCACTGAATCTGGAGTACACAGATGGGTCTAGAATGCCTAACAAGCAAGCTCCAGAGATATTCGTGTTTCCACATCCCCAGATCTGTGATTTCAATATGTTCTGTCTTTAATTTTAATGTAATATTTTAACTTAGATATGAAAATCTAGGTTAGCTTCTTAGTCTTTTGACAACCAAGGCACCACCCCTGTAAACTTCAACTTTTTAGTAATAAAAATGATCATAGATCTCAGTGTTAAAGCAGCACATTGTAGCTACATAAGGGTCTCTTTCAGAAGCCTATTTCTTTATTGATCTTAATTCAGCCATATCAGAAATCCAGTCCAAGCTTTCTAGATATATCCGCACTGTGAGACATCCTAAAGTTAATTCGTATAACTTTGTTAAAGAAATGTGTTATTGTTTTTAAATATTTTTATTATAGTTTAATTGTGTGTTTGTGTGTGTGTGTGTTTACCTATCTTTGTTAGTATAGAAACAGTTAGAATAAACTACAGATAAAATTATATAAGTTGTTATAAGTAACCTGAAGTATGTGCTAAAAAATTGAACTTGGGTCCTCTAAAAAAGGCATAGACATTCTTTACTGCTGAGCATGCTCTAGACCCAAAATTGCTAATTAAAATATTTAATATTTATCCTTAAATAAATAAATTTCTTATTAGAATGCTATACAGAAAGACAGGAAAAGAACTGTCATCTGGAAGGTTTTAGTTACTAATCCTGCATCTACATTACTATCTGGGCATGTAGATTATATTTGAATTTGCTAATTCTACAGATATTATTACTATTCATGTATTCCCATATTTGCTAGAGCATACTGAGTGTTTATAATATGTAGGCAGTGCTTTACCCTATTAATATCCCTACCAACTACACAGTTTGTTTTTTAAGTTAAATAAATTTGCCAGGTTTTAATACAATTATCTATTTGAATATAACCATGTGTGAAGGAAATTTGGGTCATATACATTATGCACATTTTTTGCTTCATATTGTGCTTGTGGGAAGCATTTGTACACCTGACTTCTATTAGTGGATGCCCAGAGGATGTCAAAAAATTTTTACTAAGGTTTCAGAAGTTTCCAGTGGTGGTGGTAAAATTACCAAGGTGGCTGAGCCTGTCTTCTGTCTTCATATCCTCTCATGTCTTAGGCTTTCCCATCAGCAGAAAAGCTAGTTTGAGCTTGCTCAGAAGGTGGCCATGTTCCAAGATAATCAAGCCAAAGGGTCTTTGGAAGCAAACAAATCCAAAGCACATTTTATTACTTATAGCATCATCTCTTGACCACATTCTACTTTATAGTCATCAACCATGAATAGAATAGATGAGTGGAAAATATGAATTCTAGAATTTCTCAGTTACTGCGACCTGTAGATATACAGCTAAAGGCTCTATTGTCAACCTAAGAGCATCTTCAACAATCCTCTGCCTATAAACAGCAAATGCCCACTATTCAACTCTTCATTCTGTACAGTTCCCTTTCATCTAACTTTGTAATGTTGTCACAATAAATCTCTGTTTGTGTTTGCTGTAACTTTTCTGAAACGGATTTCTATCTCTCTTGTCAAAATTTTACATTCTTGAGAATCTTCCAACTCCGTCATCTACCTGAAAGTTTCTAGTGGGGCCAGCCTAGACCTTAACCCATGGTTATCTTGCTGCCACACTCTTGGTATGATCTATACTATAAAGTACATGAAAATCCCATCCTCCTCTATCAGGGAGAAACTAATTATAAACAATAGCTTTATTTTCTAATACACCTGCCTCTGGGCTCTTTAAGTTGCATAAGTTTTGCTTAGCAAATTAAATATGTTCTTCTTAAGCATTTATCTGTCTTACAGTTCCTTATTGCATTTGGACAGAATCATTCAGGTTCTACTTTCAGTACCTGACTCAGATTCCCTTAGAATCACAAATGTATCATGTTCCAAAGATAATTCCCTGCTGAATCATCTTTGGAAGATTTTCCTGTCAAACTCTAAGTCAAGTTTCCATTTTTCCAATTAAAAAATGCTCCTCTCTGCATTTTAATCCTGTGTGAAAATTTTTGTACATTTTCCCGTGTTGATCAACACCCTATTCTTCCGTATGCAAGATCTAATGTTGAAACTAATGTCACCTGCTCTAGAATTGGATACCTCAGTACTTGTTTGATTTCTGTATAATTAGGACACTGCTGCCTGTTAAACTTCATGCCAGAATTCAGGGGTTCAAAAAAACAATATCAACCAACCACCCTCCATAAACCGCGCCCAAGAGTTCCCAAAGACAGCAAGCAATGAGTACACATGAAAATACCCATGGCTCTAGCCATATATGTAACTGAGGATGGCATTGTCTGACATTAATAGGAGGAGAAGCCCTGGGTTCTATGAAGGCTCATTTTTCCAGTGTAGAAAAATGAAAGAGCGATGAGGTGGGAATGCGTAGGTAGGAGTAGGAGCAACTTCACAGAAGCCAGAGGAAGAGGGATAGGAGAGGGAGAAAGGGGCTAACATCAAAATGTAAATACATAAAATATCCAATAAAAAATAAAAGAAAAATGAAATAGCACCAATAGTCCTCTCCCATTTGGAGGGGTAGTCAGGGCTTGGCTTGAGACATGTTGGTTGCTCACACCTACGCATTTCCAGTCATTTTACAGGTAGAATGATACAAGGCTGACCACCAAATAACTCTGCAATCTTGGATTTCTATTGAAAAATCAACTCTTATAGAAACCTTAGCAGAAGTCATGTGCCCAACACACTAAATATTTTGTTTTAATAGCTTCTAAGATTTCACATTCATGAGTTCCCATAACTCTAGACCTATTTTCCTCTTGATTTATTTGTCTTCATTCTTGATCTCTAATAGGCAGCCTCTCTTCTATTTGAGGAACATAGGACTTGGCACTAACTCTGTCTGGAAATTCTCTGCACTTGTTCTTATATTTGACTTGTTTTTCCTTCTTATTTGCATTTCAGATGAATGGTTTGCTCCACAACAGATCTTTTTCTTGATCTCCCTAGACACAGTCTATACCATTAATAGTGGTTTCCTTCACTGGACTCATTGTTACATAAAATGGCCAGGCTCTGCACCATTTATTTGTATACTTTCTGGTTTAGCTACTTGCAGCAAGCTACATACAAGAAGGGATATTATCTTTGTTGTTCACTAGTCCATGCCCAACACCAAGAAGAATGTCTTTTTGGTAAGGAGGAGTCAGAACATACTTGTTAGATGAATGAATAATCACAGGATTCCCATTTGAAGCACAATTCCATCTGAGAGCCCTTTAATGACTTGGAGACAGCCCTCATGTCTTATCTATAACCCTTTTCTTTTCCTTTCAAAATCATCATGTTTTCCCTTCATAATACAGTTTGCAGATTTTTACCTTGTAGGTTTCCTATTCTCCAATGTGGATTTCGCGTAACTTGTTTTGATCCACATTATCTTAATTGAGATGAGGTTATGCCTGCATTTGCCAGATTGGACAAACTATGATCACCTATCAACCAGAAAAAATCTGGAGAGTAACATCTAGACAGCTGTAAGTGGAAAAAAAACCCTGAAGATTCTGTGAATATCTTAAGTAATATTTTAAAGGCTATGTAAGTCTCTTTGGGTTATAATAAGGAATGCTTCATTTACTTTCATAATATATGTTGGGATACCATTTTGGAAATGCTGCATTTTTTTAAAACATTAAACTGATTAATTTTACGATAATTCATTTTTTTTTATTTTATATTATCAAAAAGGTGTGTTAGATACAATCATGAACAAAAGTACAGCCTACTATTTCACTGTTGATCCAGTATTAAGTTTTGTGTTTGATTAATATTTATTTATTCTACAATATTTTTCTCTTGATATGCCCTTATCCTTTTACTAAAGAGAAATAATTATTTAAACAAATGCAATCTAAACTCATGTAGGAAACTCTGTACAGGCGAAAAACAAAATTGTTTCTTGTCCTATTTGTTTAATTATTAATGGATTGGTGATTTCATTGTTATGTTTGTATATTTTACTAAAACTCATAAAACTGACTCATTCTAAACATAATCAAGAATTACTTTATTAAAGGATACAATGATGCATTTTGGTTCTCTGAGAGAATTGATCTCAATGTTCCTACTTATTGACTGGATTCTCATCTTCTCTCCAACCACTGAATACAGTGTTACTGTGTTCTTGTACTCATACCCACTTGTGTAAATGCATTTTGAAGCTAAATCTTGAAAGTTATACTCCAATAACTATAGTTAAAGTAATCAGTTTAACCATGTACGTTACTAAAGTTATTCAAATTGCTTCAATGCATTTTCTCCCTATTTTTGAAAATAGCTTTTTTTCCTCACATAATATATTCCAATTACAGTTTTCCCTCCCTCTTCTCCTCCCAGTTCCTCTACACAACAGGCTTCCAAGAGATAATGAGAATATATATATATATATATACACCAACACTAAACACTAATACATTGGCAAAAAAAATGAACAAACAGAATGAAAGGCTACAGAAAAAAGAAAGCATGAAATAGACATACATGTTCTCAATTGAACAATTAGGGATTCCATGAAAACACTAAAGCAGAAGCCATCATATATACCAAAAAAGTTGTAGGGTAATACACACTCACACACACACACACACACACACACACAGACAGACACACACACACACACACACACACACACATACACACACAGTAATTTTAAAGTCCTGATGTGACATTTTGAGACAGAAACCTCCAAAACGCCATTACCTTCCTTGTCTTTGTGTTCAAATGAGTGTCTAGCCTATTGATTTCTTGGGCCTTATTGTCTTGGTGTGCTCTGTCCCCTCGGCTCTTACACTCTTTCTGATTCCTCTTCCACAGGTTTCCCAGAGCTGTAAGACGGGGTTTTAATGGATACATCCTTTGTAGGGCTGAGTGTCCACAGGTCTCCCATTCTCTGTATGTCTCACGGTGCCATCTGCTATATTTGCTGCTCTCTGCTGTAGGAGAAAGCTTCCCTTATGATAGCTGAGCAAGGCTCTCACCTATGAGTACATGTCATAAGGATGGCCTTTCCTTCAGTCTCTGCTCCTCACTTTGTTTCCATGTTTCCTTTAGACAGGAGCAATACTGGGTTAAAAATTTGGAGGTGAGTGGGTGGCCCTATCCCCCAACTGCGGGACTTGCCTATCCTCTGGATATGGTCTCTACAGGTTTTTCCCTTCCCTTGGGATCATGCTCAGAGAAACAGAGAGAGGTGTGGTTTGTTTACAGGGTTCTCGAGGAGAAAAAGTGAAAAGAAATAACATTTGAAATGAATATTCATAAAATATCCAATAAAAATGCAAAACAAAGAAAATCTCATAAGGAAATTGCTATGTTTTGTGTGCTCATTTCTATTTGATTTTCATATCTATCACACTTCCAACCTTTATTTCACCCTAATCCATTCCACTCCCCCAATGTGAGGTAGAAGAAAAAGAAGATTAGAGGGGAAAGGAGTCATAGGTCTCCTTTTGCTACTACCTGATGATTAGGTGTGTCAGGTACCGGAGGGCAGGGCCAATCTGCTCAATCAGAAGATCCAGTGTGTGCTATTTGGTCATTTCTATTGGATCCCTTTGGTCAACAATGAGATGCAGCTTAGTCTTGCTTCTAGAAGCTTCAGTGGGTAACAACGTGTTTAGTTAGGGCTCTGTTTCCTTGTTTGCTGATTTTGTTTAGATCACCTTCATGTGTATATTTGGCAAAGCCTCAACTGTGTTAGATTTCCAAACTTCCCCTCAAATGGCACTTTGTTTTATCTGTCTCTTAAGGCCTTCCCTCCCTCATGCTCCTTTTCTGTCCTCATCCCTAATTGGTCTTCCCATTCTGTCTCCCTATCCACCTGTAACTGTCTCATATACTTCCCTTCTCTAGGAAAGTCTATCCCACCTTGTCCATTCCCTACTCTATGCCTAACCTCTGTGGTTCGACAGATTGTACTTGGTTATCTATCATTGACTTAATAGCTAACATAATTAAAAACATACAATTTTGTCTCTCTGACATACCATATTTGTCTTACCTCATCCATGTTGATTTTTTTTCTAGTTCTATCCATCTACCATCAAATTTCATTCTTTTAAAGGCTGAGCAATGTTTCGCTACATGAGTGGACCATGTCTTTCTACATTCATTCATTATGAACACCTAAGTTATTTCCAGTTTCTGGCTATTGTAAATATGTTAGCAATGAGCATGAACATGTTGAGAAGGAGTCTGTAGTAGAATGAAGCATCCATTGGGTAAATGTCCAAAAATGGCTTAGGTGTATCTTGAAGTAAATCAATTGCAATCTTCCTGTACATGTTTGCACTCTTTATGCTACATGCTTGTCTTGATAAGTCATCATTTATTGAATTGTTAAACATTGTATAAGTTAAGTTGTATAAGTTAGACATTTTGATGGGTGTAACATGAAATCCCAGGTTTGCACGTTCCTGATGACTAAGAAGTCAAACACTTAATTGCTTTTAAACCATTTGATTTTTTTGAGAAACCTTGTTTAGAGATGCAGTCTATTTTAAAATAGATTATTTGATTTGTTGACATCTAATTTTATTATTCTTTATATATCTTAGATCTTAGCCCTTGAACAGATGGATAGTTGGTAAACATATTTTCCCATACTGTAAGCTTCTATTTGGCTCAAATGATGGCATATTTTTCTGTGTAGAAGTTTCTCAGTTTCATGAGATTCCCTTTATTAATTGTTGGTATTAGCACCAGTGTTAAGGGTGTTCTGTTCAGAAAGTCCTTTTCTGTGCTTTTTCATGACTACTCCCATTCTCTCCACTATCAGATTCATTCTTTCCAGTTTCATGTTGAGGTTTTCAGTTTATTTGGAGTTTAGTTTTATGCAGAGAGATAAATGTGAATCTATTTTGATTCTCCTACATGTAACTATCCAAGTTGTCCAAACTATTTGTTGAAGATGTTGTCTTTTTTTTTTTGACAGTGTATATTTCTGGATTTTTTTTATATAAAAGATAAAAAGTCCATATGTGAATGGATTTATTTCTCCAACTTCAGTTTGAATCTATTGATCCACATGTCTGTTTTTCTGACAAAACCGTGGTGTTTTATTACTATTTCTCCATAGTACAATTGTAGGTCAGGGAATGCCGATAACTCCAGGAGCTCTTTTATTATTCAGGATTGTGTTAGCTGTCATGCATCTTTTTCTGTTTGTTTTGATTTGCTTTGTTTTTCCATATGAAGCTGAACTTTTTCTTTCAAGATATATAAAAAAAGTGTGTTGGAATTTTGACAGGGATCACACTGAATCCCTGAATCTCTAGATTGCTTTTGGTAAGATGGTTCTATATTAATTTTACTGCATTAAATCTTAATGATCCGTGAGCATGGGAGATATTTCCAACTTATGATTTCTTCATTTTTTTTTCTTCAGTCTTAAAGTTTTTATAGTACAAGTATTTTACATGTACAGATTCCCCAAGGTATTTTATATTATTTGAAGCTATTATGAAAGTTATTGTTTCTCTGATTTCTTTCTCAGTCCATTTGCCATTTGAATATAGGAAGGTAACTGAGTTTTATGAGTTAATTTTGTATCTAACTACTTGACTGGGAGTGTTTGCTGTATCAGTTACAGGAATCTCCTGATGGAATTTTTATGGTCACTTATACATACCATCATATCTTATGCAAATAAAGATAATATGACTTTTTTGTTTCCAAACTATATCCATACCTATATTTATATCTATCTATCTATCTATCTATCTATCTATCTATCTATCTATCTATCTATCTACCTCCCCTTGTTCTCCTGTTTGCCTTGTTGCCCTAGCTATAACTTCAAATACTATATTGAATAACAATGGGAAGAGTGGACAAACTTTGCCTTGTTCCTGACTTTCAGTAGAATTTTCTTGAATTTTTCTATATTTATGTTTGTTTTAGCTATGGACTTTTTATAGACTAGCTTTATTAAGTAGGACCCTTGTAACCCTAATCTCTCAAGGACTTTTCTCAGGATACTATATTGGATTTTGTCAAAGACCTTTTCTGCATTTTATGTAATGATCTAATTAATGATCATGTGTTTTGTTTGTGTGTGTGTTTCAGATTCCTTATATGGTTGTTTCCATGTGTGGATTCTTGTGTATTGAACCCCCTCTGAATCTCTGTGGTGAAACCTAGTTAATTGTGGTGAATGATCTTTTAATGTATTCTTGGATTTGGTTTGCAAGTATTTTATTGAGAATATTTGCATCTATGTTCATAAGAGAAATTGGTCTGTAATTTTGTTTGTTTGATCTTTTTGTAGTTTGTATATCAGCATAACAGTGGACTTTTAAAAATTTGTCAATGTTCCTTCTATTTCTGTTTTCTGGAATAATTTAAGGATCATTGGCATTAACTCTTTCTTGAAAGTCTAGTAGAATTCTGTGGTAAAACTATCTGACCCTGGGATTTTTTACGTTGGTAGTTTTAAATATTGATTCTATTTTACTAGGGTTTTTTGGTCTGTTTACATTGTTTCTTTGATGCTTATTTAACTTTGTCAAGTGGTATGTATCAAAGAAATTTGTCTTTCTTTTAGATTTTCCATTTTGGTAGAGTACTGGTTTCTAAAGAATAGCATTATTCTGTGGGTTTCCTCAGTGGTGATTTTATTTTCTTTCTTTTTTTTTTTTTTTCATCTTTAATTTTGTTAATCTAGAAGTTCTCAGACTTTTAATTAATTTTGATAAAGGTTTGTCAATCTTATTAATTTTCTCGAAGAACCAACTGTTCCTTCTTTGGTTCTTTGTAGTTTGTTTTCTTTCTTTTGCTTATTGTTGCTATTTTATTAGTTTTAGCCCTGAGTCTGATTGTTCATTGGTACATTTTCCTTTAGGATATATTTCCCCCAGAGCTCTTGGTTATGCTGTTAAATTAGTAATATGATATGATTTTTACCTATGTACTTAGGGTTATAATGTTGCCTCTTAGAACTACATTCATTGTGTCCTATTAATGGTGTATGTTGTGTATTTAGTTTTCCTAAATTCTACAATGTCTTAATTTGCTTCTTAACTTCTATTTCATTAAGGTTCATTAAATAGTGAGTGGGTTAGTTTCCATGAGTTTCTAAACTTTCTATTGTTTGGTTTTTGTTCATCTCCAAATTAATCTTTCCAAGAGAATGGATGTAGGTTCTTATTTATAATTTCCTCTACCTGTTGAAACTTGATTTGTGTCCAAATATGTAGTCACTTTTAGAGAATGTTCTATGAATTTCTGAGAAGGTACATTTTTTGTCTTTATGGTAAATTGTTCTGTAAATATCTATTAGTTCTATTTGGGTTATAGCATAAGTTAGCTCCACCATTTCTTAGCTTAGTTTTTATTTGGGTGACCTTTTCATTGGCAAGAGTCAGGTTTTGAAGTTCCCCCACTATCATTGTGTGTGGGTCAATATGTGATTTAAGCTTGAGCAGTGCTTATTTTATGAACTTGTGTACCTTTGTGTTTGGACAGATGTTTAGACCTAAAATTTCCATTGGGTGGGTTTTTCCTTTGGTTAGTATATACTATCTTTTCCTAGCTCTTCTGATGAGTTTTGGTTTTAAGTCAACTTTGTCAGATTTTAAAACTGATATACCAGCTTTCTTCTTTTCTATTTTCTGGGAATATCTTTCTATCCTTTTATGCTGAAGTGATGTCTATCCTTGATGTTAAAGTGTGTTTCTTGGATGCAGCAGAAAGAAGTATCCAGTTTATATATCCATTCTGCTAGTCTGTGCCTTTTTATTGTAGATTTGAGACCATTGATATTGAGATATGTACATAACAAATTATTGCTGATTCTTATCATTTTGCTCCCTCTCTCCTCTCCTCTCCTCTCCTCTCTTTTCCTCTCCTTCCCCTTCCCTTCTCTCTCTCCCTCCCTCCCTCCCTGCCTTTCTCCCTCCCTCCCTCCCTCCCTCCCTCTCTCTCTCTCTCTCCCTCTCTCTCTCTCTCTCTCTCTCTCTCTCTCTCTCTCTCTCTCTCTCCCTCTCTCTCTCTCTCTCTCTCTCCCTCTCTCTCTCCTCTCCTCTCCTCTCCTCTCTCCTCCTTTCTCTTCCCTTCCCTCCCCCTCTCTTTCTCTCTCTCCCCTCCTCTCTTCTCTCCTCCTTTCCCTCTCTTCCCCCCCTCAGTGTATTCATTGTCTTTAATTAGGGTTATTTTTTTCTAGAATTTGTGATTTTATCACAGAATGTTTCATTTACTTCATCTATTGTGATTAAAGTGTTACTCTAATAGGTCTGCCTTTATATATTATGTGGTTGTTATTCCTTGCAGCATTTAATATTCTTTCTTTGTTCTGTATGTTTTGATTATTATCTGCTAGGAAACTTTATTTCCTATAGCTGATTTGATATGTTCTCTATGACTTTTGTATCTTGATATACATTTTATTCTTTAGGTTAGGAAATATTATGTTATTTTGTTGAAATTTTTTCTATGCCTTTGACTTGCATCTCTTCTCTGATCTGTATTCTCATTAGTCTTAAATTTGTTTTTTTGTTTGTTTGTTTTTTAGTAGTGTCCAAGATTTCCTGGAATCTGTGCCAGGATTTTTAATTAAATATTTATTTAAGGCTTCCATGATCCAATATAACAATGCTTTATATCGTGGCTTTAATAAATGGTACCTGCTTTTATAAGTTATATTCTTTTGGTTAGGCTTCCCTCTAAGGTTCCTATTTGAATTTTCCTATTTCAAAAGTTCCTGAATTTTTTAATAAATTTTCCTGTTTCCAATTTTTCTAAGGTTGTATTTATTATTTTTTATTTTTACTTTCAGGTCTTGACTGTTTTTATTCACTTCCTTCCACTGTTTGTGTTTTTATACATTTCTATAAGGGATTTATGTATTTTCTTTTCAAGAAATTCTATCATATACACAAAGACTATTTCAAGGTCTTTGTCTTGTACTTTGGGTATTTTACACTTCTCTGGGCCTTCTGTGGTTGGATTCCTGAAATCTAATGGATTTTCTTAGCTGTTCTTGATTGTGTTTTTACAGTGGCATCCTGGCATCTTGGATTGGAAAGTTTGTAATTCTAGGTGCTGATATCTGCTGTTGTGTCTTATTTGGCAGGCGTTTTGCTTCTTCGTTTTATGTTTTCTTATCCTCTTAATTTCTTAGGAGGGTACAGATGCTTTAGGTAACTTTTCTGGGATATTGCTGGGTGTGGTCACTGAGAATCCCAAATAAAATGTGTTCTTCAGTATTGGGTTCAGATACTTAGGAATGGGGATGGTCTGGGGGTTATGAAGAAGACCATAGGAGGGAAAAAGAAGAGTGTTCTACCAAGACCTGCTTAGTCTCCTGGGAATTGGGACAGAGAACAAAGAGATGTCACAGTAAGTAGAGTGCTCTAGACCAGAGAATGTGCCCACAGGCTTCAGTGTGGCAGAGAGAAGAGTGAAGCCCTCAGTTTTCGGACCTGCTTTGCTGACTTTCTTTCTTTTCTGACAGGATTGACTGGTAGGTTTCTATGGAATACCTGCCTGAGTCAGGGACTGGAAAATCAGTAATGGCTGGGGAAGGTTAGAGGAGTTCTGCATGGGTCACTGGAGATGGGGGCACAGAGGTTGTGGAGGCCACAGCAGGTGGTCTGAGACTGAATTTAAGATGAGGCTAGGGGTTTAGAGAAGAAAAAGAAAAGGAAGAGGTAAGGATTAGCAGTTAAATTACCTGCTTTTCTGGAAGGAGTGTCTTTAGGTTCCTAGGGAAAGCCACTAGAGTTGGGGACTCCCATAAAGCAATTTGTAGGCTGGGAGTTGAAGGGAGATGATATACTGAATATGGGGCAGAGCTGGGCAGGGGCAAGTTGCATCAGGCAGTCTACTACAAAACTGGAGATAAGACTAAGAAGTAAATTTATAGAAGAGAAAAAAGAGGTGAAAATAGTGAGTTAGGCTACCTTTTTTATTGACTGGAAGAACACATATTTTATGTGTGTTCCCACAAAATGCCTACTGGAATTGAGGTCTGGGATACTGGAATTATTTGGGGTAAGTTTGGCACAAAAAATCTTTGTGATCATCTAAAGTTAGGAGCAGAAAGGGAGATCACAGCTGTTGGTCTGCTACAGAACTGAAGATGAGACTGGGATATTGTATTTGGAGGAAAGGATGGAAAGTAAAGATCTGCACTTAAGCTACTTGCTTTTCTTGGCTAGTGTCCAATGCATTTTATTTAAAAAAATCATTCCAAATTTAGGCTAGTTGACTAAAAAGCAGACAAATCAATTTCCAATATAATTACAACTTCACCTCTTTTCCATTTCAGGCTGTGATTTCACACTTGTTAATTAGTTAATCATTTTGGTAGAGTGGATAAGGTGAGATTCAAATAGACATTTTTATAATGTAAATTGACGTGTACAGTTCTGATCTGGGTTAGCTAGTGGGTGAGCCTACTTTGTAATGGAAAAATCCTCTTACTCAGTTTCTTTGTTCTAAAAGCAACTGGTGGCAAGGTTAATGGACAATTTTCATAATTGTGGATAATGGACCTTTTCTTAAAGTTCCATGCTATCTTTTGAGGAACTTATTTTGCCTCACATAATTCTTCTGTATATTTTAAAGTTAGCCAGTTAAAATGCTTACAATGTAGTATGTATAGAAGATGCAAGTCTTTGGTTAAACTGAACATGGACTGGATTCTGCAATACATTCCTTGCTTCCTTGCTTTTGTGTTTGCTGTTTTTTTTTTTGTTGTTGTTGTTGTTGTTTTCTGTTTTTTTAAACAAGGCTCTATAAGTACTAGGGAAGGAGATTTTTTTATACTTCACTAGAAATTTTACATATGAAACTATGACCACTTTGCTTCAAATGTCACTAAGCATTCCTACCTGGGTATTTTGTGTTAAGATATTTCTTCTCATAGGACACTTGGTTTAGTCTGTATTCAGTCCACATTTCTGAAAGAAGATATCAAGGTACAATAAAGTGTCATTAGCACAGGCCAAGGCTTGATGGTTTGGAGAACAATACTATCAACCTCCTCTAAGCCTGTGACTTCTCTAAGCTGTCTCTCACTTGTGTTTTCCTCTTTCACTGAAATCAATGTTCTTTTACTCTGGATATTCTAATGAATTTAGATTTCTCCCCTCAGCATCTTGTGGGAATGAAACAGTTTCTTACCTTCCTTCTGCCAAATTCAACCTCTTTAAAAGTTAACCATTTAATCCCAAGATTTGAGTTTGTGTCATTGGCTCCTTAGTTTTAACATCCTTCATTCATGAGAAGCCAGTGTTTGCTATTATGCCTAGGTCTTCTGTGACTACATTAACTTTTAGTTGCCATTCTCTTCATTTTCCTAAACTATTGCAGTTTCTGAACTACTTTGAGATAAAATGAACTTGTTAATACTTTGGTTAAATTTTCTGTGACTTCCAGGCCTTATGATTGAAGGAGTCAGCAAGAACTTGCCAACTTCCTATTTCTGTAAGCCAGTCAAGATGGCATCACTTTAGAACACCACTCATGGGTTGTCAAGATTGTGACTATTACACTGGGAACTATTACCAGTAAATAAGAGCCATGTTCATACACACACACACACACACACACACACATACACACACACACACACACACACACACACACAGAGAGAGAGAGAGAGAGAGAGAGACAGACAGACAGACAGACAGACAGAGAGACAGAGAGAGACAGAGACAGAGACAGAGAGAGAGAGATTCCAACTATGCATATATGTTGTGTATATGAGTATGAATTGGCTGGCATACATGCAGAGGTTAGAGAAATATCTCAAATATCTGTCTTCTCCTTGCACTTTGATTGAGAAAAGAGCTATTATTTTTACCCTGTATATGCCTAAGTAACTGTTCCACAAGATTCCAGTAATTTTGTGCTTCTGCCTCCCATCCCACAATAGCAGTGCTAGGGGTACAAATATACATCACTGTGTCCAATTTGGCCCAGGTCTGGAGATCTGAAATCGGGTCCTTATGGTTTCTTAACAAGAGCTTACCCTTGGTACTGTCTCTCAAGCCCTAACTAACTTTTCTCACATAGCTACAAAAATTGTCCCCAATACTTAGGAACTCTGTATATGGCTCCTTGGAACAAATGGTCATAGACCACTCACTACATAATTATTAAGCACTTGTTGAATACTTGACCTTTGCTCTAGTTAGATTGTTTGCTCTGTCTTTCTTAGTAAAGCTAAGACAGCCTCACACTGCATTATTGTATGGGGATCTCTTAACAAATCTGTGGCGAAAGTCTTAAAATCCATGAATTCAAACTGGTTTTAAACAGATACATCTCTATTAGTTTATTGTTGACCAACAGTCAACTGAGAGCTCATCTTTTAGGTCGGTAGATAACAAACCACCATACAGTGTTCAGCAGTGTTCCATGGGGAAGAAGGGGTTGCAGACACATTCAATATCCTGAAGGGTTTCCTTTAACTCATCACTTTGGGCTTTGAATGACAGTGGGTTGCACACTCTCCCTCAGCATACTCAAAAGAAATCATTCCTTATCAATAAATTTGGCTTTTGTATTTAACAGAATATTTCAAAACAGTATTTTGCTAGCTGTAAGAATAATACTCCAACAAGGAAATTTCTTTTTTTAACTTATTTCAATATGACTCAAGTGTCCATAAATTGTATGTATTCATATGTTCATGAACTTTTAGCTAGTAACATGCAAAATTTTTATCATTTACATTTCATATAAATTCTCTTATTTTATTTATTATTGTATATTTTATGTATTTGCATTTCAAATCTTATCGCTTTACCTGGTTGCAATCTCTCCAATCCTCTATCCCCTTGCTTCCTACACACCCAATCCAACCTCACCACCCTGGCATTCACCTACACTGGAAAACTGAGCCTTCACAGGAACAAGGGCTTCTCCTCCTATTGATGCCAGTCAACACTATCCTCCTCTACTTATGTGGCTGGGGGCATGGGTGCCTCCATTTGTACTCTTTAGTTGACAGTTAAGTTCCTGGGAGCTCTGGGAGATCTGGTTGGTTGTTACTATTCCTATGGGGTGGCAAACCCCTTCAGCTCCTTCAGTGCATTCTTTAATTCCTCCATTGCAGTCCCTTTGATGAGTCCAATAGTTAGCTGCAAGCATCCTCATCTTTATCAGTAAGAATATGGCAGAGCTTCTCAAGAGACATCCATATCAGGCTCGAGAGAGCAAGTATTTCTTGGCATCAGCAATATTGTCTGGGTTTTGGGGCTGCATATGGGATGCATCCCAAGGTGAGAAAGTCTCTGGATGGCTTTTCGTTCAGTCTCTGCTCTGCATTTTGGCTCCATATTACCTCCTGTGAGTATTTTGTTTGCCCCTCTAAGAAGAACTGAAGTATCCACTTTAGTCTTTCTTCTTTTTGAGCTTCATTTGATCTGTGAATTGTATCTTAGGTATTATGAGATTTGGAGCTAATATATACTTAAAAGTTTGTACATGCTAGTGTGTTCTTTTGTGACTGGGTTAGCTCACTCAGGATGAAATTTTCTAATTCCATCATTTGCCTAGGATTTTCATGAAGTCATTGTTTCTAATACCGGAGTAGTACTCCATTATGTAAAGATACCACATTATCTGTATCCATTCCCCTGTGTAAGGGCATCTGGGTTCTTTCCAGCTTCTGGCTATTATAAATATGGCTGCTATGAACATAGTGGAGTATGAGTCCTTGTTATATGTTACAGTATCTTTTAGGTATATGCCCAAGAGTGGTATAGCTGGGTCTTTAGGTAGTATTATGTCCAGTTTTCAGAGAAACATCCAAACTGGTTTCCAGAGTAGTTGTACCACCTTGCAATTTCACCAACAATGCAGGAGTGTTCCTCTTTCTCCACATTCTTGCCAGCATCTGCTGTCACTTGATTTTTTTTTTTTTTATCTTAGCAATTCTGACTGGTATGAGATGGAATCTTGGGGTAGTTTTGATTTGCCTTTTCCTGATTACTAAGGATTTTGAACATTTCTTTAGGTGCTTCTTGGCCATTTGATATTCCTCAGTTTAGATATCTTTGTTTAGCTCTGTATCTCATTCTTAATAGGATAACTTGATTCTCTAGAGTCCAACTTCTTGAGTACTTGTGCATACTGGATATTAGCCATTTATCAGATGTACGACTGGTAAAGATATTTTAAAAATCTGTTGGTTGCTGTTTTGTCTTATTGAAAAGTGTTCTTCGGTTTACAGATGCTTTGCAATTTCATGAGGTCCCAATTGTTAATTCTTGATCTTTGAGCATATACCGTTGGTGTTCTGTTCAGGAAAATTTTCAATGTACCATTGTGTTTGAGACCTTTCTGATTTGAATGCCTTCTCCATCCCTGCAGCAAAAATGATGCCATACCAATTCAATCAGGTCATATTATTTTGTATCTTAAAATATTCCAATGTTCTCCTATAACTTTACAAATTAATTTCAAATTTGTAGATGTCACTTGATAGCAGTTTCCTGGTTTACCTTTTAACTAGTCTGCTACAGCCACAATGGCTTTTTCTGGGTGCTTCCCAATGTAGGGCCTCTTATTTGTGGTTTTACTTGCCTAGTATTTCGGTTCCCTTTACTCAGATGAAGAAAAGTAAAGTTGTTGCTAATGGAGATGTTTGAACAATTCAGGAATGACTGTTAGCATGAGTGGTTTGCACTTATTAAAGCCTATCAGACATCGGAAAGTATGGCTCACACTTAAACAATTAAACTATGATGGGTGATCATAAAACCTCCCTTTTCCATGACATAAAAATCTTATATTGCCTAAACTGTTCAAGAAAATTACATATTTTTCTAGTATGTGTAAGAAAGGGATTAAAAGGGCATTCTGCCTTATAGCCATAGGGATCTTATTAGTTACCAATCATGAAATTTCCAGAAGATGAAAAACATAATTATAATGCTTGCACTATAGTTAATAGTGAGTTTTGTGTATACTCATGAGTTTGCAGGATATTTTAAAATAAGTTTCTATGTGAAATTGCTAAGGGTTAATGCTAATATTAAAACACTCAAAGTATGATTCCTGTTCTCAGACTTTCCTCAAAAATGATTAATAATAAATAAGAAAACCAATGCTATTATTTACAAGAGTATCTCCTAACATGTGAAATGGCTTACATCTATAGTGTGTGAGGTACTGTGTCTGTAGTATATGAGAAACATGAGCCTATTTGAGTGTCTGAGACAGGGAACTACTATCTATAATGTGTAAGTGTTTAGTATATGTTGTTCTCAGTATTTGTGAAATTTAACTGTGATAAGTTTTATATCAACCTAACACATGACTATAGTTACCTGAAAGGAGAGAACCTCAATTGAGGAAATGCCCACATAAGATCAAACTATAGGGAATTTTCTTAAATGGTGGGTTATGGAGGAGAGACCAGTCTACTGTGGCTGGTGTGTCTGATGGTACTAGATTCTAGAAGAAAGCAGGCTGAGCAAGCTTGTAAGTAACACCCCTCCTTGGATATTTCATCAGCTCCAACTTCCTCGATCCTGGCCTGTTTTACTTGCCCTAACTTTCTTCAACAATGTATCATGATATAGAAGTGAAATCCAAATAAACTCTTTCCTTTCCAACTATCTTTTCATCATGGTGTTTTATCATAATAATACAACCCTAAATAGGACAATACCCTCCACAGAGATCAGAATACTCCAATTACTCCAGACATAGACAATCATGGTGATTCATCCATAGCAAATGTAATGTAAAGTGTTTTCCATTAAAACATGAGCCAGAACATTTTAAGTAGTTAGCTCTATAACCATATTTGGAGCAGGTACCAGAGTATCTTATGTTATTGGAGTTTGCGTATTAAATAAGAGACAAGTTTGTAAACAGTTCGATAATTGGACAGGCTCCATATTGATTTTTTCCTTTGTTATATGATATTATCCACTTCTTCATCCAGAATCATGCCGTACAAGGCTTGAGAGTGCTAGAAACACGGTTGCTGGTGTGTATTGGAATGTTGGAATGTGCAAAGACAGAAAGGCTGTCACAGCAGTCAATAAGATCTGAGAGGTGTTGACTAATTGCCTGCTAATTACACAGTAAATTGTCTAATTAAGCTGATGGTTAATTAGGGTATGCTTGCACAGCAGTCTTGTGGAATTTGTGTCTGATGTCTGGGAAGCAGCTTGTATAATTGGCAAACTGGTAAGGACTGGCAGAGTACATGACTGGAAAGCTCCACACCAGTGTGTGACAGAAGACAAATTCAGCAGAAACAACAGGACTTTTAGACTGGAGGTTTTGTTTCCACCCTGTAGCTATTCTATCCCAAGCAAAAGTACTTTTAGACTGGAGGTTTTGTCTCCGTTCTGTAGATATTCTATCCTGAGCAATGGAAAAATACCTCTGAAGCTGAAAACATTGAGAATTTGAAAAGGCTCAAAATAAGCATCATGATAGAGACTGTATATTTTACCTGCCTTATGGCCTCTTCTAAAGCACCTACTCATGTTATTGTAATGTTCACATGTGTGCTGTACAGTTCCACAGTTTAAATACGTTATTTGGTGTTCATATTAAAAGACAAAGTGAGGGTAATACATATGGGAAAATGTGCCGTGGATATATGGAAAAAAACTAATACAACTCCTTATAAGGCAGGTGGAAGAAGATATTTTAGGTTTTTATTAATTTACTCTATCACTGTGTACTTTAAAGATCTTAGCCATACTTTAGAAATATTTGGATAATGTTTTAAACAAATACAAAACTAGAGTGAAGAAAATTTAATTTTATAATTTTTATAAATTTACCATGCAACTGGCTTTCATTTATCATTTAATACTATATAATAATGCAGTATTTTTGTACCTGATTAAGTGGAACTTCCTTTCTGAGTGAAATTGGGTGAAATATCTGAAAAAATTGAATGTTTCAAAACTCAAAGGTTTGGAAATTCCTACTGAATTTATTGTTCATGGTGGTCGGGGACGCTTAGTTTCTCAATGAAATCAGTCATTTGTCGTTTAAAGACACTTGTGACAACTGAGCCTTGGAGTAGTCCAGGACTTTGCTGAGCTAAGTCTTTTCAGATAGTTGGGGCTCTGTCTACACAAATGGCCTCTCAGTATGGGACCTGAATGTGACTGACTGTTTCCTTATTATTTTTCCTCCAAGTCCCACCATTACTTGCAGGCTTCTGTCTACTGTTGTGGAAACAAAAACAAACAAACAAAAAAATACATCAGACTGCAATTGAATCAGAGTCACAAAAACAAAAAAAATTCTTGACTTGAAATTTCACATTCACATCAATGAAATGCAAAGAAAAATTAAGCTCTAAAAGCTAGATTTCTAGAAGATAATGAACCCTCCATTAAATTATGGTTTCATTATTTCATATCTTAAACATAATGACATCTGGCTGCAATTGGTGCCTATGCATGCTTTTGTTTCCATTGTTTGAAGGAGAAGGTAAAATTCTGTGCCATTTATTGTTTGGGCCATAGTACAAACCACTTAAGAAGTTTTCAGTTATCATTAATCTCTCACACATATACTTGAGGACTTAAAATTTTTACCATTTTAATATATAAGTTTTTCAATCATGCATATAAAATAGTTGCAAAATTAAATATTATGTCAAAATACATAAAATAATTACCATTCCATTTGAAGTCTTACATTTCCAAGCTTTATCATATTTCATAAAGAAATTATGCAAGAGAGCAGAAAAGTGAATTTACCAAGTGTTACTAAGGTAAGCAATGAAATTGCTTATTTAAAGTTATGTGTTCTGAGGGAGAGAGAGATCAGTACCTAAAAACAGCAGTCTGTGTTGATCTACTAATTCTTCAAAGAAATAATATAAATTGCTACTTGTTAAAAATAATAAAAGTATTAATATAAAAATATCAAGAAAGTATATCATTTATAGTTTTAAGTAACTCCCTTAAAGGACTAAGTGTTGAGCAAATTTCCCTATTATACTAGATTTAACCCTTATTATAACTTACAAAAAGTTACATGTTTTCATCAATACTTAGACATTCTATGAATAAATTTTATCTTTTTAAGTAGTTATCCATTAAAATCTTTATGATGCTTTACTTTTTATTTTACACGTGTCTATATATCCAGATTCAGATATAGTTAAAAGAATCAGTAAAGCATGTATGTGTCAGTAGTTGATGGGTTGGGGAATATTGTATAAGGTCACAGATTCTTTTCAAATCATTTGGAAACTGTTGCCCCTGTAATATGAAAATTTAAAGCTAAGAGATAGAATATTTACTCACCTTAGCTATCACCTATATCTGGATTTCTTGTTTCAGTAATTTTTACGTATGGCAAGACTGACGTTCAGGATTCTCATGATGTCTAATGTATTTTCATGATGCAAAGCTCCCTCCTCCCCTACAGTCCTGTTAATCGTGATTTCAGTTATCCGTGTCCAGTCCTAGTTGAAAAATATTAAATGGAAAGATAAAAGTGTTAAGTGTGCAATATTCTAGGTGTGAAGATGAAAGCCCACATTATTCTGTCCTGTCCTTGGACTTCACATGAGAATGTATACAACCCTGTGTGTGCATTGCCTCTCTGTTACTTACTCAACAGTGATCTAATCAGATCAGCTGTCACAGTATCTTCCCTTGTGTTGAAGCAGACTAAACCTTTGCCACAATGGAAACATAAGTTAAGTTACTTGATTTAATCATGTGACCAACTCATTATTTCTCATCATTAGAAGACATGGAAATAAATTACTGTAAGATATTTTGGTAAAAATGGTGACAAATGAATAATATTTCTCATAGCATCTTGTTAGTATGGTTTTGTTGTGAATTTTAGCTGTTAGGCCATTATTATGTCTTGTTTATAAATTCAACTTTATCTTAGAAATGTTTATATAGAAATATTATAGTAAATGTAGGTGTTGGTACTTTTTATAGGCATACTATAGCACACATATATAATTATTACTATTTAATGAGTTTTATATTTCTATCGTCCTAGAAAACAAGCTTAAAATTCTTTAACAGTCTCTTTTGAGGCCCTCAGCCCTTTACCTATGAATGCCAGTAATGGGTTTTATAGCTCTGAGATGACCTTTAAATAAAACCATATAGTAGATGGCTTTTGTGGTTTGCTTTTTTTTAAAGTTACTTCTGCGTTAGAGATTGACTTTCTTGTAGATATACATTTTACTTAAACCTTCTTGTTAGTCGTGTCAATTATGTCCTCAGTGATTTATTGTAAATCATTTTAAACATTCATTAATATATATTTTTTTTGTTTATAAGATGTTGAGTATACACACACACACACACACACACACACACACACACACACACACACACATACACACAAGTACTCAGGAATGGAAAATCTGAGCAACAAAGTAACTCTTTCTATATTTTGAAAAGGATCTCATCTTTTCCCAGAACATCAATTCTAATTTGGATTCCTACTAGCAATATCTGTAGCGGAGTCCTCACCTACCTCACTGGCCATCATTTTTACCATACCCTCTTTGTGGGAATGAAAGTGTTTTATCATTGTGATACTGACTCTTTGTCTCAACTAGAGTAATGGAATAGGAAGACCCAATGACTACCCCCTTTTTTTTTTTTTTTTGGTCTGGGATGAAATTCTGTAAATGCTGAGTGTAGAAAGTACACGGACAGGTGAGTGTCATGAACCCTCTGCAGTCACAGACAGTGAAAATCTATGTTAAATGTACAAAGTTTGCCTAAGTTGATAGCATTGGTTTCTGGCTGCCAAAAGAAGCATGAGTGACACTTGTTTTATGTGGCTGCTGTTTGTGATGGCTTTGCTAACCAATGGAGCATAAGATAAGGAAAGAGAAAAGATTAAGTCCTGTGCAGTTTCTTACTAATGTGAGTTTTCAATATCATAAGGAAACTGTCGATAGATTATTTTTATTTCACATTTTTAATTGCATCAAATATTTGGAAAAAAAGGTCACTCTAATAGAGGAAATACAGTTATTAAAATTAAGCTGGAAATGTTAATAACTTTCCAGTGAGATATAGACACACAGGTAGAGTTCTAATGTGGGAATTAAATTTAATTATTCTAAAATTAGAGCTAAAACTAACAGGTAAAAGGGAAAAGTTAAAGAATGAAGCAGGATGGTAAATCAACATGATTAATTAACTTGATGGAAATAGCAGGAGTATTGCTGTGTTGATCTGTAAATCATTTATCATACTACCAGTTGTAAGAGAGAATTTTCATAATAATGATAATGGTGTATGTCATCCTCCCACCAAGAAGACATGTTGTGACAAATTGTTAAGCAACTGTCTCACACATACAAATGCAAATGCAATCATAATATAATCAATAATAATGAAAATCAACAATAGAACAAATCACTTTGATGTTGCTCAGAAAGGGACATTTATTATAACTCAGAGTTTATGTGTGAATAAAGTACCAAAACACCATTAGTCATCCTTTTAAGTCTATATTTACATTTTGACTTTCAATTTTCAATGAAGGCAAGAGGAAGTGAGGGAAAGTAAGAAAATCATTTCTATCTGCCTTCAACTTTTTGTCCCCTTCCCTTTTCACCTATAGAGTCTTAACTAGAAAATGGCCACTTCTGCAGAACCCCTTTTCATGTTTAAAGAGGCCCACTGATATGTATCTTCCATTGACAGCGACTCTCATTTCTTCAGATCTTATTTTTCTTTACTTAAAGGAGTCTATGGATCTCCACAGTAAAAGTTTAATCATGTGTGTGACCCTGTAGTGGAGGATTTACCTAATTTGTAGTATGTCCTAGAGTTATGTGGACATGTTCACACACACACACACACACACACACACACACACACACACACACACACACACTTCTGCTTTCTCAGTGCATCCCAACAGAACAATCATACTTATTTTCAACAAATATATTCCCCATAAATATATACTCGGACATGTCTATCTCCTGCATAACATCAAGAGAAAGTTCACATTTCTTAGCATATGTTTACATGCATTTTCTCACTATATCTTCACACAAAAATGACGAAATAATAGAGGCCAAAAACCTAGTAAAGTGTGACTGGCCCTGCAATGTACAGCCATCATGGCTCAACAAAACTAGAGAGATAGGTCAAAAATTAAGAATACTGGGTACTCTTCCAGAGGCTCTTGGATAAGCTCTCAACATCTGCACAGCTGCTCACGACTGTCTGTGATTTCAGTTATAGGAGATCCAGTGCATACCTGTGCCTTCATAGGAGATCCAGTGCATCCCCGTGCCTTCATGGAGCACTGCTCACATGCTGTTAACGACATTGCTTTTTTTTAAAGCTATACACATAAAATTAAATTTATTGTTTTAAACTGTATGCCTCCAGTTTAATTTCTTTCTTTGATTCCTAGATACAGAGACTCTATCTCACACATGAACTAGTAGACCCATCTCTACACAATGACTATGCCTACACAGACCTAAGAAATAGGCTGGGATTTTCTGCCCTTAGAACTTATTTAGGATCTATGGTACTAGCATGCAGAAAAATCTTTACAGTGTCTTCCTCTTGGAAATGTAATTCACATGAATATTTGTTGTTTACACATTCCATATGAAGCATGCTGAAATATTCAAAAAGTATGCTAATAGCACATTTTAGTAGATGTTCTATCCACTGTGTTGATGAACTAAGGCTTTGTAGTCCTCAAGTTCTCATTTGGCATGTCTCCTAGAAGATGCTTCAGAGTAGGGCTTGGGAATGGGTTCTGTCTTGTTCTATCTCCTGCTAGGAGTTTTCAATTGCTTCCTTCACTGCATTTTCTTTAATACAGAGCTATGAATATGAAAAAACCATTAGTACTGAGGGATCGGCCTCTCCCTGCTTTTCCAGGCTAATATTTAAAAGGTGTCCCAATGTTGCAGAATCTGCTGAAATAATACAGCTTACTGAGTATGACATTTCTGTATTATATTTACTGTGGAGTCTCAGCGCAGCACAGTCTGTAGAGAAGAATGCAGTGTACAACACAGGAGTATATGCTTTAGTAATATCAAAAGGTAAGTTGTTGATTTTAAAAGACATTTTGTCACAGATGAGTGAGGGAAAAAGAGATCAAACCAGCCAGTCCAGCCAATCCAAGGTACCATTCATGCATCTTCTCTGCTTAGCGCTTTCCCCTTTGGTGCTATTAGCATTTTCATTTCAAAAAATGACAGTCTGCAGTGGAAGCAGTAAAAATGTTCAACCTGTGGTTTAAATTATTGATTTTTCAGAATATTGAAGCAGTATTTCAAATGGATTTTGTTAGAGATACTTCTGGGTGGGGGGTTTCAAAGGTAATTTGATATCCAAAAGCCTGTGTATTTCAAAGACTTCTTATTCTTTGAATTATTTTAGACTCTGGATGATTGAATAAATGTGCTTATTGTCTTTGAGATTCTAAGTAGCAGAAGACAGGTGCTGAAACTTAAAAGGTATATTTGTATATGGTGTTTCTTGTGATTTATGGTGGAGTCTTGTAGTCTAGTCGCCTAGTAAAATATATCTTAATTTGGAAACAAATGCTCATTGTAAAGTGATGGAAAACATAGTGTGGTTTGTATGTGTAGAAAGTCAGTAATCCTAATATCCAAGGTATACAGAGAACTCAAGGAGCTAGACACCAGAGAATCAAACAACTCTATTAAAAAAATGGGGTACAGAGCTAAACAAAAAGTTCTCAATTGAGGAATATTGAATGGCTGAGAAGCATCTAAGGAAGTGCTTGACATCCTTAGCCATCAGGGAAATGCAGAACAAAACAACCCTGAAATTCCATCTCACACCAATCAGAATGGCTATCATCAAAAATTCAGATGACAGCAGATGCTGGCAAGAATGTGGAGAAAGAGAAAAACTTCTCCACTGTTGGTGGGGTGGTAAACTGGTACAAACACTCTGGAAATCAGTCTGGCAGTTCCTCAGAAAATTGGACATAGTACCACCTGAAGACCCTGTTATTCCACTTCTGGGCATATACCCCAGAGATGCTCCAACGTACAACAAAGACACATGCACCACAATGTTCATAGCAGCCCTATTTATAATAGACAGAAACTGGAAAGAACCCAGATGTCCTTCAGTAGATGAATGGATACAAAAATTGTGGTATATTTCCACAATGGAGTACTACTCAGCTATCAGAAACAATCACTTTATAAAATTCTTAAGAAAATGGATGCATCTATACAATATTATTTTGAGTGAGATAACCCAGTCACAAATAAAACAGACATATTATGCAGTCACTGATAATTGGATACTAACTCCAGAAAGCTCTGAACACCCCAGAAACAACTTATGGACTATATGAAGTTCAAGAAAAACAAAAGCCAAAAAAAAAAAGAAAGAAAAATCATTATGCTTAATGTTTACACACCAAGAAAACTGACTATTTCCAGGTTACATCTTGTTTTACATGTACTTTATGCTCATTGTAACTAGTAATATTTTAAAGCATACTATCAAACCTTAAAAAAAAACAAGTACTGACAAAAATATATTCATATACTGTTATGTAAAAATGCTTTTAAAATCTGTACATTTATCATTGTTTTTTAAAATAAAGTTGTTCAATTAAAGAAAGAAAGAAAGAAAGAAAGAAAGAAAGAAAGAAAGAAAGAAAGAAAGAAAAAGAAAAGAAAGAAAGAAAGTCAGTAGCCCAACCAATAACTAATTTGTTACAGCAAGGAACAACTGTGCAAGCATGTGATCTAAAAAAGCCCCTCCAAATGTTTTATGATAATTAGGAGTTAGGTAAGGCCACAGGGATTGCCTTCAAGGTTTTCCTATGTCCTCAGTCACAGTGAGTACAATTTATGAATGGAAAGTGTTTCGACAGGGACAGGAATTCTGACTGTTTTGTGTGTACCTGGCAGGAGTTTGCCATTCTCTACATGTTCCTACTTATGAAAAAAAGTACTTAAAATTACATTATATCAAATGGCTTGATCGGCAATCCTTCTCCAAGTCAAAGTCCTATTGAAGTCAATGTGAGCTTGGAGTGCAGATTTATGACTATATCAGGCTTACTATGTGGAAAGTTATATTGTATTTGCAGAGTCAAGTATTGCATCTCAATGGATGACATGGGTACAAAATGAAATCTGATATGCCCTCTTGACAAGTAGAAATGAATTAAAAAACTGGATCAAAAGATATCTTTGTGAAGAATTGGGAAGAATTGGGAAATGAAAGGAAAGTCAGCTACTGAAAACATGAGATGCAGCCATAATAAACCCTGTGAACATTTCAATCAACTTAGAATCCCTTCTCAATGACACTGTGACCATGAAAACTGGTTAGAGTATCTATGAATGCTGCTACTTTGGGGAAATAAATTCTTAATAAGAAGGTGAAAACTGGAAGCAATTTCTTTAGTAAGATCTGATCACCATATCTACAGACTGGATAATAAGTTACAAGATGGCTCACGGGATTAAGGTGCTGTTGGCTGCCATGTCTGTCCACTAGAGTTTAATCCTCAGGGCCCATGTTGTGAAGGAGAAAACCAACTTCCACAAGTGATCCTCTGCACTTCATAAATACATTGTAACACACATATTCACACACAAGCATGTACAAATTATAGAATTCACTTTATTTTGAAAAAGTACACAATGGTCAATACTACTCAAATAATTGTGTACTATTATAGCATAGATTATTTTATTGAGTATTAACTATTGATAATATATTTTAGAATTCTCAATCCAGCATGGATATAGTAACAATGAGCCATATATGTAATATGAAGGCACTTCCTCTCTATCTTTATCCTTGAGAAAAATGACTCTTCAAGGTTAACCTCAAGCCATGGATAGGTGGAATGTAACTTGGATGGTAGCATTTGGACTCTGAAGCTGGAAGACTGCAGTTTGAGGTCATCTGAGTAGACACAACAATACCTTTTTGCTTAAACAACAATAACAAAATATATTGATACCATCATCAAAGTCGTGGTTAAAGAAAATCAAAACCCAGAAGACAGTGAGTCCTTCTCATCCCATGGTCTCTGGATATAATATGCTGATGAGTTTTTGAATCCTTTTAATGCATATTCTGATTTTCCATCCATTAGGTCGTAAAACTATTTTCATATATTGATGTCCCAGGCACTAAGCAAAAACTAATGTACAGAATTTCTACAATAACATATAAAGTATAAATTATTATTAGCATACAACCAGTTATCCATGATTTCTAGGATAAGAGATACAAAATATATATTCTTACTAAAGCCATTACTAAGATTCATCTACCATGAAGTATTGTGAATGAATGATGAAGATGATGATGACTGTAGTATATTGGCATGCTCTGGTTAGCTTTAACTGTCATCTAGACATGCCTAAAAGTCACCTGAGATGAGAATCACAATGTCAGTATTGTCTAGTTCAGAATTCCCTGTGGGCATAACTATGGAGGACTGTCTTGATTGGTAATTCATCTAGGAGGTCCAAGCCCACTGTTTACCTGGGCACGTGGGTCCTGGGCTGCATCTGAAAGCCAGCTAAGTGTGAGCCACCCATGTCACTAAGAAGAATTTCTCCATGGTCACTGCTTCACCTTTCTGCTTGAGTTCAAGCTTTGACTTCTCTTTAATGATGGCCTGTGACCTGGAAGCTAATATAACCTGATTTTCCCCTGATTTTTCTTTCTGGTCTGAGTGTTCTACCACAGCAACAGGGAAGAAACTGGAATGGGCAGAGAGAGAGAGATCAAAGAATTTTTCAGAAACTATTTTCACAATGAAAAACAAACAAACAAACAACAAAGATATTGAACTATTCTGTAATTTCTTACACTGTTCTGTGTCAGTTTGTGGTCTTGAATTTTTATTGTTTGTTTGTTTACTTGGTTTTTTTTTTCTTTCCATTTTTGCATGTCCAATGTCAAGGTAGCCAGTGAGACTCTAGAAGGCACAATCTCACAGCAAATTCCCAGGTCCACTCCAGCAAATCTCCTTGTGGCACAATGCTCCCTAAGCTTTAGATGCAGACTTTTTTATAGATAGATCTACTGGGACTGGGTTTCACAACTTTGCATTATAATTCCTTGTGGTTTTTTTGAAATTCTCTCTCTTTTGCAAAGATATGTTTTCTTGATGAAGGATGAAGACTACACTTATGTGTGGGCATAACCAAAAAAAAAAAAAAAAAAAAAAAAAAAGAAAAGAAAAGAAAAAAACATTTAGAATGTGCTTAGGGATTATGCTGGTTTAGTAATGTTCTAGTGTGGGTCCTCTTCCAAAACTCCATTGAACACAATTTCCCTGCTGTTAAAAGGTCTAAAGTCCCCAGAAATCTCTGAACACCCAAGAAACAACTCACAGACTGTGTGAAGTTCAGGAAAAAAAGATTATATTTTAATTAAAATAGAACTGTATCACATCCCCCTTTCCCTCCTACAGCCCCTCTCAGTTTCTCTCCTACCCTCTCAAATTAATAACCTCTTTTCCCATATTATTGTTATATATATATATATATATATATATATATATATATATATATATATATATATATGCATGTATATGTACCCACAGATACTTAATTACAACGTTTTAAAAAAAGAAAGGTCTAAAGTCCAATTAGAAAGCTTTTGGTTACTGCCATAGTATGTAAATCATTATTACCATGCTATGCTGGACTTCTGTAATTATGTGAGCTCAAGATAGCTCCTTTCCCTGAATCCTTGAACCCTGAAACAACTATGCTATTTTTATTTTAAGTTTTACTCATTTCCAAAATGTCATATAAATGTATCACTTCAGGAAGTAGCTCTGATATGGGAAGTCTGTCTTGATCACTGTCCAAGTTTTGTACTGAAGGGAAATCTATTACTTTAATCCTGACCAGACTGATTTCACTAGTTCTACTAGTCTCTGCTTCTATAGCAGAGGAATTCATTGTACTATTAACAACCATCCCACTGACATGGCTAAATTTCAGTTTTTCTGCTTTTACAACTTTTACAATGAAATATTTTCCAAGTCTCCATGATGAGTTTTATGGTCATATGTATCCTTGTTTCTCCCTGAATCTGTAACCCCTAAAGATTACCAGCTTGCTCTTCCATTAGACTTTATTTCTATAACAATACATAAATGAGTATATAAGCTTTGGATGTGTGGATTTGATTTTTTTTTAATTAGTGTCATACCTTAAAACCTTAAAAAGCAAAGAGTTTGTCCTTTTTTGACTGCTGAAAACTGATGTGAAACATTAGATGCACCAGGGTTCCCTTTGTTCATTGACTTGGTTCAATACATCTGGGTTGAGCAATCATGAACCTTTAGAAGCCATTTTAGGCTTGGGCATTGGTTCCATCTATCTGCAATTAAATAAAGAAGAGCATAATTAATATGAGATTAGGCATGTGTGTATTTGCTTATGCAAAATACAGAGTTATTTTCAGGTATGGCTATAATATTTTCCATTCTCAAAAATAGTGTATATATGCACTCTAGTCTATTTACCTCTATTTGGAAGTAAATATATTTTACTCTTAAAATATTTGTGCCAATTCTTACCAATGTGCAAAACTGTCACATTAAAACTTTATTGTAGTATCAGGCATGATAAAATCACTCCAGCAACCAATGATGGGGAATATGTTTTTGTTTTTTTTTTAATCATTTTTTAATTTTATTTTTTAACAACTTTATTTTACAAAACAAAGATAAATGTACAGATTTTAAGCATTTTTTGCCTAAAATTATACAATACATTTTTGTCAGTACTTGTTTTTTTTTAAAGGTTTGTTAGTGTGATAAAGATCCCACCAGTAAGAATGAGCATAAAGTACATGTAAAACAAGATGCAACCTGGAAATAGTCAAAGTTTTCTCGGTGTGTAAAGTCTTTTTTTTTTTTTTTTTTTTTACAATGAGCAGACAGTACATGTAATACAGGGTACAACCCGGAATTTGTCAATGTGTTCTTGGTGGGTAAGGATTGAGCATGACTATTTTTTTGTTTTGTTTTTTCCATGATGAGCAACTGTCTATCCTTTTCATAATCTGTTATGAGAATTAACAACTGATATAGTAAATGAATTGAAGTATAAATATGTTTCTTTTTTTCCTCTTTTGATCTTTGTTTTAATTGAACAACTTTATTTTTAAAAACAAAGATAAATGTACAGATTTTAAGCATTTTTGCATAAAAGTGTCCAAATACATTTTTGTCAGTACTTGGTTTTTTTAAAGGTTTGATAGTGTGCACTAAATTCTTAATAGTTACAATGAGTATAAAGTACACATAAAACAAAAATGTAACCTTGAAATTGTCAAAGTTTTCTTGGTGTGTAAACATTAAGCATAATGGTTTTTCATTTTCTTCTTTTTCTTTTGTTGAACTTCATATAGTTGTTTCTGGGGTGTTCAGAATTTTCTGGGGTTAGTATCTAATTATCAGTAACTGCATAATATGTCTGTTCTTTTGTGACTGAGTTATCTCTATCAGAATGATATTGTCTAGATGCATCCATTTTCTTAAGAATTTCATAAAGTGATTGTTCCTGATAGCTTAGTAGTACTCCATTGTGTAAATGTACCACAATTTTTGTATCCATTCATCTACTGAAGGACATCTGGGTTCTTTCCAGTTTCTGGCTATTAAAAATAGGGCTGCTATGAACATTGTGGTGCATGTGTCTTTATTGTATGTTGGAGCATCTTTGGGGTATATGCCCAGAAGTGGAATAACTGGGTCTTCAGGTGGTACTATGTCCAATTTTCTGAGGAACTGCCAGACTGATTTCCAGAGTGTTTGTACCAGTTTACAACCCTACCAACAGTGGAGAAGTGTTCCTCTTTCTCCACATCCTCACCAGCATCTGCCATCATCTGAAATTTTGATCTTAACCATTCTGACTGGTGTGAGGTGGAATCTCAGGGTTGTTTTGATTTGCATTTCCCTGATGGTTAATGATGTCAAATTCTTTCTTAGATGCTTCTCAGCTATTCGATATTCCTCAATTGAGAACTATTTGTTTAGCTCTGTACCTCATTTTTAAATAGGGTTGTTTGATTCTCTGGTGTCTAACTTCTTGTGTTTTTGTATACCTTGGATATTAAGCCTCTATCTGATGTGGGGTTGGTAAAGATCTTTTCCCAGTTTGTTGGCTGTGGTTTGTTTTCTTGACAGTGTCCTTAGCCTTACAGAAACTTTGCAATCTCATTAAGCCCCATTTGTTGATATTTGACCTTAGAACACGAGCCATTGGTGTTCTGTTCAGGAAAATTTCTCCTGTGCTTATGTGTTCTAAGTTTTTCCCTACTTTCTCTTCTAATAAATTCAGTGTACCTGGTTGAATGTGGAGATCTTTGATCCACTTGCACTTGAGCTTTTTACAAGTAGATAAGAAAGGGTCTATTTTCATTCTTCTGCATGCTGAGTGCCAGTAGAACCAACGCCATTTGATTGGAATTGTGTGACTAACCATATATATATATATATAATATCAGGCTTAATCATCTTAATCTTCAGCAGTTTAATAAACAAAAATCCACATGTTATTTGGAATTTAAAACATTAACTTCTTTTAGCTTTTTTTGTCTTAGGAAATGTGAAATATAACCTGAGTGCAAATATAAATAATGAGTCACAGAAAACAATCTTATTAATACCTTTATAGATAATCAGTCCTATAACCTCTTTAGTTTTTAATTTAAGAAACACTGGCTCCTTGATAGGTATGTTTGGTAAGATAATACAATCCATATCTTACCAAGAAAATATTCTCTTATTTATGTGGAAATAGCATACACCAAGAAGCAAAATCAATTTACTCCTAGGATTCCTCAGCAACTGAGTTTTAAATGCCACGAGGCATTGAATTAAAGCAAATGTTATGCTTAATCCAAAACTCTTAGTTGCTTTGTGATGTTAACAGTTTTGAATAGCCTTCTAACTCCTGTAAAATTTGATGAGGCTAGGTATAACAACAATGTGCCTTCTTTGTGCTTGCAGTACCAATGGCTTAGACAATTCTAACTTTGTGCACATGGAGTAACCAACAGAATCCTGTGACAGGTGCACTCTGTACTAGTTTAGATGCCAAATATTTTACTTAATCCCTAATACCCATGGCTTAAGTTATGGATTTTTTTCCCAGTATTTTAAATAGAAAACTCATGATCAAACTGAAGTTTGGGGTGCCCTAAATATCAGAAGAAAAAAATATGTGCTTACTATTTCATATATAATTCAGCATAAAGTAAAAAATTGATTATTCCCTAAAGCCATTAAAAACTGCAAAATGGAAGAGTGAAATAATTCATCTATCCATGCAAATATATTCTGTGATCATATATTTTATAAATATTTTACATCACTGTTATATTATCCATGAACTTTCTAAACTTTCAAAATAATGCTTTTAAAGTCTTCTAAAAGAATCCTGACACAAGGAAAAGGTAACAAAAACATGGGACATTCCTCTTCACATTTGCTAATTGCCATACCATCTGGATAGTTGGTAACTGAAGAGGGAAGGCAAAAACATTATGGCCACTGGATGGAATATAGTGACTTTTTGTATACAATCGCAGTTTCATCACAGTTGATAATCTCCCACTCTTTGCATCATTCAATAATACCAGGAAAATAATAACTCTGCTATGTATATTAACTGGGATATGTCTACAATGGAAAAACCTTCCAGAATGCAAGATGCAACTGGCAAGAGGGCAAAAAGAGAGAAGAATGACCACTACAATGATTGTCCCATACTATTATTACATAGGAGTCAACAGGCTAAGGATAGTCTTTGAACAGTCTTTTTAAAATTTTTCTTACATTTTCATTTATTTCTTTTGTATGAAGGTTTTTGTGTGGAGGTTGGAGGACAGCATACTAAAATCAAGTCTTTACCTCTACCATGTAGTTTTCAGAAATAGAATTGAGCTATCAATCTTAGCAGCAGTGTGAAGGCTAGAAGGCAGATGCCTCTATTCATGCTGAGCCATCTCACCAACCCCTTCCTTGAAGACTCTTGAGATACAATAATTAGGTCACAAGTAAGAAAAGGAGAAATCAGCAAAGAAACATTGAATGTTAGAAGTCAAGGCTGTTAAATAGTTGGAAGATATAATAACTTTTAATGTTGAATTCTACATAGACCACAATATAAATAAAATGTTATGTAGTAGTTTATTTTGTGTTGCTACAATAAAATACCTAAGACTGGCTAATTTTCATAGTTATGAAAGCTAAAATATTCAACATTAAGGTACAGTCATCTAATATTGTGATAGTTTGTTAATAAAGAAGTTTTAGTGGTCTACTAAACCACCAGAACCACTGTGAAACCCCAACTCCTCATAAAGTCAGACTGTAATGCCTGAATTTAAAATTATAATCTAACTGTAGCTAGAAAAAACACATATAGCTTAGGTCAGCCGTTCTCAGGAATCTACTGAAAAAAAGGCACTACAAAAAAGCCACCAATGAAATGAAAGGTGTCCCGGGACTCAGGCAAGGAAATTTCTGATAGAGTTGTAAAGAGGTGTGTTTGTCTTTTTTTTTTTTTTTTTTTTTTTTTTTTTTTTTTTTTTTTTTTTTTTTTTTTGCTATGCAAAGGTCTTTTAGCTAAATAACATATAAAACTACACAACTGGATATTCTTGTTTGTTCCATGGTGAGTAGTATCATGTAATATCATGTGATAGAGGTGGGTCGGAGATGTAAATAATACACATAAGAAACATATAAATAAGAAACGTTAGCTTCTTTATTACGGAGACTGGAGCAGAGGCAGAAAAAAGAGAGGGACTTTCTGTACATAGATATTACTGGTCTGTTCCCCAGAAGAGTACACCATCAATGTATAAATGGCAACTTGTCTCCTCAATGTCTTCTCACATCATGAAAAGTGAATGTATTTCTCCATTATCATAATGGCGTGAAGAAGATATTCCCTCCTTATTACTAATGGCCCTGGCTTACATATATTCTGATTTAAGTTGTTTACAAATGTATACCTGAATTTCTTCAGTCCTCGTTTGGATTAAAAAAAATGTGGAATATAAGTATGTAGTTTACATCATAGTTCTCACAAGGAAACTGTCTTTGCCTTGAATCTTTCACCCTGAATAATCTAATGATGCCCGTCAATACTTATAGAATTGTAGCAATCTCAAACTCTAATGGAGAAAGAAAAATACAGGTGTCTATGCTGTGCACATTTATTTGAGCAGTTCATCCTTAGTGGAAAATGTAATTGAATATGTGTTCAGATGGATAACACCATTTTCAAGAAAGAAAAAGACAGTTTAATGCAATGGGAAGAACTGAGTATATCCACACATTAAATAACTGTATAGTCTGCTGATTGACAGTAACTCTTTCTACCATATATATCCATTCAACTCCTCTCGACATAGTACTTGCTTGTTCAATTGCTGTCAAGTTGACATGCAGAATATCCTTTATAACTTTTAATGTAATAGATATTTCCTTCCAGACACCCACAGGATAAAGCAATGCATCTACTTTAGTAAAAGCATTCTAAAAATATTTTCAATACAATAATGACATATAATGTTCTAGCAATGTTTTATATCCTTTTCTACAAAGGTATAGGAATATAGTTGTGTTTGTGATTGATTGCTCATACGTGGAAAACAGTGATCATTTACTTTCCTAGGAGAAAATGGTCATTTACAATAGTTACACTGTATTAGAAGTGAATGCCGACATAGATATAAATTAATTATGATGAAAAGGAATCATTACTTTTCTTACAAGAGTGAATATCTGCTTCCCCTCCATGTATGTCCTGGAAATGGAACTTATATATCAAACTTGGCCAATAGTATATAAGCCCAATGAGGGAAATTTTTTAAACCTAGATATTATTCACTGGTAATGGCTATTCCTTTTGCCAATTATATACTACATGTGGAATTAGATAAGAATCAAGCAATTTGATACACCTGTGAGTGATTCCATTCTTAATTAAATCATCTGAAAAGTATATTAATCTAGACAATTTACATGAGATCATATACATAAAATATGGGTCTCACCTTCTGTTAGTTCTGTTAGTATAATAGATATGAAAAGAATGCTTGCTGACTTTATCTGCTTGTTCTCTCATGGTGGAGAGTCAATTCTTTCCCTGGCATTAGAACCTAATTCTTCAGTGTTCTGGGGGTACACTGAAGATGAGCTGAGATATGCAGATTTGTGGATTGAATAACTAGTAGATTCTTGGAACTTCCATTATTGAAAGCCATTTTTGGACTATGTGAACCATAGCCTTTGGGCCATTTTAACATGCCACTAATAAATCTAATGAAATCATACATGGAGAGTGTCTTTTAGGGAACCCTTGCTAATATACCTGCTGGTACCAAAAGGATAGAGAAATAAAAGTATACAAGTTTAATATTTTAAGTATCTGGAATAGAATTTCCACTTTGACAACACCTACAGTTAAAAATCCTCCTAAAGAGGTGCTTTCAGAGAGTGCTGAAAGCACGTGGTGTGAACTATTTTACAAACTTAAGGAGACAAATGAATTTTGTCCTGATTAATCAGCTGTGAGAGGCCACTCTGTATCTAAATCTTTTGACATTCTTTTTGGAAAATAATGATGATGCTTAATTGCTCCAAGCATCTCTGGATAAATGAACAAAGGAAATAATGTACCCCTATGATAAAATTAACCAGTTTCTGTTATCTCAGAAATGGTGGAGAACAGCAATGAATTCAGTAATAAAAATGACTGTCCCACATGTGAATAAACACCAACAGGGCTCTAAATGTCCTAAAACAGATGCTTCTTTCTAACAGCCGAAGACCCCAAGTTGGGCAGTGTCAAACTGAAGTCCTCATTATAAGAATAGCTGAGTTACTAGGAAAATAAAAGTCCCAGGATCAGAGGTTGTCTGCTGCTAAAATAAGATCAGTTATTTGTAAATAATAGAATCCTGACACTTTCCATAGGGATGTGTGACAGGACAAGATTCTACTAATGCTGAGAATGAACTCTCTCTCTCTCTCTCTCTCTCTCTCTCTCTCTCTCTCTCTCTCTCTCTCTCTCTCTCTCTCTCTCTCCCTCCATCGCTCTCTCTCCCACCCTCCCTCCCTCTCCTTCTCCCTCTCCCTCTGCCTCTCCCTCTCCCTCTCCCTCTCCTTCCCTCACCATCCTCCCCAGAAGATATGCTCTCACATCTACTCACCAAATACTGCCATTTCCACCATTTACCAGAGAAAGCAAAGCTTCACTGTCTGATAAACCAGCGATGGCTTTCTTGGAAGGAGCTGCCAAGCAAGACAGTATCGACATTCCTCAGGGCCACTAATAATTGCCTCTAGCCCTATAACCAGTTTACAGACAAAACAGGCTCCTCCTAGAGAGATAGAAAGTCTAATCAAGGAGGAGGTGTACTACATTATGAAAAGAGCTTAATGAGTTTACTATTCTGTTTTGGCAGAAGCCTGGGAAATATATATGAAAATGGATTTAAAGGGTATGGAATAATGGTGGAAGAAACATACAAGTGAATCAGATTGAATTTACTGATAGGGGCCCACTGAATAAATATGCTAGATTCATTATTTTATTTTATTATATTATAAATTTATAATATATAAAATTTATTATTATTATCATTATCTCTCTAATACTATAAGATGCAACATGGTACAAGGGGCACCGGCATATTTGAAGAATTTTGTTACTGCCCTTTTTCTTGTTCCAACTTAGCATCATATATGCTTCTGCTCAGTTGGATGAATTATATTCATCATTGTGTATAGCTGGACCTCAAAAAAGCAGGGGCGAGGCAGCAACACTGAATATCCAAAGACAAGGCGATCATAGTTATACTAATAAGCACCATAGACAAAGCAATGTTCTTAATGCTCAGACCCACAATAATCAGCACAGGAAAAGTGATTTTTATTGTAGCATGATTCACATGACACTTTGGCACTGGATATTCAATCGTGGTGTTTCCAGGCATAAGATAGATAAGCATCATTCTTCAATTTTTGTTTGATGTGTGGACAAATTTCCAGACCTGAGGTAATTTGCAGACCCAGAACTTCTTGAATATAAGGAGAGCCAGATTTTTCAGAGAAAGAACCTTGAATAAATACCTGAGGTTTTATTTAATTATAATTAATTAATCATTTTTACACTCCAGATTTTATTCCCATCCTGGTCCACCCTCTGACTGTTCCCCATCCCATACCTCCTCCCCAACTCTCCTGTCTCGATGAGGATGTCCCCACCCTTGTATACCCTCCAACCCCCACCTCCCACCAGACCTCTAAACTCCCTGAGGACTCTAGTCTTTTGAAGGCTAGGTGCATCTTTTCTGCCTGAACCCAGACCCAACAGTCCTCTGCTGTATATGTGTTGGAGGTCTCATATAAGATGGTGTATGAGACCCTAGTTGGGGATTCAGTGTCTGAAAGATCTTGAAGGTCCAGGTGAGTTGAGACTGCTGGTCCTCTTATAGGGTCGCCCTCCTCCTCAGCTTCTTCCAGCTTGTCCCTAATTTAATACCAGGAATCAGTAGCTTCTTTCCATTGTTTTAGGTGAAAAAATCTGCACCTGAAATTTTCAGCTGCTTTTTTGGGTCTTTCAGAAGGCAGTCATGATAGCTCCCTTTTTGTGAGTATTACATAGCCTCAGTAATAGTGTCAGGCCTTGGAGCTTCCCCTTGAGCTGGATCCCACTTTGGACCTGTTGCTGGACTCTTTTCTTCAGGCTCTTCTCCATTTCCATCCCTGCAGTTCTTTCTGACAGGAACAATTACAGGTCAGAGTTTTGACTGTAGGATGGCAACCCATCCCTTACTTGATACCCTGTTTTTTCTGCTAGACATGGGTTCCACAAGTTTCCCTAATGAAAGCCTTTCTTCCCAGTCCATCCCGAGAGAGATCTATAGATTTTTAGGAAGATAATTCAAAAAGACTTTCCACTCCAAATACAACACAACAATAAGGCATCATTTCTTTGGCAGCAAAGTCCCAGACTGTGAACAGGAGACTACTCATTGTGCCCAAGTTCCTTTGTTCAAAGTAGTTCTTACACCAAATATGGTCACTTCCCAGACTACTAAGTGTCACACAGAAATGGCCTTAATTCTGGAGTGGAGGCAGTATGTTTTATAATGGGTTCAAGATGGAAGAATCACAAGAACAATAATGCACAAAATAAAACTTCAATATAGCTTATGAGCAGTAAGTTTTGAAATATTAAAAATAATCTCTGAATACCAGAATCTGGTGTTACCTCTTGTTCTGGCTAGAGAAGATTAAATTAGAATTAGTTCCTTTGAACAATGGACAGTGCTGGTTATTCTTCTGTCTTGCACCAACTACAGAACACAGAAAGGATAGCAACAATATTTAATTCTGAGCCAATAAGAACTCAGATATTAAAATGCTAAGCTGGCCAACAGTTATGTGTTTTCTACATTGCTCTCAGCCTTTACTATGTCCCTAAATATGAACAGAGATTCACTGATTGATCTGCACTTTGCATTTAGTAACCCAACAAATAATCTGGTGTGGGATAATTAGTCTCTATATTACTATTAAATGAATGAATGAATGAATGAATTATATCTATAAATATTTAATATAAAATTATTAGGACTAACATTAATCCTGTTAATTTTCATGACAATTGATTATATATGTGGTCTCTCTAGCCAAAGAATTCTAGATGTCTAAATAATACTCTCTAGAAATTTCATTTGTGAATATGTCTAACATAACTGATGTATGCATAATTTAAAATATATCTTTGATATGTTTCATATATTTCACGTATAATTAGACCATATTGGCATTTGCAGTCCATTGTGCTAATGCACGTGTTTATCTTAAAATATAAACAGATTACATTTCTGTTCTTTCCGCCTGAGTTGCTTTGTTCATTAGTAGAACATTTCATTATGCATGTGAACTATGTCATTTTGTTGACATTTCCTCAATATCTAACATCTGCTCAAAATTCAGATAATGATTTCATTCTCTTTGAATATACAATTAGAAGTACCTTTGTGGCATCATGTGGTGGACAATATTTTATTTTTCAGGGAAACTTTGTGCTATTTGTCTGAATGGTTATGACAATCAACATACCCATAGGTAGTGGCACTTTTCTTCTAGCCTTCTTAACACTTCCTGACTCTTGTCTTGTTAATCATAGCAATTCTAATAGGTATGAAGTGAATACATTTCCTGGTGTTAATTTCCATTTCTCTAATTGTTAATGTTCCCATTGACTATTTATATGTTTCCTTTGCATGTTACTATTCAGATTCTTTGTCCACATGATAAGATATACATAATTTTACTCATTTCACCTGATTTATTGATTGAGTATAATTGGCTAGAGGCCAGAAAAAGAACCTAAGGTTGTTTTGGTGAGAAGCAGAAATTGTGTGTGTGTGTGTGTGTGTGTGTGTGTGTGTGTGTGCATGAATGGCATGTAAATATTATTCATGGACGCAACAGAAAGAGATGCGATTTCTGCCATTTTTTAACATTCTAACCCTGAAAGATATATGCTAATGAAAAAGGCTAAAAACAAAAATAATTCTCTATACTATTAGATACCAGATATATGTTAGAATCTCAAACAGTTGAACCAAAAATCAAAAAGAAAAATATCAGTTGCTGGATTCTGGGAGTTAAATAGACCTAAAGAGTTGTTAGGGAAAGAAGACCCAATTTCAATTATAAGATGAAGTTCTTGGACTCTAATATACAAAAGAGTAACTATGGCCAATAAGACCATATTCCATAGTTGATAATGGCTAAGGATATAAATCTTAAGCCTTGCTATTATACACACACACACACACACACACACACACACACACACACATTCATATATCAACGGTTGCCATGGGAAATAAATTACATTAGTAATGATGAAAAATGCATACACATATCAATTATTATGTTCTATCCTTTGAAAGGGTTGGAAACTTTACTTATAAATTACATCTCAGTAGTGCTAGAAAGATCAACCAATTTGGAAAGGACAGAAGATGAACTGGGTAACATTTTATTTCTTCTCTTTTTAAAGGCTATATGGTTTAAAACAATTGAGGAAATGGTTTGAGTCTTGCATCTGGAAAAGAATCCAGATGCCCTTCATCAGAGGAATGGATACAGAAAATGTGGTACATTTACATAATAGAGTACGAGTCAGTTATTAAAAGCAATGACTTCATAATATTCCTAGGCAAATGGATGGAAATAGAAAATATCATCCTGTGTGAGGTAACCCAGTCAGAAAATAACACAGATGGTATGCACTCACTGATAAGTGGATATCTGCCTAAGAGCTCCGAATAACCAAGAGACAGTTCATAGACCACATGAAGCTCAAGAAGATGAAAGACCTTAGAGTGGATGCTTCTGTCCTTCTTAGAGGTGGGGAACAATATTCAAAGGAGGAAATACAGAGAAAATACAAAGACCATGTTTAGAGCAGAGACTGCCCACCTGGGGATCCATCTCATATACAGTCACCAAACCCAGACAATACTGGGGATACCAAGAAGTATTTACTGACAGAAACCTAATATAACTGTCTTCAGAGAGGCTTTGCCAGAGTCTTACTGATACAGATAAGGATGCTTGCAACTAACCATCAGACTGAGCATAGAGACTTCAATGGAGGAGTTAGAAAAAAGACTGAAGGAGCTGAAGGGGTTTTCAACCCCATAGAAAGAACAACAATATCAACCAACCAGACCCTAGAGAGTTCTGCAAGACTAGACCACCAACCAAAGAGTACACAGGGAGGGATGGAGGGAAAGACGGAGTGGGTACAGGAGCGCTCTCATAGAGGCAGGGAGAGGGTTGTGAGATAAAAAGATTGCAGAGGGGAAACCAGAAAAAGAGATAACATTTGAAATGTAAGTAAAGAAAATATCCAATTTAAAACCAAAAATTAAAACTCTTAGACTTTTTTAGAGGTTATTTCTTCTACCCAATCAAAAGTAGGGTTTGGTTTGTTTATTTGTTTTGGTTTGGGGGACTAAATGGATGAAGCAAAGCAAGTCTCAGAAAGGGAAGATACTTCAGTAGGTGTCTGCTAATTGACCTTGAATGCTTTAGTTAGGAAAAAGTTTATAGAAACAATCATATTTTTATTGTATATTTTATGTATTTATATTTCAAATGTTATTCCCTTTTCAGTTTCTGCCTCGTCCATCTCCCCCTTCCACTGCTTCTATGAGGATTTTTCCCCACCCACCCACCTATTCCCAAGTCAACACCCTGTCATTCCACTATACTAGGGAATTGAGTAATCACAGGACCAGTGGCTTCTCCTTCCATTGATTCTAGACAATGCCCTACTCTGCTACATATGTCGCTAGAGCCATGGGTCCTTCAATGTGTACTCTTTGGTTGCTGGTTTAGTTACTGGGAACTCTGGGGAGTCTGGTTGGTTGATATTGTTATTCTTCCTGTGAGGTGGCCAAGCCCTTCAGCGCCTTCAGTCCTTTCTCTAACTCCTCCATTGGGGTCTCTGTGTTCAGTCCAATGGTTAGCTGCAAGCATCTTCATCTGTATCTGTAAGGCTTTGGGTGAGCCTCTTGACCTTGAATGCTTTAGTTAGAAGACATCCATATCAGGCTCCTGTCAGCAAGCACTTCTTGGCATCAGCAATATTGTCTGCATTTTTTGGCTGCATATGGGATGGCTCCCCAGGTGAAGCAGTCTCTAGTTGGCCCTTCCTTTAGTCTCAGCTTCTCTCTTTGGATTTTCTTTAGACAGAAAGAATTCTGGGTTAAAATTTTCAGAAGGATATGTGGCCCAATTTCCAAGCTGGGGCCTTGCCTAACCTAGATATAGTCTCTACAGGTTCTTCCCCCCCCCCCTTTCCTTCAGCTAATCTCATCCCTGTTCAGTCCTGAGTGCCTCTTGCTTTCCTGGCTTCTGGGACTTGTTGATGAGTTCCCCATTCCCCATTGATACACACCTGTGTTAAAAAACCTGGACCTCTGTGTATCATTCCTGTCTCATCTCATACCTGATCCTGTCCATCCTTTTTTCCCTTCACCTTATCTTCCTACCATGTCTGTCCCACCCTCTACCTCTCATGAGGATTTGGTTTCCCCTTCTAAGAAGGACTGAAGCATCCACATTTTTGGTCTTCCTTTTTCTTGAGCTTTGTATTGTCGGAATTATTTCTTGGGTATTCTGAGCTTTGGGGCCTAGTATCCACTAATCAGTGAGTGCATACCATGTGTGTTCTTTTGTAACTGGGTTACCTCACTCAGGATGATAGCTCCAAGTTCCATCCATTTGTGTAAGACTTTCATGAACTCTGTTTCATACTATGCTGTCCATTTATTGCTGTGTCTCATTTATATCTTTTTGTTTATTTTTTCTTCATCAAACTTGTTGGCTATTTTACATATATATTTTTGTTTATTGACTCTACATTTTGCCTATTTTAATCTCCATATTGGATTGTTTAACTGCATTCTTTCTTTGCATTCCTTTTCAGGAACATTTATGTTCACATGCTTAATATTTCTTATCGAATCCTATGAAAAATTCTAGAAAATAGAGACCTTCTGTTTTGGTGCTTCTGGTGGAGGTATCATTGGTGTCATTGATTAGCTGACATTTGATGCTGTATTCCTAGACACACACACACACACACACACAGTGCCTGTTAGTGACTCTACAGAACACTACTTGTGTCTTATTGCAGATATGCCATGTTATTTAGCATTATGTGTAAATTTACAAATTCTCAGCATCAAATTCTCCAAAGATAAACCATGTATCAATATTAAATTGTATAAATCATAAGTGATGGCATGTAGGTAATTGGAAGACTGAATATTTGCAGTGCCTCAAAATATTCTAATTTGCATATCCCTTGTCATACCTCTTTTATTCTTCTTTAATGCTTACAATAATCACCTTTAGACATTACATCTGACTCAATTAAACACTAAGAAGGTGATAAAAACATGTTTTTACTTGCTAAGAAGGCAAAGCTACTCTCATAATAAATGAATCTGTATGTGAATGTAGGTAAGCTGACTTCATTCCTTCTTCAACAATTATACCATCAGCCACTTGAAGTTACTTAAATAAAATGATTTCAAAACTTCATGGGAGATTAATAAACCAAGTTTGGTATATTCAACATCAACCTACATCTCTTGTTCAGTTCTCTGAATATACTGGCATACCTTCCAATTACTTGCCATGGTACCAGCAAATTTAACAAAAAAGAGTTTTCTTATGCCTGCATTCAAATTCACATGTTATCTATTACTTGTAAAAATAATGAGCATGATTTAAGAAAAGACTAAATATTTTAAATAATTCAAGAAATCCATTTTCATGAGAAAAACAATAATTAGAGTACTTTATGCAAGCACTCATTCTTAATGTTCTCTAAGAAAGTATCAGATATCTTGATCAGTATGGCTAAGGTATCTGTGATTTTTCCACATTTCTTTATATATTAGATTTGCAACCATTTTAGAAAAGAAATAGAATTACTTTGAGATTATTCCCATTAAATATTGATCCAAACCATTGTAACCCAATTATAGGCTCATAACATGATGCTATGGTTTGCATCTACATTCTACTTTGTGAGTCTTTAGTATAATTTAATTTCATTAAAGGAACAAAATGTATCAATATGCTAATAAATTAACTTCAGCATTCTCTTTTCTATAGCTTATATTAAACAGTGGCTGAAAATGAAAATTATTTTATTTATCCTACCAGAAACTCAGCAATAATATTACACATTAAACATATCCACTAGTACTAAGAATTTTCTGAGTCATAGCAGTGTAATTTTTAAATCTGGCTCTTCTTTTATTCAATTTTATTTTACATTAGGGTTATTTTAGTGGAAACACCATATTTCTGTAAGACCACAGTATATAAATTACTCGTTCTCTAGCCTTTAGTAATCAGAACAATACAATTTTTATTATATTTTGATTTATCAGAAAAGAGGCTTCTGGAGATCTAAACTGTTTGTGTAGCCCTCACGTAACTTAAAAAAATTTATATGTACTCTTGCCAAATGTTACAAAGAACACCTCTGATATTCTAAGGATATTTATTTACTGAAAGGTTATCCTAAAGTATATCTACCATCTTGCATGTGTAGTTTCTGATGAGTTTTTGATAACTATATAGATAAGCATATAAATTTAACTGAGTCCAAACTTTACCTATAACCAAACTGTTAAATGCATCAGTAATTATTAAAGCATCATTTTCAGTTCTTTCCTCATATTTATTTCTGGAATCCATTGTTGATACATGAAACATTTTTCTTACTACTATATTTTAAGCAATTGTTATTTTATATACATGTCTCTTTGACATGCCTATATGTTTATACAACATGCATATGCCTGGTGCCCCTACAGTGCCAAAGAGAACACCCCATCTCCTGAAACTGGAGTTAAAGATGATTTTGTGTCACCATGTGGATACTAGAAATTAAACCCATATCATCCAAAAGAAGAGCCAGTGCTCTTAACCTCTGAGACATCTCTCCAATCCCTACTACCCACTATCAAACTATCCAAGGTTTCCTTCCAGTAATATTAAGAAACAGAACTTTATTTAAATAACTAATATATTTTTTACTCATAAAAACTAGTAGAAAATAAAAATGCCTTTTTAACACTTTCTCTCTAACCCTCATTCCCTTGGCTTTTCTTTTTAAATTTTCCTTCATATTTGATACAAGTGCTAAACAAATTAGTCTAAAGATCTCTCTGGGCTCTTGTACATTTTCATGCAGATTATATACCAAGAATAATTTACACATTCCTTGACTGTCATGATCCGTTTTGGCTTTTTACATGCATAGTAAATATGAGTCAGTCCATGTGCATATAAATAAATATGAAATTGCAGTGCTATTGTGCATACAAAGGTGTTGTTGGAGCATCTCCATGCTCATCCATCATCCTTTGTTGATTCTCTCCATGACTGTTTCCATAGCTAGTGGTAGAGCTGAATGAATATAGAAGAGCCATGTTACCAGCAATTCCTGAAAAGTGTAGCTGACCTTAGAGATGAGTGCTTTTACCATCTGTGGAAAATATTCTTAGCATGTCTTGATGTATTATTCTTTCTTCTGCACTCTACATCTTTTCCAGACTTTTCCAGTATTCTTCTTTCCCTGTGTTCAGAAGTGTGTAAAAACACTGAGATATGGAAGGAAAAAAAAGTCTCTCTATACTCTATATCCTCTCTCTCTCTTCTTTCCTCCCTATCCCTCTCTCCCTTTCTTCCTTCCTCTCCTTCTCTCTCTGTTTTTCTTTGGATTTTTTATTTTGTGGATTTTTAGTGGAGTCACATGTTAATAATGTATTTTATTCATTGGCCATATTAGCAAACATTTAGAGGCCACTGATCTATTGGAATAGCTCAGAAACATGAGCTTGCTAAATTATTGTCACCCTGCCTTAAATCATAGCTTTCTATGGGCAAACACATCCTTACTTCTTGAGTTCTATGCAAACCTAGAATATGCAAAAAGACCCATTTTAAATATTCTAGCATCATGAAGGACAGTCATAGAATATTTCAGAAATTTGAAATATCTCCACATTAAACAAGGTACACTGAAAGTAAAAGAACAGAGTGGGAAAGAGCTTAGAACACATAGGCACAGGGGAAATTTTCCTGAAGAGATCACCAGTGCTCTAAGATCAAGAAATGACAAATGACAAATGTGACCTCATTAAATTGCAAAGCTTCTGTAAGCTAAAGCACACTATCAATAGAACAAAACATCAACCAACAGATTGGGAAAAAACTTTACCAATTCTACATCTCATAGAGGGCTAATTTCAATATATACAGAGAACTCAAGAACTTAGAATCCAGAGAATCAAATAATCCTATTAAAAATGGGGTACAGAGCTAAAACAACGAACAAACAAAATTCCCACGTGAGGAATACCAAATGGCTGAGAAGCACATAAAGAAATGTATAACATTTCCAATCGTCAGGTAAATGCAAATCAAAACAACTCTAAATTTTCACCTCTCAACAGTCAGAATCACTAAGATCAAAAACCCAGGTGACAGCAGAGGCTGACAAGGATTTGGAGAAAGAGAAACACTCCTCCATTGTTGGTAGGATTGCAAGCTGGTACAACCACTCTGGAAATGTCTGGAGGGTCCTCAGAAAATTGGACATAGTAATACTTGAAGATCCATCTATACCATTCCTGGGCATATACCTGAAATATGCTCCAACATATTATAAAGACATATGCTCTGCCATGTTCATGTCAGTCTTATTTATAATAGCCAGAAGTTGGAAAGAACCCAGATGTCCTTCAACAAAGGAATGAATACAGAAAATGTGGTACATTTACACAATGGAGTACTACTCGGCCATTTAAAAAAATGACTTCATGAAATTCTTAGGCAAATCGATGTAGCTAGAAGCTGTCTTCCTGAGTAAGGTAACCCAGTTGCAAAAGAATACACATGATATGCACTCACTGATAAGTGGATACTAGCCCAAAAGCTTGGAATACCCAAGAAACAATTCATACACTTTATGAAGCTCAAAAAACAAACAAACAAAAGGCCAGAATGTGGATGCCTCAGTCTGTCTTAGAAAGGAGAACAAAACCCTCATGGGAGGAAATACAGAAACAAATAGAGGAGCAGGGGTTGAAGAAAAGATCATCCAAAGATTGCCTCACCAGGGGATCTATCCCATATGTAGCCATCAAGACCAGGCACTATTGCTGAATCCAAGAAGTGCTCACTGGCAGGAGGCTGATATGGATGCCCCTTTAGAGGCTCCCCAGAGTCATGTCACACCAATACAGATGAAGATGCTTGCAGCTAACCATTGTACTTAACAGGAGGACCCCAATGAAACAGTTAAAGAAAAGACTGAAAGAGCTGAAAGAGTTAGCAACCCCATGGGAAGAACATTATCAAATAACCAAGCCCTCCAGAACTCACAGGGACTAAACAACAACTGAGCACACAGGGAGAAACCTATTGCTCCAGGTGCATATGTAGCAGAGGATAGCAGTGTCTGGCATCAATGGGAGGAGATGCCTTTGTTCCTGTGAAAGCTCATTTGTTTCCTCAATATAGAGGGAAGTAGAGGCAGTGAGGTGGGGTTGTTGGAAGAGGGAGCACCTTCATGTAAACAAAGGGAGGGCACTTGGGCATGAGGGAAAGGGGATATCATTTGAAATGTAAATACAGAGAATTTCCAATAAAAATAAAAGTGTTCCCAGTACAAAGAAACGTTATGATAACTCTAAGGCACTGTGAAAACATAAACTACTATTTGGGAAGTGGTGTTGGTTTGTTTGTTTGTTTGTTTAATATTAGGATCTACTTTTCTGACCAGTGACTGCATTCATTCCTAATCAATTAATTTTTGCAAAGTCTTAAAGGCAGACTGTGGTCAAACTTGAAGACTAACCAGTGTATTTTTTTTTTTTTTAATTTAGTGATTTCCAAATCTGCTTTAGGGAGTGAGAAAAAGGGTCTCAAATCACCATTTCCCAAAGTGATGAAAAGATTTTTTATTATAACATCTCTAGTAACAACCAATTTACATTTCGGTCATCTTATATGCAAACATTTATTCTTTGAAGATTTCCCCATTTTACATTTGCTCATATATGTTTTGTTTTGATTTCAATTATATTTGTCCAGAAATTTAGTTATCCTATCTAAAGTAATTTGTTGTGTAACATAAGTGCAGAAATTTTACATTTTGTACTGTCCTAAAATTACAGCATACCAAGTGGATTATACTTAATCATGTACATTAATTATAATCTCGATTTATATGTGCATTATATGCATATACTTTATACATATATTATATATAATCTCAAAAATAACATTAAAAAATAAAATAAAATAAAATGCTTTCATACAATAAAGAAACCACAAATTTGGAAGACAGCAAGAAGGGGTACATGGCAGGGTTGAAGGGCAGGAAATGGAAGGGGGGAATGATATAATTATAATTTCAGTTATCATAAAAGAATAGCCAAGAAATTGTTTACTTGTATATGAATGTTGAAGTCAGAAGATAGCTTATCGGAATCCATTTTCTCTTTCAACATGTGGATCCTGGGAATCTTGTTTAGGTCATAGCTTGGCACTACTCACTGTGACTTCTGCACCATCTTGCCAGCCACCATATTGTATTTTTGAACAATGAGTAAATGAGATAATATATGTGTTCGGACAGTAAGTTTGAAACAACAAGCAAAGACATTTGCTCTCTGCTCTCTGTCCCTTCAGGCAAAGCTATAGTGTTTGATTTGTTTTTCTCATAATCCTATCCAAAGAATGATCAAAACCGAAAGCATTACTACTATCTATGTAGTCAGAAAGTCCAGTGGTCATGAGGTTTCTTTGCTTCTCTAACTATTAATTTTCGTTTTGATTTTATTTGAACTCATAAACTTTTCTCTATGAAACTACATTGGCCACCAATCAGGTATAACAAGATTGTTCTACAAGAAGCTTAAATTGAAAAATTGAAAAGCTTCAGTGGACTGGGGCAGGAAGTTTTTCAAGTGTCCTTCGGTTACTTGTTTGCATTTCCGCAAAAGAGGCTGCTACGGAGCAGCCTAGGGTTGAGAAGAGCTTTGAAAGCAGTTATTGTTCCAAGACTCATTTTAACCTTGTGATAAAGATTGCTTTTTGTACTCAGTTGAATGTGATCCAGTAATTGTTTGTCAAGGCTAAGTGCTGTAGGACATAATACATGTTTAAAATGGTGTTTTGTAATTATAATACAGGCATCTTTATAGGCAACTGTATAAGAGAATGCTAAGGAGTATGGGTATTATGTTTAGACAAAAACCGACTTTAAACTTTCTAATTTTGATTTTTTTAAATCTCTTGGATGCCCACCTTACATTTAGAAAACTTTGCAGATATGCCCAAATGAATGATTTTTTTTCATAAAAACATTTTTTTATTCCCTCCCATTCTGTATTTGCACATTTTAATCGCTAAGAAACCAGCGAGAATTATTCCTTAGGAAGTCAGACATTAGGGTTGTGTTGCCTAAATTGTTTTAATCCGAGTTTCTGATTACCCATCAGCTCATGTCAGGTTTTTCAGGCAGTAACTTCCTGATTCTGAAATGTGTCCAAGATGCAGTCTGTAGTATTGTATAGATTAATGGCATTTTTTACTATCTTAATTAGTGGTGATGAGAAGATGTTAGAGTTGTGTCAGAGAGCCTCATTATTTTGTTAAGGACTAGATTCCCTAGCCTATTTGAAACATTTAGAATTATGAATTGATAGAGGTGATGATGGGCAGGCAATGTGCTTGAGCAGCACACAAACTGCTGACTCAAGAATATTTCCACTTTGCCCTTCATAGTCTCTTCTTAAAAAATGAGTGCCTGTGATTATGATTTTAAAAAGTTTCTTAGATGGAAGAATAGAGATGCAGCTGAACATAGTGTTGTGTACACTGTATTTAATCTCAGCCTTCAGGAGGTAGACACAATCAGTCTCTGTGACTTGGAGGCCTGCCTGGTCTACAGAGTGGTTCTGGGATAGCCAGGGCTACATAGTGAGAATCAAGGCCATCAAAGAAAGGCCATCAGAGAAATAAATTCAAACAAAAGTAATGCTGCCATAGTTGATTTGAGACAGGATATGGCACACAATTCTCTTTCACAATAAGGATTCTTAGGAGAAATGGCATTGAGACCAGGACTGGGAACACAATTAAAAGGAATAGTGTGGCTATATTAAAGACAGCCCAGCAGAGACATAACAGGGAGCAGTGCTTCTCTTTAAAACTCAAGGAAAAGCCCCATTAAGAGGGATACTTTAAAAATAAGGGATAGCAGTCATGGCAAGATAATGTACAGTAGCCTAGAGAAGAGAGCTACCAAAATAAAACTCTTAAAAAGAAAATTTATTTGACTTTATAAAATTTGGGAGGACTTTCATAAACATGACTTTTAAAGTTTTGGTTTTTTTTTTAATATCCTTTTGTGTAAACACACAGTTTGTGTTTTAAGTGTGATTTGCTTTCATCTTGCCCATTAGTAAAATTTTATTTTTTAAAACATCAACTTGTCACAATCTAGAATCACCATGAGACAGGGATTTCAATTTGGGAAATGATCTAGAATTAGGTTTGTACATGACCCTAACTGGGAAAGAAGTGTCTTCACTACTGTGTAATAGAGGACATCAAGCCCATATTGGGTGGAGCCATTCCCTAAGCAGGAATTTTTTAAGCAGTGTAAAAGTGTAATGAGGTTAAGTAAGCATAAGGAAGTAGCCAGTAAGGATGCATTCATCTCTCTCTGTTCCTGACTATGTGTGATGTAACCAGCAGCATAAATTCTTTCCTTGGTTTCCCTGAAATAACAGACTGTAACCTGGAATTATAAGCCCCAAACCCTCATCCCATAAGTGGCTTTAAATCAGAATATTTTATCACAGCAACATGACTGAAACAAGAACACTTTTAACAAAATTAATGTTGAGTCATCCATCTCTGCTGCATTCAACTTTATAATTCTTCTTGTTTTGTTTTGTCCTCATGCTTGAATTACAATTATGGAAACGATGCAATTCTCAGTTAACCTTTCTCTTTTATATAAACTGTTCTCTGTTGGGCTTCTACTAAAGGCTGGCTACTAAGATAGCCTTGCTTTGTGGCTAATCATTTTTATCTCAGGATCTTCTTTCCCCATTCTCTGTTGATACAAAAATCCCAGCTTTCCTTCAAAGGGAGTATGAGGTAATTGGAGCATGGATTCAGGTTGTCTCAAGTACAGTGTTCCAGTGTAGTATAAATAATGAAGTTTTTATATAGGTTTGGAACAAAAGAGAATTATAAACCAGGTAGGTCGTTTTAAAAATAAACTCATGGAAACATTAGGTAGGTGAGTTACAGCAAATCAGTAAAGTGTAGGCTATAGGCTCCGGTGCCATTTGAAGACATTCTTAGCTTTTGGGTTGATAGAATCCTGTTAGTATTCTCATAGGAATGCAGAAATTCATAGCTGCTTTGTGTTTTAGGACTTTTGCTTCAGTTTTTTGCTTTTTCTGATACCCCAGAACCTAAATAAAAACAAAACTAAACAAAAACAGTGTTTATTTATATCACATGGAAATTATCTTGCTATCTTCTTAACCAGGTTTCAGAAATGGTGCCATCTCGTCTGATCCTTTTCCACAGTTGCTTGACTAATATCCATTTCATTTGTAGTAGCTTCTAGTGTACAGCCAGAAGGCTTATATGCATGTTATATACAAAATTGTAACCTATTTACAATTTCCAATGAAAATTCTGTTCTAATACTTGAAAGTAATAATTATAAGAACTGACTCATTCTTATACCTTCACAGCTGCTTTTCTGGACTATAAAAGATTTCTTCAAAGTGTACCACATGATCATCTTTTAAACAGGCCAGCAGATATTTCTAACTTAATTATAGTTTGGCAGAGTGTCTCCAAAACCTCTTATCTGAACAGCAAATCCAGTAATTTAATCAGTCTTGTCTGTTGATTAATCACGTTCTAATCCATCTGATATCAGCTCTGAAAAGAACTCTTCATCTGTTTCTTGTGAAACTTATCTCTTCAGATGCACAGCTGCTCTGAGCCATTGGTATTAATAACTTGAATAGAAGACAAAACACAATGGAGTCTCTAAGCCTGCAGAAAAACTTTGAACTCATTAAAACAGTCATTAGGCACTCTCCATGGCATTCACCATCTCTGTGTATTCTCCCATACTCATGGCTGATTCCTTCCCCAGTTGTCACCCTCCCATTAGTAAAAGTAACTCATACCTAAACTCTCCCTGAAGCTGAATTTGACTGTAGTAAATATTTATCAAAGTCAGAATCATAGCCTTAGCTATATTCCTTCCCTTATGAACCCACATCTGTTATATGAAAATTATTACCCAGATCAAAAGATTAGGTCAAAGAGCAAAAGACAGCCATTTTTACTACATATTTAGTTCATATATATTTGGTGAAAAGATAAAAGACTACATGAAACTTTGTCTTTTAGCATTTCTATAATGTAAGATGCTCACTCTCTAAGATAACCAAGAGTACAATTGACCAGGTAAGCATAAAGATCCTGTGGTTCAAAATGCCAATATCTAATCTATAATCGATGGTATCACTTTCTGTTTATTACTATCTTGTTCACTCTGTTTTCCCTTTCTGCTTCATCACTATCTTTTGCATATGGACCCTGGCTGTTCATTCAGCCCACAAAAGCTTGAGACTGGACATTCTGTGTCAACAACCTCTGCACACAACATATTCAAATCTCAGGTTCTCAGTTTAGTATAAAACCTGGAAGTACTTAAAATGCCCTTAAAACTTTGACTTTGCAAAGTGTTTGCCACTGAAAATAGAAAATGGATGATCATAGTAAGCTCAATTATTAAGAATTTACATTTTCCTAAGTAGTAATTTTGTTTCTTTTAGAGCCATTTTCTGAATGAGTTATATTCGACCCATGTCTACATGACAGATCTTTGTTGTAAATTTAGAGAGCCCTGGTTGGGTAGTTTTCTCTAGCACTATTGACTCATTCCTCACTTCCATTTCTCTGAGCAGCTCTATGAACACCAATTGAATATGCTCTGCAGGAGAGAGCCAGCAAACAGAAGAATATTGAGTTTATGCTAACTCTTTCAAAACCTACACGTTAATGTTTGCAAAAAGATTTCTATGTTTAGGGAAAGTTGATCCCTGTAACCTGTAAATGTTGAGCCACATGGTCTGTGGCAAAGGATGCCTTTTATTGGAAGAAAAGAATTAGGAGAGTGAAGCGAAACTGTTTAAGGGGAGATGAGAGACCTAAAAATGAGAAGAGAGAGCAAGTGTAAAAATGACTGAGACAGAGACAGGGAGAAGTGATATGCAGATTAGAGCAATTAGAAGAGAAAATTTTCCTGAGGTATGATAGTTTCCTTAAGTTACTTAACATACTCCTTTGTCTTAAAAAAAATTGACTGTACTTCATTTTTTAATAGTTAACATGTTCAAATTGATTTCTTTCCTCACAGAAAACAACTTTTATCATTGATACATACATTTCATATTAGTGATCACTCCTATTATTACTCTCATTTCTATGTGCACCTGAGAACTGGTCTTAGCTACATTGTTCAATGGCAGTACAACTGAGGAAAGAGGAAAATTTTCTGTTTTTCATCTTTATCAGCAAGATGATAGAGCTGTGATGTTCAGTTCTGAAGGATGTGAAAGATCTGTACTGTGCATACCTCTATTATTAATGTTTCGAAAATGACAAATGCATCACTGCTTTGATAATTTCTCTAAAGTTTCTAAAATAGCACTGCTATTCTCTGTGTGTTTTCTGTATAGATAAATTTTCAGGTTTTGTACACACTAAGTGTTGTTACTATTTCAGGTTTTGAAGGCTGCGTTTATGTAAGATACTCAAATAAAAAAAATGATTTATTAAAAGGGGATTCTTATCCTACCTTTTTAATAAACACTTTTAAAAAAAAGACATGTAGAGGAATTTTAATCCAGTAACATTGCTTCTATGGCAAGGGATAACAAACAAAGACCTTCTAGGATTATGTCATCTGACTGGAATGCAGACACACTCTGGGCTATTGTGTGAGCTGACTAGAATACAGACACACCCCTAGTATACACCTTTCATTCTGAGCAATAAAGGTAAAGTTAGTATGTCTAAGCCATATTTGAAAGTGATGTCATTATTGATGATACCAGAAAGTGCTTGCTGACAGAAGCCTTATTTGGTTGTCTCATGAGAAGCTCTGCCAAGAGCCTCACTGATACAGATGAGGATGCTTGCAGCTAACCATCAGACTAATCATAGGGACCCCAAAGGAGGAGTTACAGAAATGGCTAAAGGAACTGAATGGGTTTGCGACCCCATAGGAAGAACAGCAATATCAACCAACCAGACACCACAGGGACTAAACCACTGACCAAAGAGTACACATGGTGGGGACCTATGGCTCCAGCTGCATATGTAGCAGAGGATGGCATTTTCTGGCATCCATAGGAGGAGAAGACCTTGGTCCTAGGAAGGCTAAATTTCACAGAGTAGGGGAGTGCCAGGATGTTGAGGTAGGAGTGGGTGGTTGTGAGGGGGAGCATCATCATAGAAGCAGGAGGAGGGGGATGAGAGAGGGAAGCATTGGGAAAGGAAATAACATTTGAAATATAAATACATAAAATATCCAATAAAAAAAGGAGGAAAGTAATGACTAATTGAATGGCAGACAAAGTGATAAATCAGAGAAACTTTTGACAGAAACATTTGACAAAATGAATTAGAGATAGGATACACACAGCTCTCAAGGGGACAACACAGGAGAGGGAGAGGGGGAGAGGAAGGGAGGGAGAGAAAGAGTCATGTGTGTGTGTGTGTGTGTGTGTGTGTGTGTGAGAGAGAGAGAGAGAGAGAGAGAGAGAGAGAGAGAGAGAGAGAGAGAGAGAGAGAGAGAGAGAGAGAGAGTGTTACACAGGCAGTTTTCAGAAGCAGGCTGCAGTGAGAATAACATAGGTATAGGTGAAGACGGAATGAACCAGACAGAGAATGAGTAGGAACCAGGAGATTAGAATGTATTGCAAAAGTTACAATGAGGTCAAGCAGAGAAGTTCAGTCAGAAGCTATATTTTCTTATCAGTGAACTTGGAGGAGTTTGGGCCAGAGGTTTTGAACCAGCCAGAGTTCAGAATGAACTAGAAAGGGTGAGTTTATTCAGCAGTAAGCCTCCAAGAGGAGAACAGGTTAAAAAAAAAAAAAAAAAGGTACTTTCATTAAAAAAACACTCATTAGAATTTTGGGATTTAAAAGGAAAGGAAAAGTTGATGATTGTGTCCTATACCCACAATCCCAACATTTGGAAGGGAGAGGCAGTTGGATCAGTTCTAGGCCATTAGCAGCTACATAGCAAATTTAGGGGTTGAATGGACTTCATTTGACCCTTACTTGAAAAAAAAAAAAAAAAGATAGCTTATATTTAAGTCACAGGTGTTCAGGGGACCTATGGAATCTATAGATTATCACAATATTCACTACATTCCTGTGTAGCTCAGGGCACAGTTTTGTCTTTCTGCTGCTCTGCAAGTTGAGCATCAGCTCATCTTCAGACAGCTGTGCTACCTCTTCTGTCCCTATTTAGCTGTTTTCCTCCTCTGTGTACCCAGTGGGACAATCTCTCTTCTGCATTTTCAATATAATACTATTCTTAAGTTTACAATTTTATCATGAGTGTGGATAACTGAAGAATATATTGACTGGTTGTTGTCCTTCCTAGAACTATCCTGTATTTCTTGTTTTGTGTGTGTGTGTGTGTGTGTGTGTGTGTGTGTGTGTTTGTTTGTTTGTTTGGAGACTACTCTTTTCATTCAACACCATTAATAGAATGAAGTTATGGTGGCAGACTGGACTGTAATTCATTCTGAACATTTTAGTTTTTATTTTAGTCCAATGTCATTGCACCCCAGTTCTCTGTCTAGTCCCTTAGGACTAAGTTGTACTTTTCTACTCTTGAGGCCATTGTGATCATCTTCGTTCAAGAGTAATCATGGAAACAGTGTAATTTTTCTTTACAGTTAGAGATGTCAAGTTAATGAACTTAAACAAATATAATCAGGATGTTCTGCATCCAAGTCTTACTAATGTTTAAAACCTACTCATCACCTCAATGGCTAGGAGAGCTGTGACACTTGGTTTTATAATGGTGGCTTCATTAGCATATAAAGCTTGGATGTCTCCTAATATTTTCTCCTCCATAAACATCTATTTTTTAAAAATCTGAACATTGTTAGTGTACTGAAGATGGGGCTATTGTAATTTATATTCTTTTTTTTTTTTTTATAGAGAATGAGCTTGTATTAGTCTAAATGTTCCTGGCCATGTTTACTCTATTAAGTTTCTTAAGCAATACCAATATAACTGAGCTATTCAGCATTAAAGTAAATTATTCCTTTATGAAAGGTTTTTCAAATTCTAGTGTTCTCTGGTCAAAATTATTAAGAAGTTATCGCCCTTGTGTTGAAACTTTAACTCTAATCATAAAACCACGGGCAATTTTTTAGAACACTGTTATCTTTCATCTGTCACTTACTTTCAAGTATCTAAAATGTCCCAACATATGGAGAAAGTCTGGAAAATTAACTGAAAGGAAAACTCAATTTGAGGGGACAAAAGGCTAAAATAAAATTTGTTACTGCCCTATTATTGAGTTATTTTAATTTTGTCACTTTGTTAATTTTGTCAAAAGTGTTAAAATTTTGTAAATAAAAATTTTAAAAAGTTCTGTTGAGATAGTTCACAAATTCTGCACAGTAGTTATCTATAGTATTGGGAAGAATGTTTATCATTGTTTATAATAAAGAAATTGAAAATTTCAACTATTTGAAGAAATTTCCCAACAGGTTCTGTCTTAGTCACTGTTCTGTTGTTTGAAGAAATACCCTGAACAAGACAATTTATGAAATAAAGCATTTAATTGGGGGATTTGCTCATAGTTTCAGAGAATGAGTTTATGAACAACAGAGAGCATGGCAGCAGGCATATCTTTGCAGGGAAGGTAGGAAGTAGGAAGGGAGGATCAAAGAATGAGAGAGAGAGAAAGAGAAAGAGAGAGGGAGAGAGAGAGAGAGAGAGAGAGAGAGAGAGAGAGAGAGAGAGAGAGAGAGAGAGAGAGAGAGAGAATGCAAGCCTGTGCCTGTTGTGGACTTTGAAGACTTCAAAGGCCACTTCTAATGGTACACCTCTCTAAAGGGGCCACACTCTCAATCCTTCCTAAACTGTTTCACCAACCAAGGAACAAATATGGGACTATGGGGGAGGGGTCATTCTCATTCAAATTACTATAGGGTTTTTCTTTATTCTTTCAACAAAAGCCACATAAATGATTTATGTTAGCTTCTGAAATTATATCTCAGAGATTGCTAAGATACTTCTCTCTGTCTCCATCTGTCTCTATCTCTTTCTCCCTCTTTCTCTGGCTCTTCCTTTCTCTCTTCTTCTACTTCTCTTCCTGTCTTCCCTTGTATTATTTTTTCTAGTAAATGAGACCATGGCATAGGTTGTTTTCTGAGCTTCCCTGGATAATTTTACAGATGATAATAGTATGAAATCTTAGGTCAAGAAGAGAGTTAAGATGTGTTTTTATTTCAAAGGGAGTTGATAGTTTTGTTTCTAAGATTCCCAGAAAATTGGTGCCTATAGCAGGTAAAAAAGAAAAGCTGTACTTGAGATCATATATACTAGTTAATATATACTAGCTCTTAAGCACAGTTTGTTGTTGTTTTGATATTTAAATTATCTCTGTGTGAAACAAATATCATCTCTTTGTAGGCAATCTTCACAGCAACATTTCAATTGTTCAGGACTTAACTCAACTTGTAGGGAGTGACATACTCTAAAGAGACTCTAAAGTGACCCATTTCCATTCTTTTTTGATTCACTTTGATGAACCGAAAATCCTCTGTCCACTTCCTTAGACAAGTCCTCTGTAGGGGAACAGGTTGTTATCTGGGTTGAATTTATCCAAGAGAAAGCAGTTAGAACACTGGGTAGAAGGACCTCAGGGATAGAAGAGTGTGAAATCTGCAAACTGGAACAGAGAAGAAAACCAGAGTCATTCAAAGGAAACATTTTCCAGAAATGCCTCTTCCAACACTGGCAGCACAATAGTGCCTACCTGGAGAGACACATGGAGCCACCCACAGGGATGCTGCATACATGGGGATGCTGCATACGCGTGGAAGCATTGGCCAGGATAGAAATTTGACCTGTCTGCTAGAGCCTCCTGGAGTGATTCTATTTGTCATTTTAGCGTTTATGATTGTGTAACAGGGTTTTTCAACAGCAAATCAAAGCAAGGCTGGTGATATTGTGCACACACACAATAGAAGTGGAATGGCTTAATTAGTAAAAATTTAATTGGCATGATTCCTATAAGTTAAAATGTACATATTTAAGGAGGCTTTTTGTAACATTTATACCATTTATTTTATAATATACTAATTCGGATGTAAAAGTGAATGTAAATTAACAGAAATTAACATGCAATGTGAAGAAAAGTCCTTTTATCCTCTGCAACTGTAGCATTTGGCACATTCAGGAATAAATAATCTTTTGTGGCAAGGGTATGCCTTATCAAACATATGCAGATCAGCACTAATTAATGCTAATTAAGGTTTCCTGTCTATCTAGTTGGAAAAACGTCCAAATGTTATGAAATCCAGTTAGTATGCCTATTACACTAATTGTTTTATATGGGGTGGTTCTTAATTAAAATATGTAAATTGACCTTAATTGCTATATACTAATGGGGGTTCATGTTATCTCACTAAAAGTGACAAGATGGTGAGGAGGGGTACTTAAAAGACTAATTCTGATAAATCCTTAACTAAATGACCTTTATTCAAAATTAATTTTAATTGGAAGTTGGCAAAAGAAACATTTTTTCCTTCTTTGTCTCATTTTAGTTTTAAGTAATGGAAGAATGTTATTCTTCTTTGCTAAGACTCCTTTAGAAGCAGCCTGGGATTGGTAATTACACTTAACAAGCTAGTTAATTTTACTGTTTATATTTATCAGGAAGTTATTGATAACCTCATTTCAGTCTTAGAAAGGGAAACTGTCTTCATATTAAATATGAGACCATATACTCACATTCAGACAAATATGTCTGCATATAGGAATGTGAGTGTATGTATATATGTGCTCAGGTGTATATATATATATGTATACATATATACAGGTAATTTGACCCAGTCAATTCATTATAATATTTTTCAAATTTAATGAGCTAGTCATAGTAATATGTTTTTCTCAGTTGATTTGCATTTAAATAACATTTTAAGAAAATTATACATTTTGTATTTAAACATTAATTCTTACTGGAGTTAATGATTAAAGCTATTTAGATTACATAAACCTACATGGAATTTTAATATTTTATTTCTTTATTTATTTTTAAACTGCAAACAAACTAAAATATGTACAGCCTAAATTAGCATAAAATTATTTAATTAAAATTTTTTCTACTATGTACAATCTAGAACTGCAGTAAGTTAGCAAAAGCTAAGGAATATTTTATTCTGCCGTTCCATTTGGAGATAGCATATGCTCAACCGTAATTTAAAGTATGTTAAAACCTCATCTGGAAAAATGTGCGAAGAGACTTGGTAAAATATTGTCACATGGAAATGAGTATATAATCAAGATCGCAGGTTTTCTTTGTGGACCAGAGACTCGATGTGTTTTTTCTTTTATTAGGACATCGTGACAAACGTCTCACCCAGAATCATTCGGGGTTCCACTTCTGGCCCCTTGTATGGCCCTGGACAAAGCTCCTTCCTCAACATTGAGCTCATCAGTGAAAAAACAGCAGCATACTGGTGTCGCAGTATCACTGAACTAAAGGCTGACTTCCCGGACAATGTAAGTGTGATTTAACATCTAAGACAAGAGAACAGGCATGAGTTGCTGAATGTTTATTTAAACATCCAATTCATAGGCTTATAAATATTAATGCATATAATATATTTTATTAAAGAATCTGCTGGTTGTGTGGCTGATGCATAGAAAGATAAAGAAAGAAAGCTGGAGAACTCATAAAATCCCTCCCCATGTGAGGCTTTGTTATAAATGGGTACTGGGCGCATGAAGATGTCTCCACATAAGCCGAAACAGGAGGAATGAAATACCCATTTTATTGAGTTGGTTTTCATTGTATGTGGCTAGTATTTATGAAGGTGATGACCTTAGGGAGAAATTGCAGGCTGTAAATCATCATATACAAAGCTAAGGCTGGAACAGAATATCTTATGAGGGTTGATTTTTTTGGTTTTGTTTTTTTTCCAGTGGGAGATAATTTACCAAATAATTTTAGCATTCTTAGACTAAATGAACACACTATGTTTTGTAGAACGCTGATTCTTATTGTTTTTTTTTCAAGGAACCACACAGAATCCTTACAGCAAAATCAGAGTTACATGTAATAAAACAGTACTTTCTCTTTAGGGGTGCAGTTGAGGTTGCTCTTGGTTGTTTCTTTGATTTATCACCTGTTCCTATGCCTCACCTTCTGTCTATTATTCCTCAGTCAGTGGTGAATGGAGCCCGGATTATTCAGTACTGTTTATGTTACAGAAAAGGGTTTTCTACAAGGACAAAAATGAGCACATGTCAACACTGTCACGATATGTATTTTTAAATATTTAAGTACTTTTGAATTTAATGGAATTCATGAATGGTTGCTTATAACCTGAAAAGTCAGTCTTCCAAAGAAAGCACCCTGCTGTCTTGCAGATCAAGAGGTATTATTTTCGGTAGTTCAAATGCTTCTGTATATGCTCTTACCCTGAACTGAATACAGTCATGTAGAACAGGTATAATTTATCTTCCCGAAACAGTCCTTCAGATGGAAAGGGAACTATGGAGTCACATTAGAATCCTGTAGCATCTGCTCGTTAGGAGTTCCTCGGGTTGGGGGCCTGATGTGGCAATTATCTCTCCTGTGATACAGTTAAGTCATTGCAACCAACTGCCAAGTGTGTGTATTCTAAAGAAGCCATATCCTTTAGGACATTTCTCCTTAGATTGTCAAGGACAGGAGACCCAACTGTAAAAACGAGAATATTAATCAGTTTTCTAACTTGGTGTCTAGTACTGGATACTCTGTTAGGTACTGAACATTTCATTGTCATTACGGTGGGAGATAGATACTTAATAAATCACTTATTCTATGCAGAATATTGTTATTTGCTTTGTATATTTTAAACTTGCCAGATCCTTTAACATCTTCATAAATAGATACTGTTACTAACCCAACTTTATAGTGGAGGAAAGGCAGGTACAGAGAGGTAAAGAATCTTGCTCATGTTTGGATATATAATCTGTCCTGAAGTTAAATTTGGAATTTAAATTTTGCTTTTATTATCTACACCTCTGTGTACTAACTAGTGTCTTTGATGTACCTGCCTGGGCTGTTCTTTATAATCCAGTATTTCTTTTCAAAGTGACATACACAACATTATGAAATAAATACGATTTTTCCACAAATGGCTTCAGTGTTGAATGAGACCAATGTTTCTCAGAAACAAAGAGCCAAAAACCTATTTTCTTTGAAAAAGTCATGGCCATCAATGACCTTCTCAAACTCGGACGATACTGTCTGCTGTTTCTGAAGCAGGAATAACTTGCTATGATAATGGACCCCAAGAAATGACAGTCAGAAGACAGAGACTCTGGGTTGAAGGCCCTGGCCCTCTGATTCCACAGCCAAGCAGAAAGAAGAGATACTTTGAATGCTAAATCGCCGTGGCAACAAAGATCTTCTCTTATAATGCTTTCCTGTGTTTGAAAAATCTAATGCATGAGGTTGTTTTTCTTTTTCAATTCTTTCCCCATTTGGATTACATCCATTTGTCTTTTCTCCGTATTTTTAGAACTCATTTCTACCGTGTTTACTCCGCACACCAAAGATAACATTTTGAACACAATTAAAGTGGCATTCTCATCGGAAACCACGGAAAGAGCGCACTTGCACCCAGATAAGGCCATGCTGAGAGGACCATCTCCCCCACTGCTCCGGAATCATTCTGATGCCAGATTCAGTGAGCTGAGTGAAGGGAAGTGACCCTTCATTTTCCAACTTTAATTATCACTCTCACTGGAGTTTTCCCACATCATTCTCAAGTGCGTGGCTGCCACCTTTAATGACAGGGATTGGATAATTTAACCCACTGTGGCAGCTTCTAAGCAAGGGCTAAGTTTTCTGAGAAAGAAATTGTGCCACGGAGATGCAGGCAGCTAATATCCGTAGGGAGGGTTGGTTTCCAGATTGGAGAAACTACAGCTGCACGTGAGTCAGAGGAGAGAGCTACAGAGCGTGAATATGAAGGTAAGAAGACTTTAGAAGGTGGTGCCAGGGATCCTGGAACTCATACTGCAGAGCCCGCCTTCAAGTTAGACTTGCTTGTCTCTCAATGTTTCCTTTATATTTATCTGTGAATTAAATTTGGCACAGGGATCACTGTAGTGACAAGTTATTACTAACAGAGTTTTTGTTCGTGAGCTGAGATTTTGCAAAGCTTATTATGAAATATACTGTATAATTAGGGCTTACAGAGATAAGTTTAAAATGAATCTTTTCACGAGCATTACAAAAGCCGAGAGCTGGTATATTTTAGGCTGGATAAAAAATTTTTTTTAAGATAAAAAAACAAAACCATATATATATATATATATATATATATATATACATATATATATATATATATATATATATGCATATGTATGTATGTATGTGTGTTTGTGTATGGTAAATATATATATAAATATATGTATGTATACCATGATTTGTCTGAATGCACTAACTTAGCAGGAAGAGACTCTTTTTTTCTTCTAATCAGTTGGTCAACTAAAAGTTAGGGAAAGGCTGACACTCAAGCACAGAATGTGCTGGTAAAGAGACACCAGACCAGGATGAGGGCTTTGGTGGGGAGACATTAACAGAGGGACAGTGGCTAGGGAAAGATTTTTTCTCTACAGTATTGTCAGATCCTCACTGGTGATGAAACCATGTTTCAGCTAATGGCTTAACCCCCAATTAATTCACAATACTCTAAAGAAGTTGATCTCCATCCATGTTCATGAAACTGCTCTGGTCAGTAACCTCTACATGCAGATTCTTAATCTGTGTACCAGAGACTCCTTCCTCCAAGGGTGAGACTTAAGCTTTCCCCTCTGCATTTTTGAGTAATAAAGGCACAATTCAAAATTCTTAACGTTATGGAGGATCACGGTAAGGTTTTGAAGGATATGTATAAGTGAAATATTCAAAGTACATTTCAAAGATAGGGGAGAGAGGAGGCTGGTGAGGTAGATAATTGGGTGAAAGGCTGACTGTGTAGGCATGCAGATCTGAATCCCAATTCCAGCATCCACATAAAAAGCCAGGAATTGTGGCATGCATATATGATGCCTGCACTGGGGCCTTGGTGGCTATGAGGGAGAGATAGGGTAAGCCCAGTTGCTCATTGGATGGCTGTTCTAATTCACTGTGTTCTAGGTTCAGTGAAAGGCTCCTGCATCCAAGAGGTAAAGTAACAACCAATAGAGAAAGACTCTTTAGCAGACCTCTGGCTTCCAAAAGAGTCCTTAATAGACCTCTGGTCTCCACATACATTCACATGTGCACTCTTTACATATGTGTGCATATACCACGAATATGTACAAAGTAAAAAGTGAAGATAAATATAGTCATAATTTTAAAATTTTTTCACAACTATGTATTGTATGTTGGGCACAGTCTCCTCAAATCTACCAAACTTTTTCTTCTTCCTTCTCTTATCTGTCTGCCTCCCTGCAAATCCCTTTTATTTCTCTACACACTTTAATTCTTTTTCTCATATCATATATTTCTAGAAATGGAAGAAAAGATATGACATTTAACTTGATTTTTTGTTTTTTTGAGACATGATCTCATGTGTCTGAATCAGGCCACAAACAATGTAGCCTACACTAAATTTCTAATTTTTGTACCCATATTTCACAAGTGCTAGGATTAGAGATGTACATTTCCATTTCTCTTTTATATCACTCAATAATATACACAAAGTGTGGGGTGTGCTAAGTACTGTAATTTTATGCAGCAATGACCAGGTGGCAAGGTCAACTGCGCTGACTCCCCATGATTTCTGCATATGCAAATGTAATTCACCCACAAAACTGACATGATTTGTGGTATTCATGATTACAAGTATTGAATTTCAGTATTTGTAATCATTAACAGAAAATAAAAGTATTTTTATTGGGTTGTGTTTTGTTTTCTATTACAAGTCTTCTGTGGAATGTGCAAAGAACTCAATTCTCACTGTATATTACAATCATTTGGGTAACTGAAGAAAAGAGTAAGATTCAGTCTTGTCTGAGTTCAATTACTTCAGAAATTGTGGTTTGGACATAGTTTCTGTGTGACTGTGTGTGTGTACAGATCAAGACAATGTACACTTTTTGTTAAGCTCATTGGATGATCGTGTTTCAAACACAACTGGCATTATCATTAGAATTATAGACTAAGATCACTTTCTTTTAATCCAGAACTGAGCGCCAAATATTGCCTTACTTATCAAATATAGATCAGAAAAGGAATAAAGTAGGTGCCTTCCTGTCCTGACCCAGGGTTTGTGTGAGGCAGAACTAGAAAATTTTGCACTGTATTGGGAAGGTATGCTGGGTAGTTTCTTTTTTTTTTTTTTTAATTAAACAACTTTATTTTAAAAAACAAAGATAAATGTACGGATTTTAAGCATTTTTGCATAAAAGTATATGAATAAATTTTTGTCAGTACTTGTTTTTTTTTAAGTTTGATAGTGTGCATTAAGATCTTACAATGAGCATAAAGTACATGTAAAACAAGATGTAACTTGATACTTTCTATTTTACTCTTTGTTTCCTCTCTCTCTCTCTCTCTCTCTCTCTCTCTCTCTCTCTCTCTCTCTCTCTCTCTCTGTATGTGTGTGTGTGTGTGTGTGTGTGTGTGTGTGTGTGTGAAGATGACATAAGCTAGAGTCATCTGGGATGAGGGACCCTCATTTGAGGACTTTATTCCATTTATTAGCAGGCATTTGCATGTGTGTGTTTGTTTTGTTATTTGTTTGTTTTGATTAATGATTGAGGTTTGAAGACTCAGCTCACTGTGAGCAGTACTATCCCTGGCAAGCAGTCCTTCTGGGTTGGATACTAAAGGTAGCTGAGCAAGCCAGAAGTAGGAGATGTAAGCCAATAAGCAGTTTTCCTTCCTGGTTATGTTCTTTTCTATGGGTTCCTACTTGAGTTCCTGTCCTAACTTCTCCCAGTGACAGACTGGACTGTGACATGGAAATGTGAACCAAATGAACCCTTTCTGGGACTGAATTATTTTGGGTTGTGTTATGTTTGTTTACTTTTGCTGTTTGTTTGTTTGTTTGTTTTTAACAAAGAACCAACTCAAAACAGGTGGCTATTCCTTCAGCCTACTCAACCTAAAACACTGGGAAAGCTGGAGAAATGACATGGTGGTGAATCATAGTGGCTGCTCATCTAAAGGACCATGCTTTGGTTCCCAGCACATAGATGCTGGCTCACAGCCACACGCAGATTTAGTTCCAGGAGATCCAACACCCTTTCCTGGCTCCTCTTGGAACTGCATAGATGAAATGCTCATAAATGCATTCAGGCATTCCCATACACATAAGTAAAAACTAAATTAATGAACTAAATAATAAACCATGAAAATGAGAATCAATGTTATTCCAAGTTTTCCTCAACGACTCCTTTCAACTACAGGCTATCAAAAAAGCAACTAAGTATTAGTACTTGAGTAAGAAAGAACCTCTGCCATTAGACAATGATTATCTTGTTTTTAATCCCTGCTCAGAACACAAAGTAGCCAAGTTCTTTTGCTCTACAGATTATCTGTTCCTGCAGAAAATGTCAACCACTCACTTGGACTTAGCATTCATTATTACCAGACCTCATATTAAATTCTCTATCCAGAAATCTGAAGGCTGGCAGATAGAGGCAGACTACAGATACCATTTGAACCCATAACATAGAATGTTCTTTTTGTCTTCTATGTGTGTCTCAGTAGGGTCACCTTGCAAGCTTCATAAGGACTAATATAGCACAAGCAAGCCTTAATTTGTTTTTAAAGATATTTGCAATTAAACTTACAGTCATTGGAAGGCAAGATTGGGCCTTTGTTACTCAGTCATCTTGTTCAGAAAAAAAATGAGATCTAGAAAAAAAAGACGAAACTAATATATCTGTGGTACGGTTGTCAATGACTTAAAATTTGGTAAATGACTCATTGCAGACACCATTTTGATGCTCTCTTAAGCAGAGCAGAATACTCAGAAGCAGAAATTCTAAAGTCCTTTGACTTGATTCTGCCGTTATTCCCTCTGGAGTTTTCTGAGCTTGTCAAGTGTCTGTTTCTACCCATTTCTACAAGCTGGTTTAAAAAGTAATAAATTAAGAAACTGCTGGATCAGCTACTGAAGGAAAGGCTGGTGCGTCCCTTGGAAATGTCTCCCTCACTCACGCCACAGTGATTCCTTAATACTGTTTACAAATTCCTGAGGATATGGGTATTTCTCGGCCTCCCTCCTTTACCTAACTCCTAGGTGAATTTTGCCTCTGATAAACTATTAGTTATATCTCATTGGATTTGTAAACCATCTGTTGATAAAATTAAGATAAATTGTAATGGTACTGGGAATTTTGAAAGTGAATGGGAGTACGATAGTCCATGTCCTGTCATCGTCACCAAACTCTCTTGTGACTTTCCTAGAGTTGATAGAGGCCGAGAGCTCACAGTCAGTATTGGTGGTAACAGAAATATAACCTTTCTAGTAACTTGTCATTCAGCAGCACTATCATCCTCGTTTGCTACTATGATAGTAATACCTCAGAGGTCGGTAGAAAGATTAATTGAGAATGATGAAAGAACATTCTGAGATATTGCAATTATTAACTGCTACGTATTATATTCCATAAAGTACTTTTGGTATGTTACTTTTATTCCTAGTTTAAGCTTGTTAGCTTTTTATGATAGATTCTGCAAGAGATACTTGATAAGCCAAAGGTAACAGTACAGTCGCAGCAATTAAAACATATAGTAAAAGTGATTTTGAAAAATTATATGAACTACTGCTTTATATAAAAGGTTATCTTTAAATATATCCCAATGTAAAAACAGGTAAAGACTGAACCAGGCCTACTGGCACAAGTTTTGAGACAAGATGATTGCATGTTTGAACTCTGTAGGCTGCATAATGAGACTCTGCCTCAAATAAATAAATAAATAAATAAATAAATAAATAAATAAATAAATAAATGTATTTTATTATTTTGTGACATACAAGGTTTTCTTACAATATTTTATTAATTGTACCCTTTTGCTTTCCTCTCATTCATTTACTTGATCACATGGTTTCGTTTTAACAGACTGGAGGAATGGCACTTAGCTGTATTTCAAGATTAAGCATTGTAGCCAAAGAAAAGCATTGAAATGTATTTAATTATGCAAAAACCCAGCAGAGATAAACACATCAGAATGTGTAGTACTATGGCTAACTTGTAGCTATGTGATTGGTTTTGACTTTCTGTATCTAAGAATTTTTAACTCAATTTAGATGTTTTGAGGATTATGTGCACGAGGACCTCATTTTCATCATTTATACTTCTCTCCTCCTTCCAAGGACTCCCCTCCCCACCCTCTCACTCCAGCTAAAATCCATTAACTCTTCTATAAATACATGGATGTCTGTATCTGTCTGTACATATGTGTGTGCACAAACACATGCACATACGCACACACACACATACACAGAGCCATTAAAGGGCTCGTTCCTAGGGAAAACGGACTCTCCATGTCCCATTCATCTAGGACTGGGATCTTATGAACCTCTCACAGCCATATCAGCTTGACTACCAGTATTGTCATTATTCAAGTCCTGTTTAGGTGACCATATTGCTGGCATTTCATAAATTCAATACCAGCCAAATGTCTAGAAGATGCTATCTAGCAGCAGGTAGATCCTCTGCCTCTTAAAATACTTCTGCCCTCTCTTTGTATCTGTTCTCTGATGCTTAGGTGTAGGTCTTGAGTTGTATATATTCTAGTGAGACTAGAAACCTTATGTCACTCCTGTGCATTTTGACCACTTATGGATTTTTGTAGTGGTTGCTGTTTCTGTAAAAGAGCAACTTCTTTGATGTGGAGGTGAGAGCTGTACTTATCTGTGGAAATAATAAATTTAGAATATAGTTAGAAATATTGTTTACTTATGAAAATACCATATTGTTCACTGACATAATGGTTGAAGAAAATAACAATATATGTTCTCCTATAGAACTATAACTGTTCAAGCTATGGGTAGTTGAGTAGGTTATAGTTCCAGGCATGAGTTCCTGATACTGAGAGGGCTTTTGGTCTAATTAGACAGCTGTTGGTTGTAGCTAAATCAGGCTGCAACACTGGGAAATACCTTGCCAGGCAGACCAGTTGTTGTTGTGGCTCATGGGCTTTGACTTAGGAGTGTGGAAACTGGAAAGGGATTGAAGAGGGAATGTCCAGATATTTTCTTTGTGTGTATGTCTCCAGACTTCTAAGAGAAATTGTGGCTACAGCCTAGTAGAATATTGAAAACTTGACTTACTCTTCTAACAGAAATAACAACAAGCAAATTTAATAAGAGGTTTAAGACACAGAGCATTAAACAGTAAAGACAGTAGTTGCTTAAACATGAAAAAACAAGGTTCTGCCCCTCCATTGAGAGTTTCAGGGAGTGAACTGCATCAGAGCAAAGGGATATGAAGGATAGAATTCACAACATAGAGAACAAGACTAGAGATATGGAGAACAAAGATGTCCAAAACCTATCCAGAAGCCCCTACACCATTCATGTAATATACATGCTGTGAAGCAGAATACAAACTAGTTTGTTCACATGGACCAACATGTTTATAGAAAGGAACTCTCTGAGTGGAGTGGAGCACAAGGGCTTGGTGGTGTGTATGTGCGTGTGTGTGTGTGTGTGTGTGTGTGTGTGTGTGTGTGTGTTTGTGTGTGTTGCTTTGTTTTCTTGTTCTCATAGATCAGGAATAGCAACAAACTGAGTAGCGACATCAATGAAAACCACTACAATGAATGCAAGGAAGGGCTCCTATTCAGCCATATTTATTGCCAAGGTTAAAATTAGCAACTTAAAGCAAAACATAAAAATTTGAGAAATACAGAAATATCTAATCTAACAAAGATAAAATTCAAACTGACTTACAGCCAATAAAATTCACTTGCTATATATGAAATAAGAAAATATAACTTAAAATTAAAGGAAAATCAATTGATATAATTCGTTTCAGAACTAACAAGACAGAATTATTATTAAAACTATTCCAAATGGTCAAATGGCTAAGGGATAAGTCAGATAAAAGATTTAAGCCCCCATAGACTAAAAACTTATGAATTTGGTAAGAAATATGATGGAAGTTATAAACAACCTATTAGGCATTTCAAAAAAATAACAAACTTAACAACATTGAAATAAAAATGATAAAGCAGAGTCTTAGAGGAAAGGTGGAGAGACATGCATAGAGACCAAGCATCTCCAATAAAAAGCTCATGATAGGCATAACATGGTCCACTCTTTACAAAAGAAGGATGAAAGGAAAATAGAGCACAAATAAACTGGGTGTGGTGGCTCATGCCTATATCTCATCACAGCTGGATCAGGGGGATTACTGTGAGTCTGAAGGTAGCTTGGTATATATTGAGAGTTCCAGCCAGTCTGAGCTACAAGGTAATGGTGAGGGAATAGTTTTGTGCCCTGTGTATTCAAATGGTAATTTCTAAGCTCTGAGACCTGTTGCTCAGACTTGGTATTTTCATTATTATTGAGGCATCTCCTGACTCAATGTTGTATAAAAATTGTTCTCCTTCACCTCTGATCAGTTAATAAATAGTAGATCAGCAGATAGCTGGGCACAAAACTTGAGGTGGAGCTTCTATTTCACTAGAAAAGCCCCTAGGTGGAAAGGGTCATTATGAGGGAGTCAACATGAAGACACAGATAAAGAAGAAGGTATCAGATCAAGACTAAAATTTCAGTGCATACTATCAAACCTTTTAAAAGAAATCAAGAACTGACAAAATATATTCATATAGTTTTATACAAAAATGTTTTTAAAATATGTATATTTATCTCTGTTTTTAAAATAAAATTGTTTAATTAAAAAAAAGGTAGGTAATACCACACAGCTGGGAAGTCCAGGCCAATATCTAGTTAGAATAGATGAGAATCTGTCCAGCTAAAGTACCTGAAGTTTATTGAAAATATAAAGGTCTCCAAGTCATTATTCAGAACGAGGAAGATTGAAGAAAAACCCTATGTTTTTACAATGAGAGACTCTAAAATGTAAAAATCACTATAAAATTATTTAAATTGTTTGAAGAAGAATGAGAAGAGAAAGGGGAATAGAAGGAGAGGAAGAGGAAAAACCTAAGTTTAGATCAAGATGATAGAGTTAAGCCTGATCACTAGTGTTACACTGAAAATAAGAATATCCCAACACTTCAATTAAAAGGCAGAGATCTAATGACTATATATAAAAGCAATAGTTAGCTATATTTAAGATCTAATTTTAAGTATGAAACTTAAAGATGATTACACGAAGCACTGAAATGATATTCCATGTCAACTCCAATAAAATGAATATTATTTAAGTTATAGTAGAAATAAAGCAAGCATTTTGTCGTGAACCAACACAACAGAAAGATCATGTTGTCATGGTAAAGGATCAATTTATCCACAGACCCTAACAGCATTGTTGAGATACAAAATAACAGTTCTGAAGGAGGCATGAAGCAAAAACCAATATAGCTTTCAGAAACAATGGGAAAGCCTGCAATTATATTTCAATATATATTACCATGATATCAGTAATTAATAGACTGAAAGTATTATCAGACCTGAAAAACACTATCAATCACCTTATCTAATGGACACTCCATGTCAATTGCAATAAACATAGTTTTGGGTTTGATTGGCTGTTGATTTGTTTGTTTTATGTTCTCAGGGCGTTTAGAAAGCTAGGCCATATTCTTGTCCACAGGTGAAGCCCTAGTGCTTTTACAGTAATTCAAGTCACACAAAGCCTACACTCTGGTGACAAAATAATGCAGTTCAAAATTAAAAGAAGGATATTTTTGAAAGATACTCAAATAGTTTAAAAAAACGAGTAATATATGCTCTAAACTCATATTAAAACATGAAATTAGAAATTATTTTAATGTAAAGGAGAATTAAAATATGCCTAAATTTGTTGTATGCCATGCCATTAGTTATGAGGAAAACTCCACTATCAAATGCATGAATGATAAGTGAAGGAACGTATCAAGTTAATGACCTCAAATCCTACCTTCAAAACTAGGATGGAAAGGTACCGAACTTAACGTAAATAATGAAATAATCTACCAAAGAACAATTGTGTGGGAGGAAATCAGTGAGAAGGAAACAGCAAAAACAGCAGGAAGGCAAACCGGGTTTTAGCAGATTGTCATGGACAAAACTTTAGCAAGATTCGTCAGAATTCATAGTTTAAAAAATTAAGTAAAACAAACAAAAAGCAGAAGATATGCCATTTTTCTAATATAGAGAATAAGACAGGTAACCCAATAATATATACTGAAAATAAAATAAAACCTCTTAACCTTAGTATTTTTTTCTATTGCTATGATAAAATACCCAGGCAGAAACAGTTCAGGAGAGACAGCTCACAAGTCAGAACCACAATGCTGAATTACAGTAATCAAATCAAGGCATTGGGAGCTTGAGGAAGATAGCTACTCTGTGTCCACAATTAGGAAACAAATTGCTTCCTAGTCCCACAATTAGGAAAAAAGGAAACCTGTGTTCAGCTTGGTTTTTCCATTGTATCCAGTCCAGGAGTGCAGCTCAGAGAATCCTGCTGCCCTCTGTGTGTAGGCCTGTACTTCACTAAATCAGTTTTAAAAACAAGTTCTGATGCATAGTTTGATGGTTAGCAGCTAACCCCAATGGAGGAGTTAGAGAAAGAACTGAAGGAGCTGAAGGGTTTGCAGACCCTTAGGAAGAAAATCAATCTTAACCAACCAGAACCCCAGAACTCCCAGGGACTAAAGCACCAAACAAAGAGTACACATGGAGGGAGCCATGGCTCCAGCTGCACATGTAGCAGAGGATGGCCTATCAGGCATCAATGAGAGGAGAAGCCCTTGGTCCTGTGAAGGTTCAATTCCCCAATATAGGGGAATGACAGGGAGTTGAAGTGGGTGGGTGGGAGGGGAGCATCCTCATAGAAGCAGAGGGAGGTGGATGGGAGAGGGGAGAACCTGGAAAGGGGACAACATTTGAGATGTAAATACTTAAAATATCCATTTAAAAAGTTCTCTATAAAATGATAATAACACGTTTGATGACATGTGTCTTAAGATTGATTTGCAACTGGACTGAATTAAAACTACCAAGCTACCAGTCTCAGCCCAGCTTTCCAGGGTACCCTAGGTACATCAGAGGCATCCACAAATTTATGGCTCATTGCCAGCATCCTCACTTTGATGCTGAGTCATCTGAACTTACAGGAAGTTAAAACAGACCTTAGCCTCTATTAAGAAATATAAGGCATGTTGGTTGAATTTCTAAGCTTTCGCTTTGTGAGAGATTAAAATGTTGGTGGTTCCTGTCATTCAGGAAAAGAAAAATCTTAAGACCAATCTATCAAACCCTTTAAAGTAGTCATTATACACGCATTAAAGGGTTACAACATGGGCTTTACAAATTCCTTGTCTTTTTTTTGTAATCAGACTGCCTTTGGGTAAGAATAGTGTCTCTCTGATTTGGAAGCATGGCACTGAACATGGTGAATAGCTAGGAGGAAGCCCAGGGGAGTGGGGGAAATGCAGTGAACTCAGAGTTTTCCTTTATCTGTATAAATTCGTGAGATTGGTCAGGTCTACATGTGCCCAAATGACAAGCTAAGAGGGTTCCTTGGGTTTACTTCCTTTAGTATTCTTCTGGTAATCTTTGTGTTCTAATCTTTGGAGGATTCAATTGCAATACATTCTTCATAGGTGTCATAATGTCCAAGAAGAGGAAGAGTCCAGTAAAACTGTTAATTAAGAGTTACCCCCCAACTTCTCTGCTCAAACGTCTAATATTTACCTTCTACTAGTCTCTAGGGGGACTTAATCTGTTAACTTTTAAATTTTGATTTAGAATGTGCCCCCTTTTGTTTTGTGGAGCTGAAATTGTGGAGGAGGGTTACCAATAAGGGAAGATCTTGTACTTGCATGCTGTTCTCTCTTTCTCTAGGAGTTTGCCTCGCCCTAGGTTTTTAGTTCATCCCAGAGATATGCACGCCCATTCCAGTTGGCTTTTCTAGTACTCTCTTCATTCTCCCCTGACCTGATCTTTCCTGTCCCCATCCTCATTCCCACCCCAATGTATACCCACGTTTCCATCTACCTGCTATGTCTGTTTTATTTCCTCTTCTCAGTGAGATTCAGGCATCAGGGTAATTGTTTGAACATTAAGTAATTAACATTTTAAATCCTCAAAACTCTATTTTAATTATATTTTATTTTAAACTCATTTTATAGATGAGTAATTGATCCCACTTGGGTTGAATATAAGTCTGTACCTGAGACTTACAATCATGATCCAGATCACTATAAACCCAATAGTAACTATAAAAGGATTCTGGTTTGGGAGGCATTTGACTACCTGCTTAGTGTCTGGCCAGGCTGACCAAACATCCTTCCAATATCACAAACAAGGAATACTTTAATAGAACAGTAAACATATATAAGAAGTAATCATTTGACTCAGAATTTTATCTGTGGGCTACATCTTCATTTAAAGAAGCAAAATTACAGTCACAATTCACATTGTGCTTTGAAGATTTTGAAAGGAATATATACGAGGTCCAGTCACTGAAACAGTCTCTCACTAACAGGAGGAGGAAAAACTCCAAATCCAAAGAGCAAAACCCATCAGGAAAGACAGCACTAGATCTTCATGCATCTTTTTTTTTTTTTTTTTTGACCATTCTATTGTTCATCAAAACAGAGAAAGTTGAATAGAAAATTAAATAAACAGTGTCACACTGGCAATGAGCTTTTCCTGAAAGCAAGCCTTGATTTTTAAACAAAAAGAAAAAGAAAGAAAGAAAGAAAGAAAGAGAGAAGTGAAGGAAGAGTGAAACAGCTACAAACAAACAAGGGATTTAATATACAAGCCCTAGGACTAATACTGTATACCACCTTCCCAGAGAACAGGTTCAGTTGAGTACTTCTTTTCATTCTTTTTTCATTAATGTATTGTAAAAGGTAGGGTAAGGCTCTCCTCCCAGTTCATGATAAGGATTTTATATGGAGGTGAAGACAAATACTTTTCTCAGATACTTCTCACACACTGAATGCTGGGATTTTGACATGCAACTAAGTTATTGGTAATCTGATCCTCTACCCCTGTCCTTGTGCTCCACTATGCTGTGTACTTTGTGCTGTATTGTGTGTGTTGCTGCCTTGAATGGGTTGGTGCAAAGAAGAAAAAAGTGTGTTCATATGCAGGCTTCCAATTGGGGAATATTTTTATAAACCAAGCATCAAAGTATTTAAGACTGCCAATATATGAGCTCTTTTTCTTTTTACCTGGACTCCTCCCCTTTTTGGTAGAGATGCTAATGAACAGAGAAATGGGAGGTAATCAGCCAGAGGGAAGAGAAGATTCAAGGACCTAGATAATTCACAAACTGGAAAATGAGCTCTTAACTAATCAAGATTGGGTTGTAAATAGGATAGAAAGAATTTATCCCTTGTATTGGCCTGGATAACATTTGTACCCAATCCAAGAAAGTATTTGCAAATTTCACACTTGGCTATTTTTTGTCCCTTTGAGATTTCCTTCCTGAACTAATTTTCCATTATGTACATAAGGCATAGAAATAACTTATCATTAAAGTCATTTTTCAGGTGGATATTTCACTTTGCATGTTGCTCAAATGCCTAGGGCATTAATAAAGAATGAGTTAACTTTATTAATACAGTTTCTTTGGGGAGTTTCTGATCTATATACTGATCACCCAAAAGGAAATTTTCTGTAATATTTTATTCATGTAAAATTTAGGGGAGTAACTAGATTGACTAATTTTTCCATGATAAATAATTTAGCTTTGTGCTGCTTTTGCATGTTAATTTTTTTCATAATGTACCCTTTAAAACCCTCAATATTAAAATGATCACTGACTGTTTTCTGGCTAATTTAGTTTAAATTGTAAATTTAGGCATGGCTGTAGGTTTATAAGGTATGAGGAGATATCTTAATATAGAAAATAAACATAATTACCGGCTTCAAAAGCAATGAATATAATGTTTGTAAGTGAATTACTGAAAATAATATGGAAATTAACCTGAGCAACAGAATATAAAAAGAATTATTACTGTTGCCCAAACTATAACTGTACCTCAAACATTTTACATAGTATATAAGTTCATGCTTTCTCCTGATTTCTGTTATTCAGAATTATTGCTTTATTCTTGATTAAAATCTTCAAGATTCTCCCAGTTCAAATCACACTACCAAGCTAGACAGCAAAGATTTTGACCATTTGGTTGGGATGCAAGGGATGGGTATAGATTCCTACCACCTTAACAAACAATATGTAAGGTAAATGGAGAAAAATGTTTTCTTGACCCCATTAAAGATGTGAAAATATAAATAAACATGAATTGACTACATGCCAGAAACAGCAATGAGAGCTGTGACATCACTTTTTTGTATCTTGAAGGAATGCTATAGACCAAAGGTTGTCACCAAATTGAAATCAGATACCTATTTAAATCTTAAAGCATCTGTTTGAAGTGGTTTATGTGTCACCAAACAGAAGCAGAATCAGATGAGATCTTTCTTAGGTAAGAGGGACATTCTCCAATTAAAATGAACCCTTAGGGAAAACAAAATCTTCTAAAGCATTCTATGTCTTTACCAACTCTTCACTGCTGTGTCTTTTAGTAATACAAAAGAAATTACAGATACCAACTCAAATCTTTTGGTGGAAACCACTTTGAAAGGAGATTTAATTCATTTAACTCAGTATCATTTGTTCACTTGGTGGGGAAAAAATGAAACTCACATGATCCTACCCCTTCCAGAGGAGATACAGGAAGTCAAAAGCTGATCAAAAAGAGACATGCTTTCTTCAGAAATATACCATGCCTATATTTTTCCTTCTTCTGTAAGTAACCCCTCATCCATGCTCTTGTAGGCAACACTAACTAGTCACATGTACCCACACATGCACACACACACACACACACACACACACACACACACACAGACACACTCACACTTCTACTAGAGTTAATTTCAAGCAACAATTAAGGAAGTAGGCAGGGCCAAAGGGTTGGTTCAGCTGGAAGGGGAACTTACTGACAAGCCTGAAGACTTGAGTGACCTAAGCTTCTCTTAGAACTCATGTCAGAGAATGGAAGAATGGACTACTACAAATTGTCCTTTGACTTTTACACACCTGAAACACTCCTCTCAACACACACACACACACACACACACACACACACACACACACACAATTTTATCAGGGCCTTCTCGAACCCACCAGCAATATAAATAATGACACAGAAGTTTATGATATTTTAAAGCTTAGACCTTTTGCTGAATAGTCTCCCAATAACTTTTAATTTTTTTTTAATTGGATATTCTCTGTATTTACATTTCAGATGTTATCCTCTTTTCCCCCAATCCTTTACCCACTCTCCCTCCCATTATCTCCATGAAGGTGCTCCCTCTCCCAACCACACTCTCCAACCTCAGTGCCTGGGCATTCCCTGCAATGGGAAAATGAGCCTTCACTGGACCACAGGTCTCCTCTCCCATTGATGCCAGAGAATTCCACCATCTGCTACATATGCACCTGGAGCCATGAGTCTCTCCATGCGAACTCATTGGTTGGTGTTTTAGTCTAGGAGCTGTGGTGGGTTTGGTTAGTTGATTATTTTGTATATCCTGCCCACAGTCAGCCCTTTTCAGTACAGAATTAACAATTGAACACACAGAGACACAAGTTCACAGAGCATCTTCTGCTTTTAATCCAATAAATTGTTTTTCTCTAATAACAATAAGTTATATGAAATAAGAACAACAAGGAGAACTATCAGATAAAAATTATATTCACAATGATCTGTCCATGTGTATAGGGTAACCTTGGAGAAAGTACCCAATTATCTATCTTATCTTAATGAGTCCAAAGTTTTTACCTAAATCACTGTCACTATTTAAGCTTTCACATTCTCTAACCTTCATGATTTTCCTTTACCCTCAATAAAACATCTCCTAAGACCCTAAAATACATTCTTAGATTGTTCCTAACTTATGCTTTTATGTTTATGCCAGTCAAACTTTATAAACTCTACACCTCTTTCGTGATTTTCCTTTTTTTAAAATCTAATAACAAGGGATACTGGATACTGTAAGAGTGTAACTATCCGGTTTCTAACCCTATAAGAAACATGAAAAGGATACATTTTACCTGAGTAAATAGAAAGTATACAGCAAGAAGCTTCCAAATCTAAAGAAAGGACAGAGGCTGATGGCTAACTGAACTGTCTCCTAACAGTTCTCTCTATCAGTGGGGTACTCATCGTTACCAGTCATGGACAGAATATCTTACACCCTTGTCTGTGAAGCAGAAATTCTGATGGACTTTCTTACCTTATCTTTGTAGAGCTGGGCAGTGGGCTTTCCAGCGTCCACAGTTTGGACAAAATGCTCTCAGCTGTTGAGGTAAGGCTGCTATTTGACGTTCTTCAGTGCCCACCATCTTCTTCAGAGAAGAATAGGGGTGCTGCCAAGAGCTTATATATTTCTCAGTCAGAAAAGCCTTTTATTATTATAAACCTTGAAAGCTATAATCTGTAGATCTCTGAAGTATTTAAGAATCACTTATTTATCTAAAGAACATCTAAATAGGGAAACTACTAACATTTTGCTTAACCCTGAAAAAATATATAAAGGTGGGCTAAATAAAGCTTAAGGCTTATTTCTGTAATTAACTAAACTAGTACTTAACAAAACTATAAGTTTACTTATAGATGACTCTTAACTTGCAGTCCTTATTAATCCAAGCAGTTTACAATAGTCACATTCAAAGACTAGAACTTTATATTTCATTTTAATGAATTGCAAAATATGTGTAGTATGTTGTAACAAAAATAACTTCAATTTTTATTATCATATAAAAATCCCATACCAATTAAAATATTTGACAGTTGTTGCTTTCAAGTCTAAAAATAGATACAATAACTAAGATTTTTATCCTATAAAGAAGATACAATAATCAATCCCCTTATCTTTTTTTCACTTTATCCCTCCTCCTACACAAACACACACACACACACACACACACACACACACACACTCACACACGTGTGCGTGCTCACATGAACACATACACGTACACATGATATGAGAAAAAGAAGGATAGAGTAGAGAAAGGGAAAGAGATCCATGAATCTTACCTTTTTTTAAAAAAAACTTAGAAAACATGTCTTAAATCTCTCAGTTATATACGTAAACCAGTCAGATAGATTAATGGCATATTGCCATACTAATGCTACATTTCCCACGAGCTCTAATGCTAGCAGGGAAGTTAACTTCAGGATGGAAGAGGGAAAACTTGGCTCAGTAATATTTAGCCAGTGCTGGTTCAAACTTTTGGAGGCTAATAGAGACATAGAGGTCAGGAGGCTATAAGTACATGAGACATCTAAAGATGGGTTTGTTGACAAAGAAACAAAGTTTACAATAAAGATCGAGGGAGAGAGAGCCCAGGATAAACATTCTGGGGATTTGGGTGAAGTCTGGCCCTACAGATAGGAAAGGTCATCAGGAGATTAGCAAGATGGGCTTTTAACCTTCTGGGTGGAAAACAGCTATACATTCCCTCCACTGAGGAGCCATTAGTGGGTTCCTAACATTCTTATTTTTTCATGTGCCTGTCTGTGAGTACTTAGGCCCTCTACAGTGTGGATAAAACACAGCTCTTTAAATACTTCCAAATGTTTTCCCCTTACTTAAAACCGATATCCAGTAAACTGTCCTGAAAAAGTGTGAGGAACAGATTACAAAGTCTAGCAGTCTTTTCACGATGGCTCCCTCTGAATATGGCAAATTGCAGATGAGAATTCTCTAACAGTGCCCTTGTTCTTTTCCTGTTCCAATGCGGGTCAGAGCACAACTACTGCAGTATCTGGTTTTTATCAAGATTTGCGTCTCACTGAATCAGCTTCTTAATCTTAGTGGAAAATCTGTGGTAGTAGAAAAATCACAATTCTCATTGCTGATCAATGTCCATAAATATTAGTAACTGTTAATATCTGAATGTTAGAGAATCACTAAATCCTGAATTATCAGTCATCACATTTTGTGTAAATGCGATCTATGTCTACTAGTGCCAGAAATGGAGGGCTGATGAGTCAGCTCCCTAATCTGTGTGAAGCAGTGTTTGGCTTATTCGATTACTAGCTACACTGTGTCCCTTTTACTAAATATATATCTTTTGTTATTGCTAATTTCCATGAACCACTAAATCCATGCCAAGAGAACATTATCAAGCATCAGATACAAGTCCTTCAAAATTATATGCTGCTAATGCCCATATAAATGCTTCTTCATTTGTGTTTGTTGTTTCCTGACTCTGTGATTGGGATTCCTAGTAGCAGTGGCATGATTCTTAGTCTAAATATTAAGCTCATCCTGCAACATCCCCCAAAACAAAACCTTCTCCTTCAAAATCTATACCTTTAGTCTTACTATCATGCGGTGCCTAGTATAATATAATCACACGAGCTAGGATTTATTAATAACAGTGTTTGTAAGGATCATCTTTATATTTGACCACCATTTCTTGTCCAGAATTTGAAGATTTCATCTACATTTTTTTTCACAATAGATTTTTTGAAGCATAGCCTGGTGCTTATACAACTTCAGGGCAAAACCTAAGCTATGAGAAAAAAAATCAATGGTTAAATTTATACTCTCACCTATAAAGAATTTGGACATGGTTACCACTGCCCTAGAAATTTCACTGTTCTTCAGACAATGAATTGATTACATGAATGTACTGTGAAGATGACACCAGTGTTTCCGTGTGTAATGTTACTTATATGGTGTTGTTATGTTATATGTTGAGTAGTAGAGAGAAAAGCATTTTAATTGGATCGCAAACATTTATCCAAGTTTTTGGTACTCCTGAGCTGCACATGAGAGAAGCCACATGCTTAGAAAACATATGAGATCATCCCAGAGGTGAACAAATGCTGTCTTCTATTTTTTACTTCATTTTCATTGGACATAATGAAATATTTTCATGTGAGAAACATAGACAGTTACTGAACATTTTTATATTCTGAGGTTCTACTATTCACAGAGTTGTCAAGGGGGCAGGATTAATATCTATTTCTGGGAGGGGGAAATTGAGAAAGAGGTACATTTTCAAGGACAGACTTTTTAAATGCTTGCTTCATTGGGCAAGAAAGCTTTATCCTGTTCTGTGAGGATAACTATAGGAACAGAGCATGGCTGGGAACAGGGAAACACAAAGCAGACAAAGATGGGAGAGAGCGCTTGGATGCGTTCCTGCCTAGACAGGTCACATCCCACTTGGGGCATGAAGATGAGGGTAAGAGTTTTAAATCAGCTGTGAAATTATTTTGATACCTAGTATAGAGTAGAGGATTGGGGTTATGTTTTCTTAGTCATTTCCTAGAATAGACAAACAGGAGCCTGTATTATTGCCTATGTGTGATAAAGGAATGGATCTCTGGCTGCACACAAATGTCAATCATTTGACTAAGAAAATAAAAGTACATTGACGTTAGCTCTTGGGATAATGTCAAGGAAACACATCAACAATGCTATTTTTGTCTGAGTATTGGGACTTCCAATATAAATATTACTATTTGATATATGCACAGACAAATATATCATTAACCACCTAAACAAATGGAAGAAACAATTCCTTGATTGCTCTTGTTGATCACATGACCACTGCTATTACCAATAAGTTTATATCACATGAAAGCGAACATTTTAACAGACTCAGGATCAATTAGTAAATAAGGGAGAAAGTACACAGAACAGAATAAAATCCTTGATGACATTGAATTAGTATCTAGATCATATGCAAAATTCAAAAAGTAAAGATCAATAAAGCCCCCCAAATGACCCAATTAATAGTTGAGCTGGGAGCTGCTTGTCAAAAGTTTAAATGGAAATAATCACCAGATATATTTAAATAAGAGTTCAACATTCTTAGCCATCATGGAAATTAAGATTAGAACTACATTGAGATTTCAACTCACCTCAGTCAAGATGACCAGGAAGGAAACAAACAGCAACAAATGCTAGTTAAGATGTGAAGAAAAAAGGAGATGTAAACACTGATTGTGTAAATGTAATTAGTTTTATCACTATAGAAACCAGTAAGGAAGTTCTGCATAGAACTACATGATGACCCTGCTACTGTACTGGTTATTTAGCAAAACTTGAAATCACTGTACTGTAGAAATACCTGCTCTGTGTATAAATGAATATAGCCCAAAATTTTCATATCTAGGAAAGTAATGCAGACTCAGAGAGGAGAATATAGTATGTTAACCTTATGATATTTGTGGATCGTAGACTTTTCCCATAAACATATAAAACCTATCTATATATGCATCTATTATCTTTCTATCTATTTTATTATATCATATATCTATTGATATCTATCTGTCTATTGCTATATATCTCTGTCTGTCCATTCATCTGTCCATGAGCATTGTAATTAACTGTCTAGAGAGATACAAAAGTAGAAGAGAATGGGAAGAAGAAGACAGCAGGAGAAAGAAAAGTGGATAAGGTGTGTAAATGGAATGAAAATTCCTGATATCCTTAAAGAAATTTTTATGAAACCTGACTTTATATACATATATATTATACCACACACACACACACACACATATATATATGTATATAATTCGTGCCATTTATACACACATTTTCTCAAAGACTTAACTAGCATATAGAGCAGGTGCCAAGAAAGTGAATGTATATATTATATGCTGCCGAAATGGTGGTGACCTTCTATAAATCACAGAGGAAAACTTCTCACACATGGGATATGCAGGAATGTGTTACAAGGTGCACAGTCACTGTAGGCTCTTTGTACCGTGTTTTGTTGTGTTCTCTCATCTAGAACACGAGTCTTAGGCATTTCCTGTTGATTTCCTATTTTCTTAGATCCTTACATCTGTCTCTTTACTTTCTGGAAAATTATTTATTTCCTCTGACAAATAAGAGCATTCCTTAGAACTTACAAGTATTTTGCAGCCTGAAAGTAATGTTTCTTGGCATCAGTCATTTCTCTCATAATGCAGAAGAATGAACAATACTTAAAAACAAAACAAATAATAACAAAAAACCACTTTGTAAACAACCAAACACTGGTAACTAAAAATATTTGAAACTAGATTTACCAAGTTACTTGATTAAAATTTCAAAGAATTGTTAAATTGCATAATTTTTAGTAACCTGAAGGGAATATATGCAATGACTATAAACTTATATTGAACAAAAAGTTAAACTTGCAACAACAATAACAACAAAAGGGTCACAAAAGTATGCTTTTAAGAGTAGGTCAAGGCAGAGCAGAGCCTGGCCCAACTGCCAGCCAGAAAGGCGGCTGGTACAGGCTGAGCAACCGGTGAGTGGGAGACCTAGGCTGTGGGGGAGCAGAGGGATCTCTGCGGAGTGCACACAGAAAGGGCACCCCCTGCCCTGACCTGCCCTGTCCTTTCCGATCCAGTGACCGGGAACCGATCTTAGGAACTTCTGTTCCCACCCGGAGACGACTTCAGGACACAGAGCAGAGCCTGGCCCAACAGCCAGCCGGAAAGGCGGCTCGAACAGGCTGAGCAACTGGTGAGTGGGAGACCTAGGCTGTGGGGGAGCAGAGGGATCTCTGCGGAGTGCACACGGAAAGGGCACCCCCTGCCCTGACCTGCCCTGTCCTCCCCGATCCAGTGACCAGGAACAGATCTTAGGAATTTCTGTTCCCACCCTGAGAAGACTTCAGGACACAGAACAGAGCCTGGCCCACCAGCCAGCCAGAAAGGTGGCTCGGAGAGGCTGAGCATCTGTGACCAGGAACAGATCTTAGGAATGTCTGTTCCCACCTGGAGGCAACTTCAGTACGCAGAGCGGAGCCTGGCCCAGCTGCCACCCGGAACCTGGGCTGCCGGGGAGTAGAGAGATCTCTGCGGAGTGCACACGGAAAGTGTACCAGGGACACAGACCAGATACAAGGGAAAGGCAAGAACATATCACTGACAACAAAATGGCAAGAGGAAAGAGAAAGAGTATATCCCAAGGAAACCAAGACAATCTAGCAACACCAGAACCCAGCTCTCCAATAGTAGCAAACATCAGAATTCCAAACACTCCAGAGAAAGAAGACACAGACCTGAAATCATGCCTCAAGACACTGATAGAGTTACTTAAACAAGAAAGGGAGGAAAAGCAAAAAGATTCAGAAGCTTTTAAAGAAGAAACAAGAAAAACACTCAAAGAACTCAAAGAACTAGATGAAAACAGAACCAAAGAAATAAAGGAATGGAAGAGGGAAATTAAAACAGAAATTGACACAATAAAGAAAGTGCTAAAAGAGATAACCCTAGAGTCAGAACACGAAAAAAAGAAATCAGGAGTCACAGAAGCAAGCCTTTCCAACAGATTACAAAAGATCGAGGAGAGAATCTCGGGGGCAGAAGACAACATTACAAACATAGACAAAACAGCCAGAGAAGATGCAAAAAACAAAAAGCTCCTAACCCAAAATGTCCAGGAAATACAAGACACAATGAGAAGACCGAACCTAAGAATAATAGGAATAGAAGAGGGAGAAGAGTATCAACTAAGAGGCACAGTAAATATCTTCAACAAAATCATAGAAGAAAACTTCCCTACCCTCAAGAATGAGATGACCACGAGCATAAAAGAAGCCTTCAGAACTCCAAATAGGTTGGACCAGAAAAGAAATACCTCCCGACACATAATAGTAAAAACATCAAGTGCCCAAAGTAAAGAAAGAATACTAAAAGCAGTAAGGGAAAAAGGTCAGGTAACATATAAAGGCAGACCAATCAGACTCACACCCGATTTCTCAACAGAGACTATGAAAGCTAGAAGAGCCTGGACAGACATCGTGCACTCCTTAAGAGAGCACAAGTGCCAGCCCAAGCTGCTATACCCAGCAAAACTATCAATCACCATCGATGGAGAGACAAAGATATTTCAAGACAAATCAAAATTCACACAATATCTGACCACAAACCCAGCACTACAATGAATTATAGGTGGAAAACCCAATACAAGGAGGGAAAATACAGCCTAGTAAAAACAAGAAAACTCCTAAACAAGAAAACTAAAAGAAGAAAATAACACAGACACAACTCAACCCAAAAAAGCAAAAATGGCAGGAAACAGAAACAATTATTCCTTGATATCTATTAACATAAATGGTCTCAACTCCCCAATAAAGAGACATAGACTATCAGACTGGATACATAAACAAAATCCAGCCTTTTGCTGCATACAGGAAACTCATCTCAGAGACAGTGACAGACACTATCTCAGAGTAAAAGGGTGGGAAAAAAACTTCCAAGCAAACAGCTCCAAGAAGCAAGCTGGAGTGGCTATTCTACTATCGAATAAAGTAAACTTCCAACAAAAAGTTATCAAAAAAGATAAAGAAGGACACTTTTTACTCATTACCGGGGAAATCTGTCAGGAGGAACTCTCAATCCTTAACATATATGCTCCAAATAAAAAATCACCCACATTCATAAAAGAAACTCTACTAAAGCTCAAAAAATACATTTCACCCCACACAATAATAGTGGGAGACTTTAACACCCCACTCTCACCAATGGACAGATCAGGGAAACAGAAACTGAACAAGGACACTGCAAAACTAGCAGAGACTTTGAACCAACTAGAATTAATAGATATATACAGAACATACTATCCTAAAGTAAAAGAATACACCTTCTTCTCACCACCCCATGGCACCTTCTCGAAAATTGACCACATAATTGGACACAGAACAAGCCTTCATCTATATAAGAAGATTGAAATACTCCCATGCATCCTCTCAGATCACCATGTTCTACGGCTGGTCTTTAAAAACAACAAAGACAACAAATTGCCCACATACACATGGAAACTAAACAACGCTCTGTTAAAGGATAGCAGGGTCAAAGAAGAAATAAAGAAAGAAATTAAAGACTTTATAGAATTCAACGAAAATGATAATACAACATACCCAAACCTATGGGATGCAATGAAAGCAGTATTGAGAAAAAAACTCATTGCCCTAAGTGCTTCCAAGAAGAAACTGGAGAGAGCTCACATCAGCAACCTGACAGCACAGCTAAAAGCCCTAGAACAAAAGGAAGCAGATATACCCAAAAAGAGTAGACGGCAAGAAATAATCAAAATTAGGGCAGAAATAGACCAAATAGAAACAAAAAAAAAAACATTGAAAAAAATCAACAAGACAAAGAGTTGATTCTTTGAGAAAATCAACAAGATTGATAAACCCCTAGCCAGACTAACTAAAGGGCAAAGAGAGAGTATCCAAATTAACAAAATCAGAAAGGAAAGTGGTGACATAACAACTGAAACTAAGGAAATTCAAGAAATCATCAGATCCTACTACAAAAACTTATACTCCACAAAATTGGAAAATCTGAAGGAAATGGACAAATTCCTAGACAGATACAAGGTCCCAAAGTTTAACCAGGACCAAGTAAACCATCTAAATAACCGTATAACACCTAAAGAAATAGAAGAAGTCATCAAAAGCCTCCCAACCAAAAAAAGCCCAGGTCCAGACGGGTTCAGTGCAGAATTTTATCAGACATTTATTGGGGATATAACACCAATATTCGCCAAACTATTCCAAAAGATAGAATCAGATGGAATATTACCCAACTCATTTTTTGAGGCTACAATAACCCTCGTACCTAAGCCACACAAAGACCCTACAAGGAAAGAGAACTTCAGACCAATCTCACTTATGAACATTGATGCAAAAATACTCAACAAAATCCTTGCAAACCAAATCCAAGAACACATCAAAACCATCATTCATCATGACCAAGTAGGCTTCATCCCTGGGATGCAGGGATGGTTTAACATAAGGAAATCCATCAATGTAATCCACCATATAAACAAACTTAAAGACCAAAATCACATGGTCATCTCACTAGACGCTGAGAAAGCATTCGAGAAAATCCAACACCCCTTCATGTTAAAAGTCCTGGAAAGAACAGGAATCCAAGGCCCATATTTAAACATAATAAAAGCAATATACAGCAAACCAACAGCCAACATCAAACTTAATGGCGAGAAACTTGAAGCAATCCCACTAAAATCAGGGACTCGACAAGGCTGCCCACTCTCTCCCTACCTATTCAACATAGTACTGGAAGTCCTGGCTGGAGCAATTAGACAGCAAAAGGAGATCAAGGGGATACAAATCGGAAAGGAAGAGATAAAAACATCACTCTTTGCCGATGACATGATAGTGTACTTGAGTGACCCCAAAAATTCCACCAGAGAACTCCTACAGCTGATAAACAAGTTCAGCAAAGTGGCCAGATACAAAATTACCTCAAACAAATCAGTAGCCTTCCTATACTCAAAGGACAAACATGTGGAGAAAGAAATTAGGGAAAAGGTACCCTTCACAATAGTTACAAAAACTATGAAATACCTTGGTGTGACTCTAACTAAGGAAGTGAAGGACCTGTATGACAAGAACTTCAAACCTCTAAAGAAAGAAATTGAGGAGGATCTCAGAAAATGGAAAGATCTCCCATGCTCATGAATTGGAAAGATCAACATCTTAAAAATGGCCATCCTACCAAAAGCAATCTACAGATTCAATGCAATCCCCATCAAAATTCCAACCCAGTTCTTCATGGAATTGGAAAGATCAATGTGCAATTTCATATGGAATAACAAAAGACCTAGAATAGCGAAATCCATCCTCAACAACAAAAAAACATCTGTGGGAATCGCTATCCCTGACCTCAAGCTATATTACAAGGCAATGGTGCTGAAAACTGCATGGTACTGGTACAGAAATAGGCAGGTGGATCAATGGAATAGAATAGAAGATCCAGAAATGAGCCCTCATGTATATGGTCACCTGATTATTGACAAAGGAGCAGTAAACATTCAATGGAAAAAGGACAGCCTATTCAACAAATGGTGCTGGTCCAACTGGCACTCAACATGCAAAAGAATGAAAATAGACCCGTTCTTATCTCCTTGTACAAAGCTCAAGTGTAAGTGGATTAAAGATCTCCATATTAAACCAGATACACTGAAACTATTAGATGAGAAAGTAGGGAAAACCTTAGAACACATAGGCACAGGAGAAAATTTCCTGAACAAAACACCAATGGCTCAAGCTCTAAGGTCAAAGATTAACAAATGGGACTTAATGAGATTGCAAAGTTTCTGTAAGGCTAAGGACATTGTTAAGAAAACAAAACGGCAACCAACAGAATGGGAAAAGATCTTTACCAACACCACATCAGATAGAGGCCTAATATCCAAGGTGTACAAGGAACTCAAAAAGCTAGACACCAGAGAATCAAATAACCCTATTAAAAAATGGGGTACAGAGCTAAACAAATCATTTTCAGTTGAGGAACACCGAATGGCCGAGAAACATCTGAGGAAGTGCTCAACATCCTTAGCCATCAGGGAAATGCAAATCAAAGCAACCCTAAGATTCCACCTCACACCAGTCAGATTGGCCAAGATCCAAAACTCAGATGACAGCAGATGCTGGCGAGGCTACGGAGAAAGAGGAACACTTCTCCACTGTTGGTGGGGTTGCAAGCTAATACAACCACTCTGGAAATCTGTCTGGCGATACCTCAGAAAATTGGATATAGTACTACCTGAAGACCCAGCTATTCCACTTCTGGGCATATACCCCAGAGACACTTTAATACACAACAAAGATATATGCACCACAATGTTCATAGCGGCTCTATTTATAATAGCCAGAAGCTGGAAGGAACCCAGATGTCCTTCAGAAGACGAATGGATACAAAAATTGTGGTACATATACACAATGGAATACTACTCAGCCACCAGAAACAATGACTTAACCAAATTCTTAATAAAATGGCTACATCTAGAGAAGATCATCCTGAGTGAGATAACCCAGTCACAAAAGAACAGACATAATATGCAGTCACTGATAGTGGGATGCTAACCCCAGAGGCTTGCACTCCCCCAGAACAACTCACAGACTGTATGAAGTCCAAGAAATAAAGAAAACAAAAAATATACATATATTCACAAAACAAGAAGACTTTGACTATTTCCATGTTGCATTTTGTTTTGCATGTACTTTACGCTTATTGCAACTAGTAGGTTTTCAATGCATACTGTCAAGCCCTTGAAAAAAATCAAGTACTGACTAAAAAACATATTCACATGGTTTTATGTAAAATTTATTTTAATGTCTGAAAAAACAGTACTGACAAAAATGTATAATTTTAAGCAAAAAATGTTTAAAATCTTTACATGTATCTTTGTTTTGCAAAATAAAGTCGTTTAAAAAAAAAGAAAAAAAAAAAGAGTAGGTTAAGAACTTTTTTATGTACCTGTGCACACAGAATTGGCTGTAGCTGGGGAACTTAGATGAGGCCTTTGAGTATAACTGGATAAAGACTGCTGCAAAAACAATTGTCTAATATATGTTTTCTTTCTAGTGGCGTTTAAATTGTAAGACACCCACTATGTATAATTCTTATTAACTACAAGCCTCTGGTTATCAAGTACCACACTAAGTGTTTCTCTGGTGTGCAAAGGTAGGAGGAAAGGGAGGAGAGAGTTCTCATTTTTCCTACTTTTAATACTTTTCCTTATAACTCTCTCATCTATTTGACAATTGGCATTGTGACTTACTCAACAATATTCTACTAAAATAATTTTCAGAGGTAAACTACCTGCTTATTACAGATGTCAGACTAAACCTATGCTCTATAATATTTTTGTAAGGGGAAAACCTAAGGTATATTATAGTTTACATTGTTTTTTGGGGGGGGGAGAACTGTTTTAGTCACACCTACCTCTATGACCTAATTTTCATCTTCATTCATAAGTTGAACTATCTATGTAAAGTACGTAAACATTTTACCATGACCTTCAAATGATGAACGATATTCCAAAGATGTTTTAGCAATTAATTTATGGCAGAAAACCCTAATCATAGTTTTCACAATTTGTAAGATATAAAGGGAAGAATAATACATTTATTTTAACAAAATGAATATAATTTAATGGTCATAGCAATGCGCTTAGTAAAACATTTTAAATATTGTAAACTGAGTTGTTTCAATGTGTGCACTTAAAATATATTAAAGCACACATAGCTGAGAAGCTGCCAAGAGGAACTTCTGTTTGCTTGGATTCAGGAGAGTTCTGAAGGTGAAAAAATGACCTTTGATAAAACAGCATTCCAAAAAATTAAATTTTGTTAGCAGGACGTGGCATTTTACACCCATAATCCCAACAACCAGGGGGTAAAAGCAGGAAGACTGCCATGAGTCAAGGCTAGCCTAGGTTGAGCAGTGATACATGTCACAAACTACATAAAACACTGGGTGTGGTGACACAGTCATTAATTTTGGTACTTGCAATTAGAGGCAGGTCGATGTATGAGTCTGAGGCCAGCTTAGTTCTACATAGGGTGTTGCAAGCTAGCCAAGGCTGCATAGATACTTTTTTTAATATTAAAAAAATTTTAAAAAAGGTGGCAGGGAGGAAGAGAGAGGAAAGGGGAGGGAGGGATGGAGGCAAAAGATAGGGAAGGAAGCAAAAAAATGTTTTTTTTTTTTTTTGTTTATGAGGGGGAAATGAATCGAAATTATAACATGCAAAGCCAGCCCATGTTTACAACTAATATTCATATCTAGAGAGGAGGAAGTCCGTCCCAACCCTGTGCTAAGGGTTTTGTCTAGAAATGCATTATTTACCACAGTCCTAAGAAAGTGACCAGGATCCTTTAAGAATCTCTGATTCCCAACTTTATGATAGGTATTATACAGATATGTTAGTAGTATGTGTATTGTGAATAATAAAAGCACAAAGGTTTTCAATCTGTTTGTTTTATTTTGTTTCTTACTGAAATAAAGTTCCCATACTTTGACCTAGGAGGAAAGGTGCCTTCTTTCAAGAGATCTAATTTTCATATTTCATTCTCTTTCTTATGTGAAAAGGAACAATGTACTATCACAATCAATAGTGTTAGAACACACTTTTGCTCACCATTTCTACTTTGCTTCATCATTCCCTCAGCAATATTATGGACCAGGGTATCAAATGCTCTAGGAGAGGTTTTGAAATACAACCATGTAGCACTCTGAAACACATTACTCTAGAAAACATTTTATCACACAGCCTTAGATCAGAATGATAGTAAGAACTTCCCAACTGTAATTCAAAAAAGTTTTATAAATAGCTCTGATGATGTCTTACATGTATTTTAGGCTTTGTGTTTGGCCAAAATGGCCTCATCACAAGGAAGCACGAATATAAATGTAATTATTACATACCTAAAAAAAGATAATGACGTAAGGTTGGTTAATCGAAGAAGAGCAAATTTGGGAAATTAGAAAAATTAACTGCTTCTGTGTTCCAGGCTTACGTTTATTGCAAGTTCACCATGTAGAAACACACATAACAGAAAGAGAAGTGAAAATTAATTTTTTATTTTAAAATCTGCACCATAAAAATATTTGGCATGTAACTGTCCCGAGAGCAGGAGCAGAAAGTTAAGGATGCCCCCAGCTGCCTCCTGAAGTGATGGTGTGGTTCCACTGCAGACATTCTGCAGTGTGTCAAAGGGCTGGTGATTCAATTGTCTGAGTGCATGATTTGGTGAGTCAGTTTAGACCAGAGCAAACTGGACCTGTCATTGAAATCACAATGGGCAAAAATGGACCTATTCAATCTGCCTCTCAATGGCCAAATTCTTCCCAGTTGTAAATGAGAGATTCTGGACAATGCCTTAACTCATTTCGGTCACCAGGGTACTATGTCAGCTCTGGTGCTTACAATTGCCCAAGACCAATTCTGCCCTCTCCATAGCAGGGGGCATGCAGTGTCATTTTGTGCTCTCTTCTTTTGGATAATATCAGGTCTGAAAGGGAATGAACAAAAGAAGTTGCTGCTTTTCCTTCCACACACTCCTCATAGCCATAATCACACCCCTCCCCCCTTTCACTTGGCCAGTCTATGAACCTGACAGAGAATGAACTGAGAGTGTGTGCGGCTACTAAAAGACCTGAATAAAAGCCAAGTATTCACTATTCTATTTTGTTTTCAAGATGAAAAGATGGAGGAGGGGTATACAGGAAGTGCCAGATTTGCATAGCATTGCAAGTCAAACGAATGCTATGTTTTCTCTTGCTAGGATCAGGATGATATCTGTCTTCTTCCTTGACAGCCTTCAGTCATTCCCATCCACAGGCATTACTAGGATTCTTTCAAAGGTGTCCTTTAAGTATGCTTGGTTCCCTTCAGATCTGAGCCTTGTGTAAATTCCTCCTTGTTCTTGAGCTGAGTCAATTTTTCCTTCTTAACCCAAGAAATCTCAACTCCCCTATTGACTTCACATATTTGCTCCTTCCCATGTGGAGAAAGTACCTGAGAGTGAGCTTTAGGGACTCCTCTTATTCCCAGCTTCATTTGCATAGCCTCAGTCTGTATCAATGACACCCTTAGTGTCTGTTTCATTTGTCTTCTCTACCAGACCCGGAGCATGAAGCATGCTGGGATGGCAGTATGGATGACAATGCTTATAGAATCCCTAGTGTTTACTAGGTAAACAGTGAAGGACCAGATACCTCCCACCTTTTGGTACTAGGGTCTGTATTATAACTTGCAGGATCTGGGAAAATAGAAAAGACTCCATGGCCCCATAGAGATCAGTAGTCCAGTAAATGTATGTTTTCCCAGTGTAGGGGGAATGCCAAAACACTGAGGTGGAGAGGGAGCACTTTCATGGAAACAAGGGGAGGGGGAGGAGGGATGGGAGTGGGGGAAAAGGGGAAAATATTTGAGTGTAAATACAGAGAATATCCAATAAAAATAGGGATATGATATGCTCTTAACTAATGAAACATCATCATTTATGCTTATGTCTTTACCCAAGTTTAGGACAAGAGTATTATTTATTATGAATTAATAATTTCAACAATTTCTATTTTATGTTCATAGTTTAATTGACGTGTACTGAGTGTTTAAATAGCTGCATTATTTTGAATAAATTTCAACACAAAATAAAATGAAAGAAGTAGGATTTCTCTAACTCCGAAGAGAAAATGTAAGTTCATGAGAATAGCCTCTTCTTTAGTTTGCTGTGTTCTTGGTCTTTATCCAATGCAGCCTACCACCATCTGCAGTTCTGTAATGTGCACCAGCTGCATATATCACTTTCTGCTTATCTCAAAGCCTTTGCCCTCTGCACCCATCTTCAGTTATTTCTATAGGCCTGTGAAGGGAAAGAATTTTAAAGTGCTAATACCTTCTCCCCTTTAATTGTAATATCCTATTTTGTTTGTCCATATTCAAATATTTATTCTTAGGATAACCCTGATCATGAGATACAGTTAGGAGACTGTTACACTTTTACTTTATCTTAAAGTCTACTTATAATGTCCCTTATAAGTACTGGTAAGGATAATTCCACACCTCTCCCCAGAGAAAACAACGTATAGGAATGTCAGTGGTTAACTTTAGCTTCAAACTAACATTTTAATGTGCAGCTGCTATTCTGGACCTAGAGACAGGTCTTAGTGGTTAAGGGCCCTTGTTCTACTTGTAGAGAAACAGATTCAGTTCTTCGAATTCACAAGTGACAAACAACTATCTGTGTGTCCAGCTCTCAGGGACTTCAATGATCTCTTCTGGCTTCCACAGCACCAGCATTAATGTAGTACAAACACAAACACATACAGGCAAAATACTCATATACTTCAAGGGGTGGGTGCTGTAGAACTTGGTAGAAAGGAAAGCAAAAACAGAAACACCTTAAAAGTGTTACTTAAGACTCTTTGTTTTGTTTTGTTTTGTTTTTCTGCCAGGTAGGTTTATACTGAGAAGGTTTTTACTATTTTATAACTAAAGGTTTTGTTTATTTTTACTTTTCTTGTCGTATGTACTCATAGGAAAATGTGTAAAATTTTAGAATAAATCATTTTGCATCTATCTTAATTAGAACTAGAGGCAATTTTAATGCAGAACAATAAAGATACTAGCTATATTTTCCAGAAAGCTTCCCAAAGAAAATAGTAGGAAGAAAGGTATTATATCTACTTACATACTTATCAATACTTCATTCAATAAAAGCTCAGCGTTATGCTAAAGGAAAAAACATCAAGAAAAACAATTATGAAGCTATTTTCTAATAATTCTATATTTTTTAAAAAAATAACGGGACTACATATCAGGAATGTCAGGATATTCTGCATGGCTTGTCTCTATCAAAATAAGCAATCTTTTTATTAAGGCACTGAGAAAGAGCACATTTATAGATTGAAGGGAGTGTGTTTAATATGTCCATATCCGTCCAGATTGACAGTTCTCACAGACATGAATTTCCCCAGAGAGTCAGTGTTGCTAGTGTCAGTGGATGGCATCATTTACTTCAGTGTTCTATTATTAAATTGATAACAAGATAATTCCTCTGCTCCTCAGAGACATGACAGGGTTTACAATGGTTAACACTCTTATTGCATGGGATTTACTGTTCTAGATAGTTTATAATAAGAAGCATATTTATGTTTCAATATCAAAAACTGAAGTGAAAACAACATAGTAAAATTTAAAAAAATACCAGGCAAAAGAATTGTAAATTATGGGATATTTAAAAGATATCCTGTTTACTATGTGAATCTTGACTTGCGTGTGTGTGTGTGTGTCTTTAGTCTTTCATCTATTTCTTCAGAACATATGTTGTATATACTATTTGGTGATACTAAAATTTATGTATTTAGTTTCGCATTAGAATGTGAAAATATGTGATAATTTTAGCTAATGACAGACAGGAACTAGATCAATATTTATATTACTTATTATAATAGCATTTTCTCAGAATTTTAAAAATAACACTTGTTCTTCTCTTGCTCTCCTCTCTTCTATCTGTGGCCCTTTCTCCCCATTCCTCTCCCTGCTCTCTTTCCCCATGGTCAGCTTCTACTCCTCTATACATTCTCTCTCTCTCTCTCTCTCTCTCTCTCTCTCTCTCTCTCTCTCTGTCTTTCTCTCTCTCTCTCTCTCTCTCTCTCTCTCTCTCTCTCTCTCTCTCTCTCTCTCTCTCTGTCTGCCTTCCACTGTCTCTACTCCCTCAACTACCCCCATATGCCCTAAACAAACTCTATTCTATACAAACAAAAATAGAGATAAAATTACTGTACAACCCTGTTGTACCACTTGTAAGAATATACGAATATAACCTACCACAAAGATGAGTGTACGTATCTATATTTATTGCTGTGTTGTTCACAATAACAAGGAAATGGACCTAGCCTGGTTGTATATCAATAGGTGAATAGATAATGCAGAAGTGGAATATAAACAGAACTTTATTCAGCTGTAAAGAAAAATGAAATCAAGGATTTTATAGGAAAATGGCTAGAACGAGGAAATATTTTATTCAGTCTGGTAGCAGACTTGGTAGGGCAAAAATCATATGTCCTCTCTCAAAATTTCTCTTTCAAATCATCAGATTCTGGTTTTTCTTTGAAATGCATTTTCTTCGAAAAATGACAAAAACCCTAAAACTATTTACACTCTTGAAAAGTTGGGGAGCAGTAGATTGTTCAGAGAGTAACTCATTTGTTTCACAAGCCTATAGATCAAAGTGTAAAGAAAGGGGCTTATCCAGCTCCACACAGCTGCCTGTCACTTCTGCATGTGCATTCTGACACATGCATGCTTACACGTACCTCCTCACGATAACAGGAAGCCTTCAAAGTTTTCAAAACCTTAAATAAAATGGTGAAATTTAAACTATAACGGGCAATCTGTGAAAAGGAGAAGACATAGAAGTCTCTATGGACAAAGGGCTAGAGGGCGAATGGAGACAGGGGCATATAAGCGAACAAACGCAAATGCTTTGAGAATTAACTCGGCATTTTACAAGGACAATTAACATGAAGATAATGCTCAGCCAATGGGTTGATGCTCACAGTGGTCAGAAACTTGTCCTAGAGACTGTGAAATTTTCTCATGGTCTACAGCTGATATATGAGGATGCCTGTGCTCTTACATACATCAAATCAAACTCCTCACAGGGCCTTAGGAAGTATACTCAGAGTGAGCCAACAGAAGAGATGCAGTCAGACTTCACTACACCTGGCTTCAATCTGCCCCTTGATTCCTTTTGAAAATTTACACTTATAATTAATATTTTTGTCTATATATTATTGGAAACAGATGTTTAGGAAAATGGTAAAACAAACAAGCAAATACAAGTGAAAAACAGAGCTTTCAGATTGAAGATAAAACATGATTATAAATAAGAAGAGGTGGTACAGATTTGGAGTTAATGGTGTCCCAAAGGAAGTGGGATATTCCCATCATTCCAGTTAATGAGTGTAACCATATCTTTCCATTTGTTTGAAATGGGGCCTTATTTGCAAATAGCTTTATAGGTCAGAGATCCCTATGGATTTCCAGATTATATATATATATATTCACTCATGAAGAATAGTGTAAAGCTTCTTACCACAGGCCACACTGGCTGCTGACAACCAGAGAAGAACTGAGGAGAAGTAATGTGTCAGCGACTTCAAAGTCCTCTAGCATCTAAATTCCCTAGAAAGCTGCTGCTGTTTTCCTGGAAGCTAAAACAGAGCAGCATTTTCAAAGTTAAAAAGGAAAGCAGTTCACACATTTGCTGTGTAAGTTATCAGGAAATTCAGACATTCAAGCATGTTATCAGTCACTGATTCTGGAAGGCTCCAGCATCCTGTGCAGTCAGTGGGTATATTTTTACTGATCCTAAAATACAGGTTGCCACACACTGTTGACCAATTTCGTATGAACTGAGAATTAAATTTCTATGAGTTTAGTCACTGTAAAAGTAAACAGAGAGAAATCTATCTGAGCAGCCTCCAGAATCTTCCTTCTAAGAGATATATAAATTGTAGTTATACAATCTAGTTATATATGTTGATTGTTACATCAGCTAGTATCTGTGAGTCTGTGTATATGTATGTGTGTGTGTGTTTTTGTTTGTGCCTGTGTGTGCATATGCAGTACGATGGGGGGCCTACAAATAAGGCTTTGTAAAACAATGAGCTTTTTATTTTTTTATGTGCCCACATGTATGTGCATGTGGAAATGCAGTTGTGTGAACATACATGCTAGGTTTCTTCCTTGAATATTCTTATTTTTTTGAGACAAGATCTTTCATTTAACCAGTAATTCTGTATCTTGGGTACAGCAGAGGTTGATTGAGCTCCTTGGAGCCACCTGAATCTACGTTCCCAGTTGGAGGCCCCTAGGCTCTTGCCACCACGCCCCTCTGGGGCCCAGGTACTGGGAAACTGAACTCAGGCTATCATCAGTGCATAGCAAGTACTTTACCAACCCAGCCATGTCCTCAAATCCAACTGCTTTGTTTTCTGTTTGTTTGAAGTGGCTAACTTTATACTGCTGGTAGTGTTTCCCGAGACAAGGCTTCCAGGTTCTCAGTGTAATACTAAGCTGGCAATCTAATAGTTGCACAGGTCAATAAATAGTTCTAAGGTATCAGTATTATTGGCCTGCTCTGAATAGACTTGTTATTTCCTTCATCACTTAGACAGCAAGAGAAATATATTTGAAAAGTAATACCTTACCAGCACAAGTATGGCTAACTCATATAGTTACCATATATGGTGAAGGAATGCACATTAAAATTGCCTAAAACTTATATTAACATGTCTGGCTGGTTCTTTAATTTCCCTTCCTCGCTCCCTCCCTACTTCCCTCCCCCCTCTCATGAAGGCTGGACTCTAAGACATTTTGTGGTGACAGCATCATCAGTGATTGATAATATATCCCATAATTGAATAATTAATTTTTAAAAGAAAAGAAGAAATGGACCAGAGTTGAGTAGTTCTATAGGAACAGGGAGACCATAGTGAAGGTTGGAGCATTTTCAGTGATTGACAGTTGCAAATTCTCTTCGGTGGGTCATTTCTGATACACATATATGAAACCAACCTCAAGCCAAAACTGTACAATCCTAGAAATGGTAGCCAGTGATTAGATTTGAATAAATATCTTCCTGGGTTTATTATAACAGGCATGTCTATTAGGTATAAAATTCCATCCAAGTGTCTTCACAATGCCTACAGATTATTTGCTAAGGATGGCAAAAGCCTATTCTTTTTGTTTGTTTGTTTGTTTGTTTTTCTAGTGCTGAGAACTGAACACATGGCCTTGATACTCTACCACTGATACACACACACACACACACACACACACACACACACACACACACACATGCACACATACAAATACATATATTATGTGTGTATATGTTAGGGTGTGTATTATCTACATATCATTTGGAAGGATCATGTTACATATTTAGAAGGCAGAAAATTGGTTTGGCTTAGATGACCAAAGCTAAAGTAAAATAATTCTTAATGCCATTAAATATATTGAAAGAAAGGTGGGAAAGAAGTACCTTAGTTTAACTGAGATTTATATTCAAGGGGTTTATTATGATAACATTTATGAAAATCTTTGGGTAAAAGGAACCCAAAATCTCTTGACAGCAACTATTTACTATAGAGAAAATTCTTAAACATTGAAAATCCTTTTCACTTTTGAAGTGCTGGGGTGTGGGTGTATTCAACACTTTCCCCAAGAGGGAGACCACAGATTGATTGACACCTGAGTTCTACCCTAATGTTATCACTTTATTTTCTTCCTATCTGTCCCTCATTTAACAATTGTCTCAGGAAACACCAGCATGGTGCCTAAAGGAGCTTCCACACAGTCTTTACTGTGTGTATTTATTCTTTTATTTAGTAAAAGTATAGGAGGTTTTTGTTTTGCCTTTTCTCCTTCTTTCTTTCTTTCTTTTCTTGGTTTTCTTTTTTTTTTTTTTTTTTTGTTGTTGTTTTTTGTTTCACATCCAAGACCAGGGCCCATTTGCCTTTTGTTCTTGGAAGTTGAAAAAAATGTCACATATGGTAAAAGCTTGTCTCTGAACAGACATTCTTGGTTATGGTTGTGAAAATATGTTGGAGAAATTTATGAGACATTCGGGTACATGGGCTACATCTGAGACAAAAACCCTTATCATAAGCTCTAAGGCTGTTCTACTAGAGTGACTTGTCCTGGGTAGGGTGGGTGGAAGGACACCTTTCTGTTCTTTTGTTAATTATAAGCCGATTGTGAATAATTCTAAAGGCTCTGAACCAGAATTTTGGCTATTAAATAAAGTGATATTTGTTCTTTGCCTAATTCTAATTAATTAAAAATAATCAGGCATGTGGGTTTTTATAATGCTCTTTGTAAATATATAGCAGGTAGCTACACAGTAAGCATTTAATGACCCCCAAATTTCTGTCTTTTATTTGTCCAACTCTTAGACTTAATACCTCTATACAATAATTTTCCAGATAAATGTATGCTTACAAATTTGTTTTTACACAAACTTCAAATAGGCAATGTGCACATGGTAAGAAAAATATATAATCTATTCTTAATTTAAAATCCTTAGCCATGTAATTACTTCATTTTGAAAGGTTACTTTTTTGTTACTCGTTGTGAAAGTTTCAAAGATCATGTAATTATGTGTGGGAGAAGTGAGAGAAAAGATTGCAAAATAAACACTCCATTGTTCTGTAAAAATAGAATTGCTATCAACATCTGGACAGTCATAAGCAAGCTGCCAAGCATGAATAACAAGAAAAGGGCACATTTAAGGGACAAAATAGGTTTTTCCAATGTCTTAGTATTAAATATATTGCTGTGTAAATCACTCATGTTCATAGGCTGAGAAAGTTCTTCAGAGACTGTTTTGGTAAGAAGATCTGAAAATACATTAAAAGGAGTCAAGTAGTTAGAATAATATAGTTAAATCTTAAAAATAATATGAATTGACAAATTAGACCAAAGAAATGTGGGGATCATTTCTTCCTTGGGTGCTTACTGGAGTGTGTATGCTTTCTGTGCATGGTGAAGTGTGTAGGTAATGTCTTGGAGGCATGTAAGTATATGACTGTGAATTGAACAACATTTTTTGATTTTAATTAGATTGTATTGCCTTCTGAGCATCTTCATTTAACAGGTAATATGAATTTAACAGGAACTCCTTGTACCAACCAAGTGTTTTATTTTTATAGTATGCAAATAAGGCACAAATGCCAACGTATTCATTATGCTGTATAAAGTTTATACCAGAAAGGTTTCAATCCCTCTGAAAAAGGTTCTGTCATTATTTCTCCTGCAAATCACATTGTTAACCTCTGAAAGGAAGCACACCGAACTAAAATTTATAACAAAGATGAAGTCACACAATGTAGGAAACATCCTTGCCTGGTTCTTAAATATCCACAGCCTATCAAGAAAGGAAATCATATATCGATTTTAATGATCCTGGAGACAGGCTCAGTTGGTGAGAGCACTCCTTGTGCAAGACTGAGACCCAAAAGTTTGGATCCTAGTGCCTATGTGAAAACTGTAATGTGACACTTAATAAACTCAGCCAATGTTGGGACCAGAGACAGGCAGAAGATTGCTGTAGCTTGAAAGCCAGCTGCCTAGTCATGCAAAATTAAGCCCTATCTTAATTAATAAAGTAGAAATGGCTCACATACAACCTCATCTACTTGTATTAACACACTACACAAAGAAACTACACTTGTACATATGTGTGTGTGCTAGATATGAAAATATTTATGATTATTCATCTTTACTCTGCAAAAGAAAAAAAAGTAAGGCTAAAAAGGTAGGGAAAGTGCATAGCTTAGTTAGGTTTTCTATTACTGCAATGAAACACCATTACCAAAAGGTACAGTGGCAAAGAAAGGGTTTATTCAGCTTACACTTCCACATTACTGTTTGCTCCCAAAGGAAGGCAGGGCAAGAAGAAAAGCGGCAGAAACCTGGAGGCATGGTCTGAGAACCTGATGATGTCAGGTTCTTAGGAAATGTCAGTTTCATTGTCATAGTACCTGGCTCAGCATAAACCCTGAAGATTCAGTCCTTCTAGAAATAATATCATAAGGAGAAAAGCAAGGACTGCTACATCTTAGAAATTCACAGGAGAAAGACAGAGGCTGAGGAAACCCTATGTGTCATACAGGAAGGGTTAAATACATGGTTTCCAGTGTATGCCCTTTGAGGTTCTCAGGTAAAGAGCCCAGTTTTAAATTCCACCCTCCTCCCTTCCTTTCCTGAACCAACCCCGTCCTTTCCCTCACTTGCTAGTCTACCCTCAGCATGATAATGTGGTGGTTCTTCATAGGTCTTCTGAGTTAGGGAGGTTCCGATGTCTTCAACTCACAGTCCTTGGCATTTTTTTTTCTTGTGTAATTGGAAAATTCTTGATCTCAGTTCAATTAAATCAGTAGAAAGTAAAAAAATATAACTCACTAAAAGGTACAATAGAAAGTAGTGGTTTTCTTATAAGTTTTAGGTAAATCATTAAATAATCTTAATTTGTAGAATATGAATCTTCAAAACTGTGGTAAGAAAGGTGTAGATATTTATTAAAGATATATGAATTTACTAGTTATAAAGTGTTAGTACATCTAGGTGTAACATCACAGGGGAAAAAAAAACAAAAACAGGATAATGCTTTCTACTCTTTACAATGACATATTGGTTAAACATCTGACCTGTGGATGTTTAATATCAAAGTGTTCTGTTATTTAAAATGCCATTGTTTGTATATTAATTTGTAGAAAATATGCCAATATGAATATAATTGTTCTCTCATACAAATTCAGTGATTCTCATAAAAATAATATAAAACTGCTCCTCTATAAATTTAATTCCCTTTAACTAATTATAATAAATAAAACTACTCCCATTGTACAAACAGTTGATGTAGACAGAAAGCTAAATAAGATATGATTTTTTAGTTATCTGTCTCAAAAGCATTTACACAGATCCCTTGCATGACAGCAGTGTTCTGTGTTTGAAGTTTCTTACTCTGTTGTATTTCTCTTTCCAATAGTGGGATGAAAGAGATCAAAGACATTACATGAGCGAATGATACACATTTCTACAGGAAGAAATCAAAGAGGAATAGGGTAGGAGTATTAAAGAGAGTCATTGCAATTGGAGCAGAAACGATGAGATATAGGACAGATTTGTGTTTGTATAAGAAGGTTCCCAGAGCCACCTAAACAGCAGAAAACCAGAGTCTAATACAAGTCAGCCCTTACCATCTGTATGAGAGAAGGTGGCGTGCTGTACCAGGCCAGTGTAGTTAACCTGTCCCATGCAAGGCTGCAGAGGAGAATAAGAAAAGCTTATGATATTCACAGTTTCAAGTTCTAGCCTCTGTAAAGAACTGCGACCTAATCAACATGCAAAAGCACACATCTCCTGAACATCCCACCACCTCATTACAAAAGGCCTATTTACAGTGACTCCTTTTATCTGGTACATCATGTCTGACTACAAGGAGAAAAACCAGGGCAGACCAAAAGGGAAAATAATGTGAAGAGACAGACAGAGCAAACATCAGAACTAGGCATGGCAGGGATGTTGAAAAGATCAGACTGGAATGTAAAGCAACTATGATTAATATGCTAAGGGCTGTAATGGAGAAAGTAGACGGCATAAGGGAGAAGATGGACAAAGAAGACAGAGAGGCATGCATCCTTAAAGAAAGAACCCAAAAGATAGATGAAAGATCAAAAACCCTGGGCAAAAAGGGAGAATGCTGTGGCTGGCTTATTAGTAGACTGAACAGAGCTGGGGAAAGGCTCTCAAAGTATGCACATATCAATAGAAAATCAGAAAGTAGAAAAGCAAAAAAGATCAAGCTTTGAAAGAAAGACAGGACCAAATAGGCAAGGACTGTGGAATACATACAGGCGGGGAAGCATGCCTGGCGAAACAGAGGAGAGAGGAGGAAGGTGGGAACCGCTGAATAGTTACTGAGAATGTCACCAGATTAAGTCCAGGCACCAAATGCTGAGTACAAACATCACAGAACCGCTTGTAGGATAATTAATCCTTCACTATATACTTAGGAATGTAGTGTATCTTGAATCTACATGAATCAAGAAAGAACATCTTGCTATGTGAGTTTACAATAAACTGACCTTGTATGTTAAAAGCACACAATGTAAAAGAAAAGAAAAAGAAAAAATTACTATGCCAGCTCTAATCCAAATAAAGAAAATGGAGTTGAATTAATTTTAGACTATATGACTTTCAAAACAAGGAAATCGTATCATGGAGAATTCAGTGCATCATACAATACAGGTGTCAATTTTCCAAAGGGTCTTAACGATCTTTAATATGCATGTTCTTTTGCTTCTTATACACACATATTTTGAAGACAGGACTTTAAATTATGGGAAACAGAATGCAATAGAATTACAGGAATAAGAAGATTCTATCTTCAAAGTTGGTCACACCATCCCTGAGATGTCAAAAACCAGGCTAAAGTCAAAACAAAGTTAATTCACAAGCAGTCACCAGGCTCTATCCGGGCATTTTTACAGTACTTTATCTAATAGTTACAACAAACCTATTCTTCTTCTGTTCACACAGAAAAAAGTTTCCACTAAAACAATACACATCATTGTGGCTGCAATACACCTTTAGAAACCATATTGCACCGTCCATTAAACACCAATAGAAATTAACTACAACTTAATGAAATGAGGAATAAATGGAAAATCCAAAAACATATGGAGCTTGAGCAATATATCATTAAAAGCACATGGGCCGTTAAGAAGTTAGCTAATATTATTCACTAAATGAAACTAAGACTGTAAGTTACAAAACGCAGGGCACGCAGTGAAAACCATGTGTGTAGAGTTTAGAGTATCCATGCTTTAATTAGAAGGAAATAGAATTGAAACTAATGATCTATGTTTTTTTCCCAAATGATGCAGTAAACACTTGATACACTCTTGTAATTCCTGCACTTTGGATGCTAAAATGAGATGGTAGCTGTCTTATTGCTGTGAAAAGACACCCTAGCCAGCAACATTTACAAAAGAAAATATTTCAGTTAGATAATGCTTGCTTCCAGTATCAGAGGGTGAGTCCATGAACATTACAGGGGCCATGGCAGCAGAAAAGCAGCCATTGCACAGGGTGATTACCTGAGAAGTCACATTATATCGATAAATGAGAGACATATAAAAGGAAATAATGTGCCTGTGTGGGCTTTTGAAACTCAAAAGTCCAATCCCAGTGACACACCTCCTCCAACTTGGTGGATACTCACAATCCTTCTGAAAACTGTCCACCAACTAGAGACTAAACATTCAATTGTCTCTGCCTATGGGAATGATTCTCATTCAAACCATCACAATTACTAGCAGTTCAAAGACAGGAAGAAGTCAAAGAAGAAATGACAGAGGGTAAAAACTCACTTCAAATTAAGGAGAAATACTGCAATACAATTTAGAAGGAAAAATATGAAACGAAAACTAATTATCAGTAGAGAAAAACAAACAAAATAAAAAACATACTATTTATAAAATCAGTAAAACTCTGGAGCTCCAGGGACACAGGCCTGGTGGGACTGCACTGCCAGTGGCTGGAGTAAAGAGAGATATGGGTCAGGCACCCTGAAGGCACGCCCCCCCCAATTGGTTCAGGGGAGCAGGAACTCTGCCATAGGATCTCGGTTTCCACCTGGCTGTCCCGTCCTTGCAGAAGAGGTGCTCAGGCCATCTGCCACAAGAAAAAACAGAGACCCAGGAACACAGGCATGGTAAGACTGTGCTGCTAGTAGCTAGGGCACAGAGATGTCTGGGCCGAGCATCGGGAAAGCATCCACACCCATTGGTTCAAGGGAGTAGGGACTCTGCCATAGGAACTCAATTTCCACCCAGAGGGCCCTTGCATGCATAACAGATGCTCAGGCTATCTGCCACCAAGAACCACAGAGATCCAGGGGTACAGGCCAGGTACACAGGAGAGATGGGAATCAATCACTGGCAACAAGAACACATATAATCAAAGACAACAAGATGGCACAAGGAAAGCAAAGGAACTTACCCCAGGGAAACCAAGACAACCTGGCAACACCAGAACCCAGCTTGTCCATCACAGGAATCAGCAGAATGCCAAACACTCCAGAAAAAGAAGGCTCAGACCCAACATCATACCTTAAGATGATAATAGAGATTCTTAAACAAGAATGGCAGGAAAAGCATAAAGAATTAGAAGCTTTTAAAGAGGAAACAAGAAAAACACTCAAAGAAATCAAAGAACTAAAGGAAAACAGAACCAAAGAGATGAAGGAATAGAAGAAGGAATTCAAAATGGAAATGGAAACAATAAAGAAAGCACTAAAATACACAACCCTGGATGTAGAAAACCTAAAAAATAAATCAAGAGTCACAGATGCAAGCATCTACAACAGACTATAAGAGAGAGAAGAATGAATCTGGTGGGTCCGAAGACAACATTGAAAACATAGACAAAATAGTCAGAGAAGATGCAATAGTCAAAAAGCTCCTAACCCAAAATGTGCAGGAGATCCAGGACACAATGAGAAAACCATAACTAAGGAAAATAGGAATAGAATAGGGCAAAGAATATCAACTAAGAGGCGCAATAAATATCTTCAACAAAATCGTAGAAGAAAACGTGCATACCCTTCAGAATGAGATGACCATGACCATAAAAGAAGACTACATAACTCCAAATAGATTGGACCAGAGAAGAAATTCCTCCTGACACATAATGGTGTAAATGCTAAGTGCAGAAGCAAAGAAGGAATACTAAAAGCAGTAAGGGAAAAAGGTCATGTAACATATAAAGGCAGAACAATCAGAATCACACCTGAGTTATCAACAGAGACTATGAAAGCTAGAAGATCCTGGACAGACATCACACAACCCTAAGAAAACAAAAATGTCAGCCCAAGCTTCTATGCCGAGCAAAATTCTCAATCACCATAGATGGCGAGACCAAGATATTCTAAGACAAAACTAAATTTACACAATATCTGACCACAAATCCAGCACTACAACGAATTATAGGTGGAAAACCCAATACAAGGAGGGAAAGTACATCCTAGTAAAAACAAGAAAATACCTAAGTAAGAAAACCAAAAGAAGAAAGAAACACAGGAACAATTCTACCTCTAAGAGCAAAAATAACAGGAAACAGCAGTAACTATTCCTTAATATCTGTTAATATAAATGGACTCAATTGCCCAATAAAAAGATATAGGCTATCAGACTGGATACATAAAAAGAATCCATCATTGTGATGCATACAGGAAACTCATCTCATAGACAAAGACAGAAACTATCTCAGAGTAAAAGGTTGGGAAAAAAACATCCAAGCAAAGGGCCCCAAGAAGAAAGCAGGAGTGGCCATTCTAATATCGAATAATGTAGATTTTCAATCAAAAGTTATCAAAAAACATAAGAAAGGACACTTTTAACTCATTACAGGGAAAATTTGTTAGTAGGAACTCTTAATCCTTAACATATATGTTTCAAATAAAAGAGCAGCATATTCATAAAAAAAAACCCTACTAAAGCTCAAAAAATACATAATACCCCACCCAATAATAGTGGGAGACCTAAACTCACCACTCCCATCAATGGAAAGATCACAGAAACAGAAACTGAACAAGGACACAGTGAAACTAGCAAGGTTATGAACCAATTGGAATTAATAAACATCTACAGAACATATCACCCTAAAAGAAAAGAATACACCTTCTTCTAAGCACCACAGGGCACCTTCTCAAAAATTGACCATATAATCAATCACAAAACAAGCCTCAATAGATATAAGAAGATTGAAATACTCCCATGCATGCTATCAGATCACCATGGTGTAAGGCTGGTCTTTAATAGCAACAAAGACAACAAAAAGCCCATATACACACGGAAACTAAACAATGCTTTATTAAAGGATAGCATGGTCAAAAAAGAAATAAAAACAGAAATTAAAGATTTTCTAAAATTTAATGAAAATGAAAACACAACATACCCAAACTTATGGGATGAAATGAGAGCAGTACTGAGAGGAAAATTCATAGCTCTGAGTGCTTCCAAAAATAAACTGGAGAGTGCATATACTAGCAACATGACAGCATAGTTGAAAGCTCTAGAACAAAAGGAAGCAGATACACCCAAGAGGAGTAGACAACAAGAAATAATCTAACTCAGAGCAGAAACTAACCAAATAAAAACAAAAGTAAAATCATTCAAAGAATCAACAAAACCAAGAGAGCTGGTTCTTTAAGAAAATTAACAAGATGGATAAATCGTTAGCCAGACTAACTAGAATGCAAAGAGAGAGTATCCAAATTAACAAAATCAGAAAGGAAAGTTGAAACATAACAACTGAAACTGAGGAAATTCAAGAAATCATCAGATCCTACTACAAAAGCCAATACTCAACAAAGCTGGAAAATCTGGAGGAAATGCATATATTCCTAGACAGATAACAGATACTAAAGTTAAACCAGGACCAGATAAATGAGCTAAATAATCTCATAACACCAAAAGAAAAAAAGGCAGTCATCAAAAGCCTCCCACACCAAAAAAAAAAAAAAAAAAAAAAAAAAAAAAGCCCAGGTACAGATGGGTTCAGTGCAGAATTTAATCATGCATTTATTGATGAACTAATACCAATACTCTCCAAAATATTTCACAAAATAGAGTCAGATGGAACACTACATAACTCATTTTTCGTGGCCACAGTAACCCTCATTCCTAAACCACATAAAGACCCTACAAGGAAAATGAATTTCAGACCAATCTCACTTATGAACATTGATGCAAAAATACTCAACAAAATCCTTGCAAATGGAATCCAAGAACACATCAAAATGATCATTCACCATGATCAAGTAGGCTTCATCCCTGTGATTCGGGGATGGTTTAATATAAGGAAATCCATCACTATAATCCACCACATAAACATACTCAAAGTATAAAACCGCATGGTCACCTCACTAGATGCTTAGAAAGCATTTGACAAAAGGCAACACTTCTTCATGTTAAAAGTCTTGGAAAGAAAAAAAACTCTAAGGCCCATACCTAACATAATAAAAGAAATATGCAGCAAACCAATAGCCTATATCAAACTTAATGGTGAAAAACTTGAAGCAATTCCACAAAAATCACGGACTAAGCAAGGCTTCCCACTCTCCCTCTACCTATTCAATATAGTACTGAAAGTACTCGCCTGATCAATTAGACAGCAAAAGGAAATCAAAGTGATACAAAATGGAAAGGAAGAAGTAAACATATCACTGTTTGCAGATGACATGATAGTGTACATAAGTGACCCAAATAATTCCAACAGAGAACTTCTACAGCTGATAAACAAGTTCAGCAAAGTGGCTGGATATAAAATTGACTCAAACAAATCAATAGCCTTCCATTACTCAAAGGACAAACATGTGGAGAGAGAAATTCAGGAAAAAATACCCTTCACAATAGTCACAAACAGTATGAAATATATTGGTGTGACTCTAACTAAGTAAGTGAAGGACCTGTATGAAAAGAACTTGAAATCTCGACAGAAGGAAATTGAGGAAGATCTCAGAAAATGAAAAGATCTCCCATGCTCATGGATTGAAAGGATCAATATTGTAAAAATGGCCATTTTACCAAAAGCAATCTACAGATTCAATGCAATTACCATCAAAATTCCAACCCCATTCTTCATAATGTTGGAAAGAGCAAAGTGCAATTTCACCTGGAATAACAAAAGACCTAGAATAGGGAAATCCATCCTAAACAACAAGAAAACATCGGCAGGAATCACCATCCCTGACCTCAAAGTATATAACAAGACAATTGTGTGAAAAACTGCATGGTACTGGTACAGACATAGGCATGTGAATCAATGGAATAGAATAGAAGATCTAGAAATTAGCCCTCACATATATGGTCACTTGATTTTTGAAAAAGGAGCTGTAAACATTCAATGGAAAAAGGACAGCCTCTTCAACAAATGGTGTTGGTCCAACTGGAACTCAGCATGCAGAATGAAAATAAACCCTTTCTTTGTCCTTGTACAAAGCTCAAGTGCAAGTGGATCAAAGATCTCCACATGAAACCAGGTACACTAAAACTATTAGAAGAGAAATTAGTAAAACCTTAGAACACATAGGCATAGGAGAAAATTTCCTGAACAGAACACCAATGGCTCGTGCTCTAAGATCAAATATGGTACTTAATGAGATTGCAAAGTTTCTGTAAGACTAAGGAAACTCTCAAGAAAATAAAACACCAGTCAACAGATTGGGTAAAGATCTTTACCAACCCCACATCAGATTAAGGCCTAATATCCAAGGTATATAAAGAACTCAAGAAGCTAGACACCAGAGAATCAAACAACCCTATTAATAAATGGGGTACAGAGCTAAACAAAATGTTCTCAATTGAGGAATATCGAATGGCTGATAAGCATCTAAGAAAGTGCTCGACATCATTAGCCATCAGGGAAATGCAAATCAAAACAACCCTAAGATTCCACCTCACACCAGTCAGAATGGCTAAGATCAAATATTCAGATGACAGCAGATCCTGGCAAGGATGCAGACAAAGAGGAACACTTCTCCACTGTTGGTGGGGTTGTAAACTTGTACAACGACTCTGGAAATCAGTCTGGTGATTCTTCAGAAAATTGGACATTTTACTTCCTGAAGACCCAGTTATTCCACTTCTGGGCATATACCCCAGAGACACTCCAATATACAACAAAGATACATGCACCACAATGTTTATAGCAGCCCTATGTATAATAGCCAGAAGCTGGAAAGAACCCAGATGTCCTTCAGTAGATGAATGGATACAAAAATTGTGGTATATTTACACAATGGAGTACTACTCGGCTATCAGAAACAATGACTTAACGAAATTCTTAAGAAAATGGGTCCCAAAAGAACAGACATAATAAGCAGTCACTGATAATTAGATACTAACCCCAGAAAGCACTGAACACCCCAGCAACAATTCACAGACTGTATGAAGTTCAAGAAAAACAAAGGCCAGAAAACAGTAGGAAAGAAAATGAAAAACCATTATGCTTAATCTTTACACACCAAGAAAACTTTGACTGTTTCTAGGTTACATCTTGTTTTACATGTACTTGGTGTTCATTGTAACTAGTAAGATTTTAATGCACACTATCAAAACTTAAAAAAATCAAGTACTGACAAAAATTGTATTCATATACTTTTATGAAAAAATGTTTAAAATCTGTACATTTATCTTTATTTTTTAAAATAAAGTTGTTCAATTTAAAAACTAAAATCAGTAGTACTCAAGAAGGCATAACCAAGCTAAGATAATGGATATAATGCACTAATTAATAATATTTGTCTTGATAGTATAAAATGTCATCATAAAAATTGATAACAAATATAAAAATAAAAATTGTATAATATAAATATAAATAAAATGAAAATATAAAATTATATCCACATATTATAATAGCATATTATTTGAATGTCTGTACAACCAGAAATTTGACAACTTACAATGTTCCTGTATGGGAAAGAGATTTTTAATCATTCAGTGTAAAAAAGTAAATTTTAATAGGCTTGTATCTATTAAACATTGAATAAAAAGAATTGTGTCAGCTCAAGAGAGCAAGTAGCAAATGAGTTTATCAGTGATTTCCATCGTTTATAAGAACATATTCGATCAATGCACTTTAGTCTTCTCTCTTGGAGAGTAGCAGAAAGGATAAATATGAACCCATTCCATAAAGCCAGCTTGTCTTTAATCCATACAAAAATTTAGAATACCATCTCATGAAGAGTTACACCAAAACTCTCATCAAAATATAAGCAAGTCAAATCTTACAATATACAGATATACCACAACCATGTGAGATGTTTTATTTTTCTATTAGCAATAACCTTCCTAAAAGGAGACACACCGATGACAACCAAGCAGATAAAAATGTGAACTAGAGTATATGTCATCAAAGAGCTGAACATTCAGACAGTACCTATTAAAAAACCCCAAATGCAGACCACCTCCAAAATTACATTCTGTCAAAGATGTAAAGTAAAATAACAGCTTTCCATTACTGATGGGATGCAAAATGGATTGTCCACTTTCAAGTTTACTAGTGATGTGCTTTAACATAAGTGTCTTCTAGCCTTTGAGTCAGTGGTGCACTGATATCTACCCAGAGGAGTTAAAAATTTATGTCTACTTGGAAAACTGCACATAGATGTTTAAGCAACTCTATTCATAATTGCCCAAACTTTGGCACAGCCAGACATCAGTCAGTAGGTGAATTGCTGAGCTGGGATGTACATCTACACCACAGAGCACTAAAAAAGAAGTTAGCTTGTCAAGCCACAAAATACCCGGAATAACTTATAACTCATCTCAATAACCAAGAGCAACAGATGTGAAAGCCTGCAAGTGTGGAACAGGAAAGCAAGCCAGTGACTGCCAGGGTGGCACATGAAGAGAAGAAATAAAAGCACTGTGCAGATAAGTCTTAGGAAAAGGAAGCTACCCTGTATGGACTTACCCTGAGGATTCAGCCACTGTGTATTTACTCAAATTCCTCAGATGTATAACTTTTAGAATGAATGGAAGGTGTACACTCTGGCTGGAGCTTATTGGTCAGTGTAGGTTCATTAATTGTAACTGAACCAAGCTAATAGAAGATGCTGGTAATGAGGAAGGTGTGCATGTGTGGAGGCACGGCCAGGGGCATATACAAAAGTACTGTAATTCCTCTAATGCTAAGTTCTGATGTAAAAATAAAACCACTCTAAAATAAAGCCATATACATGACAGACACTAGATAAATATATATGCATTGTAGTGATCTGGTTATATGTGTGAGTGGTATGGGTGTGGTTTGGGCTGTGTGTGTGTGTGTGTGTGTTTGTATGTGTGTGTGTGGGTGTGTGTGTGTGTGTTTGTATGTGTGTGTGTGTGGGTGTGTGTGTGTGTGTCTGTGTGTGCATGTGATCTATGTCTGTATGTAGAAAAGTATGTGTGTGATATATGCGTGTGGTATATGTGTATGTATTCTTTGTATGGTATATGTGCATGAGTGTATTTGTATGCTTGCACGTGTGAGCTATATGTGTTCTGGGTAGTTTCCGATATATACTATTCTTTACATTATATACTATAATTTTCTAAAGATGAACCAGATTGTTTTTTAAAATCATCATAATAGTAACTCCTCCATCTATATACATTTCTTAAATCGACATGAAGGGAGAGATTATAGTGAACACAATGAGAAGAAGGAGAAGTTAGAAAATTAGCATATTTTCTCATTGAGTAGATGTATATATACTTATCTAGGACAGGCACTTTTGATGCGGGAACAGTCTTGATGCTCTGTAACCAGAACTAGTTTAAAAGAAGGAGTTTTCAGTGAAATAGTGATTCTACCTCTGAGAATAATTAGGGTAATTTGTGACAGATAAATCCATGTTAGTCTTATTAGTCTTGTCAGATATAATGAGTCATATTGTCTGAAGTATTCAGTTGTACAAAAAAACAACTGTCGAGAAAAATATATAAATTATATTTTAAAATATATAAATTAAATTATATATATATAAAATACACACACACAAAATACTGTGATTCCTTTCCTCTTTCTTTCTTTTTATTGGATATTCTATGTATTTACACTTCAAATATTATCCCATTTCCCCCCATTCCTACCATCCCCTCCGCTCCCCTTGCTTCTATGAGGTTTACTCTCTTCTGACCACCCTTTCAACCTCAGTGCCTTGGCATTCTCCTGTTCTGGGGAAATCCACCTTCACTGAACCAAAGGCTTCTTCTCCCATTGATGTCAGACAATGCTATCTTCTGGTTATGTGAGTCTGTCAATGTGTGCTCATTGGAGCTCATGTGTCCCTGGGAGTTCTGAAGGATTTGGTTGGTTGATAATGTTGTTTTTCCCATGGTGTTGCAAATGCTTTCAGCTCTTTCAGTCCTTTCTTTAGCTTCTTCATTGGGGTCCATGTGTTCAGTCTGATGGTTACTTGCAAGCATCCTCAACTGTATCTGTATGACTCTGTCAGAACCTCTGTAAGGGCACCCATACCTGCCAATAAGTACTTCTTGGCATCATCAATACTGCTTGAGTTTGGTGGCTGAATATGGGGTGGATCTCCATGTGAGGTAGTCTCTGAGTGATCTTTTCTTAAATTTCTGCTCCACTATTTGTCCCTGTATTTCCTCCCTTTTATGAAAGACTGGTGCATCCGATTCTGTCCTTCCTTCCTTCCTTTTGAGCTTCATAAGCTCTCTGAATTGTTTGTGACTGGGTTACCTCACACAGGATGAAAGCTTCTAGTTCCATTCATATGCCTAAGAATTTCATAAAGTCATTGTTTCTGATAGATGAGTAGTACTCCACTGTATAAATGTAACACAATTTCTGTACCCATTCCCTGTTGAAGAACATTTGGGTTCTTTCCAGCTTTTGGCTATTATAAATAAGGCTGCTGTGAACATAGTAGAATATATGTCCTTATTATATGTTGAAGTGTCTTTTGGGTATATACCAGGAGAGCTATAGCTGGGTCCTCAGGTAGTACTATGTCCAATTTTCTGAGGAACCTCCAGACTGATTTCCAGAGTGGTTGTACCAGCCTGCAATCTCAACAACAATGGAAAAAGTGTTCTTCTTTCTCCATATCCTCACCAGAATGTTATGTCACCTGAGTTTTTGATCTTAGTCATTATGACTGGTGTGAGGTAGAATCTCAGGGTTGTTTTGATTTGCATTTCCCTGATGACTAGGGATCTTGAGCATTTCTTTAATTACTTCTTAGCCATTCAGTATTCCTCAGTTAAGAATTCTTAATTTAGCTCAATACCCACCCCCACCTTTTTTAAATAGGATTATTAGATTTCCTGGAGTCTAAATTCTTGAGTTCTGTATATATGTTGGATATTAGCCCTCTATCAAATATAGAATTTGTAATGATCCCTTTCCAACCTGTTGGTTGCTTTTTTTGTCCTCTTGAGAGTGTTTTTTGACTTATAGAAAATTTACAATTTCATGACATTCAATTGGTAAGTTGTTGATTTTAGAGCATGAGCCATTGGTGTTCTGTTCAGGAAATAGTCCCTTGTGCCTATATGTTCTATGCATTTTCCCACTTACTATTCTATTAGTTTCAGTGTACCTGGTTTTATGTGGCAGGGGGGGGGTCTTTGATACAATTGGACTTCATCTTTGTACAAGCAGATAAGAATGGATTGATTAGCATTCTTCTGAATGCTTTCTGCCAGTTGGACCAACACCAACTGTTGAAAATGCTGTCCTTTTTATGTTGAATGCTTTTAGCTCATTTTTCAAAGATCAAGTGACCATAGGTCTGTGGGTTCATTTCTGGGTCTTCACTTCTATTTCATTGATCCATCTGCCTTTCTCTGTACAAATACCATGTGTTCTTTTTTATTACAATTGATCTGTAATACAGATTGAGGTCAGGAATGGTAACACCCCCCAGAAGTTCTTTTATTCTTGAGAATAGGTTTTGCTATCCTGGGTTTTTGTTATTTCAAATGAATTTGCAAATTTCTCTTTCTAACTCTATGAAGAATTGAGTTGGAATTTTGATGGGGTTTGCATTGAATCTGTGGATTGCTTTTGGCAAGATGGCCATTTTTATTATGTTAATTCTTCCAATCCATGAGCATGGGGGATCTTTACACCTTCTGAGATCTTATTTTATTTACTTCTTCAGAGACTTGAAGTTCTTTTCATACAGATCTTTTACTTGCTTGCTTAGGGTCACACCAAGGTATTGGATATACTTTGTGACTATTGTGAAGTGTGTTGATTCCCTAATTTCTTTCTTAGCCTGTTCATCCTTTTAATAAAGGAAGGATAATAATTTGCTTGAGTTAATGTTATATCCAACCAATTTGCTGAAGTTGTTTATAAGTGGTAGACACTCTCTGGTGGAGTTTTTAGGGTCTTTTAAATTTCTTCTGCAATTAGTGATATTTTCAATTTTTTCCAATTGGTATCCCTGTGACCTCCTTTTGTTGTCTAAGTGCTCTCGCTAAGACTTCCAGTACTATACTGAATAGGAAAGAAGAGAGTGGGCACCCTTGTATTTTTCCGATTTAAGTAGGATTGCCTCAAGTTTCTCACCATTTAGTGTATTGTTGACTACGGGTTTGCTCTATATTACTTTTACTAGGTTTAGGTATGGGCCTTGAATTCCTGATCTTTCCAAGACTTTTAACATGAAGGGGTCTTGAATCTTGTTACATGCTTTCTCAGTATCTAACAGGATAATGAGTTTTCTTTCCCTTTGAGTTTGTCTATATAGTGGATCAAGTTGATGGATTTCTTTATATTGAACTATGTCTGCATCCCTTTGTTTAAGCCTACTTGGGCATGGTGAACAATCATTTTGATCTATTCTTTCATTCAGTTTGCAAGAATTTTATTGAGTATTTTTGCATTGATGTTAATGAGGGAAATTGGTCTGAATCTCTCTTCCATTCTAGGGTCTTTGTGTAGTTTTGGTTTAAGCATAATTGTGACTTTGAAAAATGTGTTGGGGAGTGTTTCTTCTGTTTCAATTTTGTCGAAGAGTTTGGAGAGTATTGGTATTAGGTCTTCTATGATGGTCTTAAAAAAATTCTGCACTGAACTCATCCAGTCCTGGACTTTTTTTTTTGTTGTTGTTGTTGTTGTTTGTTTTTTTGTTTGTTTGTTTTGTTTTGTTTTGTTTTGGAGGCTTTTGATAACTGCTTCTATTTCCTTAGGTGTTATGGGACTGTTTAGATAGTTTATCTCATCTTGATTTAACTTATCTGTCTATCTAGAAAATTGTGTATTTTCTCTAGATTTTCCAGTTTTGTTAAGTGTAGGCTTTGCAGTAGGATCTGATGATTTCCAGAATTGCCTCAGTTTCTGTTGTGATGTCTCTCCTTTCATTTCTGATTTTGTTAATTTGGATAGTCTCTCTGTGCTCTCTAGTTAGTCTAGCTAAGTGTTTATCCACCTTGTTGATTTTCTCAAATCCAGCTCCTGGTTTTGTTAATTCCTGTATAACTTTTTTTTTTCGGTAGTTGTTGTTATTTCTACTCGGGTGATTAAAGCTCTGAATTTGACTATTTCTTGCTGTCTGCTCCTCTTGGGTATATCTGCTTCTTTTTGTTCTAGAGCTTTCAGGTGTGCTGTCAAGCTGTCAGTGTATGCTCTCTCCAGTTTCTTTTTGGAGGCACTCAGAACTCTGAGTATTCCTCTTAGCACTGTTTTTATTGTATGCCATAAGTTTGGGAATGCTGTGCTTTCATTTTCATTAAATTCTAAAAAATCTTTAATTCTTTCTTTATTCATTCCTTTACCAAGTTTTCATTGAGTAGAGCATTGTTCTGCTTCCATATGTGTATGGGCTTTTTGTTGTTTGTTATTGAAGACCAGCCTTAGTCCAGGGCAATCTGATAGAGTGCATGGGATTATTTCAGTGTCCTTGTATCTGTTGAGTCCTGTTTTGTTACAGACTATATAGTCAATTTTGAAGAAGGTGGTGAGAAAAAGGTATATTATTTTGTTTTAGGATAAAATATTCTATAAATATCTGTTAAATCCAATTAGTTAATAACTTCTGTTAGTTTCATGGGGTGTCTGTTCAGTTTCTGCTGCTATAATCTGACCGTTGATCATGATGAGAGTAGGGTGCTGAAGTCTCCCACTATTTTGTGTGTGGTGCAATATACTCTTTGATCTTTGGTAGAGTTTCTTTTATGCATGTGGGTGCCCTTGTATGTGGAACATAGATGTTCAGGATTGAAAGTTTATCTTGATAGGTTTTTCCTTTGATGTTTAAAAAGTGCCCTTCCTTGTCTTTTTTGATAACTTTTGGTTGAAAATCTATTTTATTCAATATTAGAATTGTAATTCCTTTTCTTTTCAATTCTAATATAAGATTAAGCTACTCTAATACAAATATGTATATATGTGTATATATGTGTATATGTATGTATGTGTATGTGTATATGTGTATACTTATATAAGAAATAGATGCTAGATAGATAAGATAGATGGATAGATAGATGGATAGATAGACGTATAGATATATAGATAGATAGATAGATAGATAGATAGATAGATAGATAGATGATAGATAGATAGATAGATAGATAGATAGATAGATAGATAGATGACCTTATTTTTCGCTCAGTGTTCAGGAAACCATGTACTACTTCATTGATTTTTAATGGCTTAGTCTTCTATTTATGATTTCCTAGACCTGTCCAATTAGAGGATGTTCACAGACCTAAAAGAAATTAACCCTTGATTAAGAACAGAAATGGATTCAATTCCAGAAATTCTCATGAAAATACTGACATTTCTTGAATAAAACTCAGCACTTGTAAAGTAAACCCACAATCTTTCTGCAAATGTGTGGATAAGAAACCTAAACTGTATTTGGCACATAGATATTATAAGCAGGCAATTCAAATTTTGTATCTGTACTTGTTAGACATGCAAACAGCTGGTAATTTATTTAGCCTAACATGATGAATTTTTTTCTCTCCTCACCTGTAAAGTGGAGGTGAAATGTTTTGTCATAATGCTCAAAAATGTAAAGATAAAATTTGTCCAAAGGACATGCAGGAATCATGTGAATACTGCATAGCTTAGATCTGCTTGCCTCAAAGTGACACATGTTTACTTAAAAGTGACAAGAGCTAACTTCTGATGCATAACAGGACATTCTAGAGTAAGGGCAAAATAATGCACTTAATTCACAGTCATGGCTGCTTGCAATTTATGTAACGGAACTACGGTACACAATCCTTCTGGTCTGAGCCCACCACCCCAAGACTTGTTCTTCTATGAGGAAGGTCTAAGTTCCTTGTTATCAAGTGGCTAAGGATCTTTTCCCACTCTGTTGGCTGCCATTTTGGTTTCTTGACAGTGTCCTTAGCCTTGCAGAAACTCTGCAATCTCATTAAATCCCATTTGTCGATATTTGACCTTAAAGCACAAGCCATTGGTGTTCTGTTCAGGAAATTTTCTCCTGAGCTATGTGTTCTAAAGTTTTCCCTAATTTCTCTTCTGATAGTTTCAGTGTACCTGGTTTAATGTGGAGATCTTTGATCCACTTGCACTTGAGCTTTGTACAAGGAGATAAGAAAGGGTCTATTTTCATTCTTCTGCATGCTGAGTGCCAGTTGGACCAGCACCATTTGTTGAAGAGGCTGTCCTTTTTCCATTGAATGTTTACAGCTCCTTTGTCAAAAATCAACTGGCCATATACATGAGGGCTCATTTCTGAATCTTCTATTCTATTCCGTTGACCACGTGACTATCTCTGTAACAGTACCATGCAGTTTTTAGCACAATTGCCTTGTAATATAGCTTGAGGTCAGGAATTGTGATTCCTGAAGATGTTTTCTTGTTGTTGAGGATGGATTTTGCTATTCTAGGTCTTTTGTTATTCCAGATGAAATTGCACATTGCTCTTTCCAACTCTATGAAGAATTGGGTTGGAATTTTGATGGGGATTGCATTGAATCTATAGATTGATTTTCGTAAGATGGCCATTTTTATAATGTTGATCCTTCCAATCTATGACCATGGGAGACCATTCCATTTACTGAGATCTTCCTTAATTTCCTTCTTTAGAGATTTGAAGTTCTTGTCATACAAGTCCTTCAGTTGCTTAGTTAGAGTCACACCAAAATATTTCATATTGTTTGTGACTATTGTGAAGGGTATGTTTTCCCTAATTTCTTTCTTCACATGTTTGTCCTTTGAGTAGAGGAAGTCTACTGATTTGTTTGAGTTAATTATATATCCAGCCACTTTGCTGAACTTGTTTATCAGCTGTAGAACTTCTCTGGTGGAATGTTTAGCATCACTTAAGTACACTACCATGTCATCTGCCAATAGAGATGTTTGTACTTCTTCCTTTCCAATTTGCATCCCTTTGTTTTCCTTGTGCTGTCTAATTGCTCCGGCCAGGATTTACCAATCCCACATCAGATACAGGCCTAATATCCAAGGTATACAAAGAACTCAAGAAGCTAGACAGCAGAGAATCAAACAACCCTATTAAAAAATTGGGTTCAGAGCTAAAAAAAAAAAAAAGTTCTCAATTAAGGAATATCGAATGGCTGATAAGCATCTAAGGAAGTGCTTGACATCATTTGCCATCAGGGAAATGCAAATCAAAACAACCCTGAAATTTCACCTCACAGCAGTCAGAATGGCTAAGATCAAAATTCAGATGACAGCAGTTGCTGCCCAGGATGCAGAGAAAGAGCAACACTTCTCCACTGTTGGTGGAGTTGTTAACTGGTATAACCACTCTGGAAATCAGTCTGGTGATTTATCAGAAAATTGGACATAGTACTACCTGAAGACCCAGTTATTTCACTTCTGGGCATAAACCCCACAGAAGCTCTAACATACAACAAAGACACATGCACCACAATGTTCATAGCAGCCCTATGTATAATAGCCAAAAGCTGGAAAGAACCCAGATGTCCTTCAGTAGATGAATGGATACAAACATTGTGGTATATTTGCACAATGGGGTACTACTAAGCTATCTGAAACAATGACTTTATAAAATTCTTAAGAAAATGGATGCATACAGAAAATATCATCCTGAGTGAGATAACCCAGTCACAAAAATCAAACATAATATGCAGTCACTGATAATTGGATACTAACCCCAGAAAGCTCAGAACACCCCAGCAACTACTCACAGACTATATGAAGTTCAAGAAAAAAAGGAAGAAAATGAAAAACCATTATGCTTAATCTTTACACACCAAGAAAACTTTTACTAAATCCAGGTTACATCTTGTTTTACATGTACTTTATGCTCATTGTAATTAGTAAGATCTTAATGCACACTATCAAACCTTTAAAAAAAAAACCAAGTACTGACAAAAATGTATTTGTATACTTTTATGCAGAAATGCTTAAAATCTGTACATTTATCTTTGTTTTTTAAAATAAAGTTGTTCAATTAAAAAAAATAAAATGAATACATTCCAAAGTTTAAAATAAATTAGATCAAGTTGTTCTAAGCAATCAAGCAAAGCATAAACTAGAGAACTAAAGTGCTTATCTATGTATTGATGGCTTATTTATACAAGTGCTTTCTTTTTACAGTGGGCTAGACAGAGTCACCTGCAGAGCAAGTGGAGTTTTGAAACTGAAAGTCATAGCCACTCCAGTCTTAATTTGGCTCTACCAAATCATTTCTGCCAAGTTTTGTTGACAAAGATATGCCACAAATTGTACCAACTGGTTTTGTGTCAACTTGACACACGCTGGAGCTATCACAAAGAAACCTCGGTTGAGAAAAGGCCTCCATGGGATCCAGCTGTAAGGCATTTTGTCAACTAGTGATCAAGTGGGAGGGCCCAGCCCATTGTGTATGGTACCATTCCTGGGCTGGTAGACATGGGTTCTATAAGAAAGCAAGCTTAGTAAGTCAAGGGATGTAAGCCATTTAAATACCATTGCTCCATGCACTGTGCAACAGCTTCTGCTTCCTAATGTGCTTGAGTTCTAATCCTGACTTCCTTTGGTGATGAACAGCAATGTGAACAGCGTGAGCTGAATAAAAGCCTTTCCTCCACAACTTGCTTCTTGGTCCTGATATTTTGTTCAGGAATAAAAACCCGGACAAAGATATCAAGTTAGCCACAACCCAGGTTTGAGTAAATAAACATTCCTTCTTGGTGTGAGTGGCTACAAACGCTAAACCAGAAGCTTGGATTCAGATAAGTGAACACACACTCTTTCTCTTGATCTACCTCAAGAGGACTCGGGGTACAGAATCAACCGCCATCTCTAATGTAAATTAAAAGGATAGGAAATCAATATAACACAGTCTTTATGTAGTAGAGGAAACTTATACACAAAGCTCAAAGCTTAGGTCCTGTCTCTGTTATTGATTAACTTGACCCAGTAAAGTCACTTGGATTGCCGGGGTCTCATTATAAGGTACTCAGTCTAAGGTTTTGTAAATTCATGCTCATTGAAGGAAATAGATGAGATAATGTATATAACAGTGTGTATTCAAGAGCAAAGATTAAAATAATGTAAACCGCTATTCTATTTGTATAAATATATTTTTTAAAAACTAGATTTTTAACCCCATTGCCATGTTGGAATATAGAAGTGAAGTGAAATACAAAAAATAGACTTAGCAATAAAATACCATGCTAATTGGAATTCTTTTTCTCAGATATCCTTTTATCCTTCTTTGTTTTGTTCTACAAGACAAGGTTTCTCTTTGTCACCCTGGCTGTCTTGAACCTTACTTTGTAGACCAGGCTAGTATCAAATTCAGATATCCAGCTCCTGCCTCTGTTTCTGAGTAGTAAGATTAACAGCATCCTCATCACACCTGGTTTTGCTACCTATCTTAATATTCCTTTAAAGCAAGTATTTAATGAGGCCCAATGACATACAGGGTATAATGTGTGTAGAGAGAACCCTCACTAAAATTTTATAAAAATTGTTAAAACTTTACATAAAAAATGTATGTCACACAGCAAAAACAGAAATAAAAGGTATTACAGGATTTCAGAAATGGTGTGTACATGCTTAGTGGAGGAAAAGGTACCAGGCAAACCTTCCTTGAGATAATATCCAAGTGTAGGATTCTTTATAGGGAATGATCTGAACTTTAAATCCAAGTTCTCAGCTCATGAAAAACCATTTTTATTTGTTGACTTCCTAATCTACTCATTTTTCTAATCAATCAGTAATAAATATCCATGAATTGTTTCAGAATCATTTGTGTATTTTTTTTTTTTTGTGTGTGATACCTTCACTGTATCTTTGCTACAATGGTTGCAATCATCATTGTACCTCTTACTTTGTGTGTTCTTTATTGTGCTCTATTCTTGTAGAGCATTTAAGGAAATTTACATTAGGTTTGAGCAAATTAAAGGTGGGTGCTTTTGGTGGTTTGAATAAGAATGTCCCATCCATAGATTCACATGCTGGAATGCTTGGTTGATAAGGAGTGACATTTTAGGAGGTGTAGCCTTTTTGGAATAGGTGTGACCTTGTAAGAGAAAGTATGTCACTGTGGAGGTGGGCTTGTTAAGGTCTTATATGCTCAAGCTAGGCCTAGTGTGGCAGTCTCTTGCTGCCTGTTGATGAACAAGTAGAACTCTCAGCTCCTTCACCAATACCATGTCTACCTGGATGTTACCATGATTCTCATCATACAGTAATGGACTAAACATCAAAAACCATAAGCCACCCTCAATTAAATGTTTTTTGTTATTGTTTTGTTTTTCATGAAAGTTGTCATGCTCATAATGCCTCTTCACAGCAATAGAACCTTAACTAAGACAGATTTAGGTTGTTTGTGTTGATAAACATTCCCAATCTGGTGTGTAAGGGCTGTACATAATCCAGACAAACAAAGGTGGTTAAAGGTAATGCATGGGAACATCCATATGCAAGAGAAAAGCAGCACTAGCAAGAGCCAGGAAACCAGAAGTGGAAATATTTCTCATATTCATGAGGAAATAATATCATACTAGTTGGCACACCTAAGTGCTGAAGAGAGTTCTAATAATCAACCAGACTGCATTTTGTGACATCAGCAGTAACTGTGCCTACATCAGATTCTAAGCACATAGAGGATAGATACGAGATCAACATATTGGAAAGTGATCAAAAGCAACACTTTGGGTCTCCATTGTTATTTTTCTGTTACTGTGACAAAACCCTGGCCAAAAGCAATTTAAGGGATAAAAAACTTAATTTTACCTTGTACTTCCTCATCCATGATTGATAGAGGTCAGAGCAGAAACTGAAGGCCGGAGTCCAGGACAAGAGCTGAACAAGGATCATGGATGCACTTTCCTCGGTGTCTTGCTCTCTTGTCCTCTGTTTACTAGCTTTCTCATACAATTCAGGACTACCTGCCACAGTGGGCTGGTCTCTCATAAATCAAGCATAAATCAAACCAGTTCTGCACAGTCATGGGCACAGAACAATCTTATGGAGACAATTCTTCAACCGAGGTTCTTCTCCCTAGATGACTGTCATTAATAAAATACTATCCAATAGAGGGGCATTCTTAAAATGTTCAACAGTTTTTGTCTTTTTAATAGAGACCATTACTAATGATCTTTGATTTTACTTTGACAAGTAAATTCACCATGTATACCAGGTTTCTCCAAAAGTTCTGAGATCTTTCTGCATCTCTTCCTCTACCTCCTAAGTGCTGGGATTACTGGCATGAACTACCAAGTCTAACTTATTAAACTTCACACATTACTTTTTCATGTTAGAAGTAAGTATAAACAGAAGTCAAGTGTAAGGCCCCAAATAACAACAAAAGGTTGCCTTTAAGATGATATTAAACAATGAATGAGTAAATACAGTCTGATAGGCGTTAAATATCCTAGAGTCAATGAATGTCTTTTTTGGAAACTGGCACAATCTCACTTTTACCACACTTGTAGTAAAAAAGAAATTACATTTAAAATGGAAATGTACAAATCAGATAATATTTAATAAATGCATGTCTTTAGCTTAAACATTCTTGAAAATCACATATGCAATGCTTGTGTTTTCTACTTAATATGATCCCAATAGTGTTAGGAATGATTTGCTTAAATGGTTTGACAATGCCCAACTCTGTAATGAGTAATTGACAACTGTTCAACTTTATGACTTTGAACTTTTTACCTACTAAAAAATTGGGCTACCTTGAAGCTGAATCCTTGCCTGAATTTCTAGTATAGCTCGAAGTGCAGTTGAAGAATAAAACAAAATTATTGACAGTGTTTTAAAACAGAGACTCCAAGTCAAAGGGGATCTGACAAGGGAGCCCTATCATAGCCAATATAAACTCTATTCTTCATCTAAATTTCTATGAAATAAAATTTAGATTATTTGGGTTAATTGTCACTTTACCAAAAATCATTGTATTTAGTCCATAAGAAAAATGGATTATAAAATTTAAAGTAATTGACCACTAATTTTGATTTTTCTCTTTGAACTATGAAGGATGTCAATGGAGGTAGTCGAACAAGTCTTTCTTAGAGAGTATTTGTTTATGTATAGTTTTAATCTTTGTGGTATTCTTTCAGGGAGTAAACTACACAAAATTTACCAATAAATTGTTAAATCTGACATCTTAGAATGTGTTAAAATTTTAATAGTTCAAAGAGTGAATTAAATGTTTACCCAAGAAATGTTCTGTCTTTAATTACCTTTATTAACTAAAAGAAAACTCAAAATTATGGAAAAGGTAGTTTGACTGAGGATGACTTTTTCTTGTTTCAGAGTCTTCTTGTGTAGCCTAGTATGGTATTTGAATGAAAATGGCCCCCAAAAGGTTCATAGAGAGTGGCACCATCAGGAGGTTTGACCTCATTGGAATAAGAGTTGGTTTATTAGATGTAAGTGTATCATTGAGCCATACCCATTATTTCTACTCCTGCTCCCTGACAACCCAAAACTATCATCTACCTTTTCTGCATCTTGTCTTGCTGTGTGTTCCCACGCTTCCCCACATGACAACAATGGACTAAACCTCTGAACTATAAGCCAGCCCCAATTAAATGCTTCCCTTCATAAGAGTTGCATAGCCATTTGTGTCTATTTAAAGCTATAGAGTAGAAAAATTATAGGCAACCACTACTAAACCTAGCAGAAAAATTTCAATTTAAAAGCATTGTATACAAAGCACAATTCAGTAGAGATAGTTTTTTTCATGAAGCACATCAAATTTTAATGACCACTGAGCTCAAAACAGTCTTCATAAAATAGATCATGACTCTAAGCCAAATCTATACAACCTGTATTTTGTGTTCAGCAATATAATGTGTCCTAACTTTGTAAATCATCTTGTATTTTCATTTTTACTAGGTATTCTTTATTTCTCAAAATATTATCAACATTCAGTGGTACCTTTGTCTTTGAGGACTTGTAATTGTGCAATAATCTAGTAGATTTGTTCTTTTATTTTCTTAGATGTTTATTACTTTTTGTCCTGTCCTCATAGTTCTGAACCTCTTCCTCCTTTCTATTTACCCTCATCAAGGGACCTTACCTCCTATGTCATAAAGAAAACTTAGCCACAATAGTGATTTCACCCTTTTCATACCAAAGCTATTCATCCATCACAGCTAAAGTTTGCTGTCTTCCTTCCTGCTCTGTTAAACTAAATAGGATGCCCTTCCTCTCTCCAAAGACACTACCTCCCACCATTCTTGATTCAGCATTACCTCTTATCACTTTCATACTTTCTTCTACATCATGCTACCAATGTAAAAACATGTGAAACCACAGAAGATTAAAAGGGACTCACACTGGGCTTCCTATAGTCTTTTATTTGCCACTTCACACAACTTCCTAAAATCAAGAATAAAATATTGTCTTGATTAAGTTTTCCTGTGGGCATGGCCAAGAAGAATTTTCTTACTTAAGTAAATTGAGGTAGAAAGACCTACCCTGAATATGACACTGCTTCACCAGCTGGACCCTAGAATGATTGCAGAAGAGATACAGATAGACAAAGACAGAGGTAAGAGACAAGAAAACATGTTTGGCACATGCATGCATGCATCCTTCACTTTTCACTCTCATGTATGAATATGACTAACTTCTTCAAATTCCTACCTCCTTGAATTCCTTGCAATGAAGGGTTTTAATGGGAATCCTGAGTTCCATGAATCTTTTCTCCCTTAACTTGTGAAGATATTTCTATCACAGCAACAGGAACTGAAACTAGAACTATCCCAACAAAGCTTTAAAAGAAATTTTGGTATCTCCCGTCCTCCATCTTCCAGTTCTGTTCATTCAGCCAACAGGAGTCTGAGTCACACTCTTGCTGCCTCAGTGAAAACAATTTTGTAAAACTGATCAGAGATCTCTGTGTTATAAGATACCTCTTTGTTCTTTCCTTGCATGACAAAAGATTCCTGGGGAGACAGTGAAAAAATACCTACTCATCACAGATAGGAAATACAGATACCACCTAAGTCCAACGTAGTAAACCAGTAAGTTTTATTGCAGCTATTTACAGGAGTAGAAATGACTCAGTGTCAGGCAGGTATAGTACCAGACCCCTCCACCACCACAGCAGGATGCCAGTTACATTCTACAGCCAATTGGAGAGTATCCTTTCCAAGTTATTCAGTTACTCTAAATATCTTGCAGGAAAGTGCTTATTTCTGCTTTTTTCAAGCATCTGGTCTCAACTCAGAGTCTTCTTTGTAGGATGGCTTGTTTGAGTCTTAGTAGCTCAGCTTCACATTTCTGAGAAGGACTCTCAACTTCTATTGTTTACTCTGGCAGGAGGAACACAGTGAATCTGGTCAGTTTTAGGCACTTCCTGAACCCAATTTGCGTTGTTTACTTTCCTATTTAAGGAGCTACCCACAAAACAAAATGTTATAATCTCTAGAAAATTCAGCAGAGTTCTTCACACTGGGATACACCACTTTTTGGAGAATTTCCTTTCAGCATGAAGTCACATTCTCTTTTGTTTTAAGGTTGGGCCTTGGCCTTTTATTTTTATCAACTTTATTCTATTTAGTTTTCAATCACCTGGCCAGTTGACTATAAATGCTATTTTATATTTCAGTCTCTTTGTTTTATAAATGTGTCCTCAACCCCTTTAGTGGATTATCAGCAAATATACAGAGGGCACGTTGGTGACTTCCCCACAGAAATACTTACTAAACATCTCACACAGACCAACTTAAAACAGAACCTTGAATTTTCTCTCTCATAATCCTGTTAGGCTTTATTCCATGTTCACAGATAATTTACATTCTCAAATTCACAGTTCAAGCAAGTAGTCTAGGAATCATCTTTAATGCTGCATTATCTTTGTCTCCTTGAATTTAAGTACTTGCCAGCTTCTTTGCATTTCTGAGGCTGCCACATGATTGTACCCAAACTGAAATTCCTATTTTTATGTCTACTATCCTTACTTGTTTCTTTATGAAGACTTCAGAAAAATATTTGAAAGATGCAGGCTGGACCATTTTCTCAGCACCAACAATATTTGTATGACCTTGCACAGGTCATCAAATCCCCACAAGGGTCAGAACATCTAGAGTGACAGGTATTGGCTGTTTGTCTCATTTTTATTCATAATACTCTTGTCTTGCCTTGAAGCTTTTTGGACCCTTTTGACCTTTTGATCATTCCAAGCTCATCCCCTCTCAATATTTGCATATGCTTTTCTCTTCCCAAAAGGACAATTTCCTCCCATTCCATTCTTCAGAGTAAGGAACCTGCTCATCTCTCAGGTGACAATGAAGGAGGTCCCTTGACCATCTGCCCATCTCCTGTTACTGTGCCCCTCAACCCCAGTGATTTTTGTCATATTTTCCTCTATATTGACTTCATCATGGTAATCCTGACCTGGCAGTTGCTCAGTGAATTCATTTTTAGGGTTATGAGGATTTTTTTCCTTGTTTCATGTGTCACTTCCAAGTTAGAACTATTAGTTTCACATATTATGTGCCTGAGAAATATTGGCTGAACGTTGAATGAAGACTCTAGGGCAAGGTCATTCCCTCTGGACTTCTGTGTCTGAGTTAGCAGATGCCACGGTGGGAGGTGAATTTGTGTGTTAGGAGTTTGTTTCATGTTTTAAGAACTTCCTACCAGAGAGTTTGTCATAAAATATAGGACAGGACAAAGTTCAAATATTGTACAGTGGTTGGATGTTATGTATTACCTTGTTAAATAATGTTTTAAAATATGAAATATTAAAAGAGAAGCCTGGGAATGGCTTAAATTAACTGAAACTTTGATTAGAAATATGTCTCTGTGAGTATTCATTTCTGGTAGGGTGGCATGATACTTTATCACAAGCAAAACCCATCAGTTCACGTTTCTCATAGGAAGCAAAATAGCCTGTCCTCTTTTACTTGATTAAAAACTGAGTTAAGCAAAACACTAAAGGACTTTTTAATCATCACAGAAAGATTTAATTATGTTCCATCTCCTTTTAGAGTGAACACCTTTTTAGCTTGATTCTGGAAAACCTCAGGTCTTTTTCAATGAAAGCTGATATAATTTTGTAGCCACTGTGATATGTGTAAACTACCACACTGCTATTTTTTAAAGCTATCTTTTGGTTTTAAATACAGATATTTAAAATATTTGAACTAATTATGGTGCTTTATGAATCTGAATCCAGGGCTTTAACCATGCTAAGTTAGCACTCTATTAACCCAGATAGTCCAGCCCTAATAATCCTGCTTTTAAATCATTGATGAAGTTCAGTGAAAAAGCAGTATTTCTAAGTGCTTACATGCAGACATATCCATGGGTCCTGGTCTAGCAGGGATTGCAGCATGTGTCTCTGTTCTATTCTTGGTTATCTCCATGTTCCTACTTCCTCTGTCTAATTTGCTTGCCCTGGTAAAGTCACTGAAAGCAAACAAGGAGCAGAGTGGATTAATGTGAAGTCAGTGATCACAAGTGACTCTCAACACTTTTACTGTCTAGGTTAAGGGGCGAGTAACAATACCATTTGACTTTTGTGGTAGGGTTGCCAACAGTGACCCAACCATTCATCAGTTATCCTAGTCTGGAGTTCTTTCTCATCTCTGGGGAACAAAAATATAGACTTTGTTTAGAAAATGTGCAGACTGGCTATCTAGATGACTCTTAAAACCTTTTGAAGAAGAAAAATGTATGGATCCCACAGAACATCTGCCCCCTTGTCCCAATGAGAGGCTCACGTAGGCTATATCCAACCTCTGAATCCATATAAATCAATAACACTGCAGATCTCTCTGTTCAGGGTAATACTTTAGGCAATAACAATGCAAAAGAAGCTTCTAGTACTTAAAAAATGATACTGAAAAGAATTGAGTAATAAACCTTCTTAGGAAACATTGATATAGGAAGTAGAATTCAGTAAAAGAAGACTACCTCTTGTATATCTAGCATATAAGCAGTGTATGTAAGACTAGTATGACCCAGGGTCAAGTTCTCACACAAAGGAGATTCCTTTGCTCCAGAGGGACAGAGGGTGCAAAACAGGAGAAAAAGAACATGGATAGAGGATGAGAGAGAAGGGGAAGACAACAAGGGAAAGAGAAAAAGGGTATTTATCCTGAAGTAGGGCAAAGAACTATCTTTGAATAGAGAAGAGGCTAACACAGTCAGCGCACATAGGAAAATGGTGGTTTCTAATGGAATAAAGAAACCCTGTCTTAGGATGATGTGTTTAGTTGGACATGTTAATTAGGTGAGCCAAAAAGGGACATCTGATTGCTGGACTTCAATACTTTGAAGCTGGAACTTGGTAATCAGCCTCAGGAGGAGAATTTGGCCAACTAAGGGAATGAACATCAAGGGTTAGCTTTTTGACTGTAAGCTAAAGGGTTCTATGATGATTGATGGAAGCAGAGAGAAAGGCACATGCTGCCAGAGCCATGTTCATCTCAATCAAGCTGGCCAGAGTCCCTTCAATGTACTGACCACACTTGTTAGAAATTAAGAAAGAAAACTCTGTACCATAATTGAAGTTCACAGTTGCTGAGAAAGTTCCAATTAGTGTTGATTCAGCAAGACTGACCTCTGATGAGGCTATGTTCCATAACAAAAGAGACAGCTCTGACTTAAACCAGCCAGTAGGTTCATCTCCATATAAAGGAGCAGGCCTCTAGGGAGATCAAGGGGGACAGTATGTGTCACAGTCACCATTAAGTCCTGGTCTGTCATTAAGTCACTTGCACTATTATCAGGGAAAGCATAGTTCTGCAGGTGTGCAAGATGATGCTATGTGACAACTATTTGAAAAGAGCAACAGTAGTGTAATTACAAAAAGAATTCTGAGCCAGGCAGTGGTGGCAAAGTGTGTATGTCTTTAATCTCAGCACTCGGGAAGCAGAGGTAGGTGTAGCTTTATAAGTTCCTACTAGGTCTACAGAGTGAGTTCCAAGACAACCAGGGCTACACAGAAAAATAAATCTTGCCTCATAAACAGCAACCCCCCTCAAAATAAACAAACAAAACCACACAAATAACAAAACAAAACAAAATCTGTCAATATCTTTGCTGTGTAAATTATCTGTCTAAGTATCCAGATTTCCAGTCTTCTGTCTCTGTTAAAATTGTTGAACGTGTAACTTGGGGTCCAGACCTGCAAAATACTTAAAAATGGAAGCCTATGATGAGTGCATAAACCTAAGGTGTATATAAGTTAGTAAAATATGCTATTAGAGGCCTGTTCCCCTTAGGACATTAGCCAGAGACAGACACATCTTATTAAATATATTTTCCTTTATTAATCTCTAAGTAAGCAGGGTGATTTCTCACTCAGAAAGCATATTAATTCTAGAACAATATTTGTCTTCATCCAACACAATTAGAGTTCCTCTTGATCCTAGTAACCTATAGGGCACTAGATGACATTGAGGAATCCTGACAAAATCAATACAAATTTCAAAAAAATATAGCTTAATCAAAATTTAACATGGCATTTAGAGAAAAGAAGCCATGCAAGTTCCCAGTTAAGGGCATCTATCAAATAGCACATGATAGGACAGTGTGTCTGTCTGATCAGCCTACCTTCCTCCAGACAGAAGCCTCCAACTCTGTCTTCTCTGCAGGACTGTCCCTGCTGTCAGTTTTATTAAGGCAGAATTACCTTAATGATGGAAATCTCCTTTTCTGCTCTCAGATTCTGTATCTTATAGCCTCTATTTTTGCCTTTTAGCAACATGGCTCAGAGTTCTATCTGTCTCCTCACCCCATCGAATAGCAGGCTTTTCCATTGTGGTTTGCTTCTGCTCTGGGTTTGAAGAAGACAATTGGAGTCTTACCTGACTCCAAATAGGAGAACAAGGCTGCTCCTCCTCTCTTTTCCTTCTCTTCACACTCCTGCTTCTCCATTCCTTTCTTCTTCCCACCCTTCTCCTATTCTTTCTTGTTCCCTTATAAGCCCCTTTCTCCATTTTATTACTCTCTCCTTCACCATCTCAATCTTTTATCTCCCCTGGTTGCCCCTCTTTATCTTCCCTTTCTGCCTCTTCCTTTTCTTTTTCCTTTTCCTCTTTCTTCATATTTCTAATGGAGATATTAGGTCTAGCCCTAAAAATTTTTGCTCCCTTTGGTATTTTTCCTTGGTCCTTTTTCTAGCTGGAGAGTGAAAAGGCATCTCTGAGCAAGTCTCCTTTGAAAGGTAGGAAGAACATTTGTCACTGAGGGTACTCATTCTGGATAGAGACCCATTCCTGCTAGATAAATACATTAGGAAAGGGACTTTGGGTTCTTACAGAAAAGATCATGGGATAGATGTCCTCATGGAAGCCCTGTTTCATCAAAGAGAAGCTAAACCTATGCAATGCAGAAAGGGCATGCTGGCTATCCCGCCTCTATTCATCATCCTTTACTTCTTAAGTAAGTTATTTATTCATTTTACATCTCAATTGTGCCCCTTGTTTTCCTCCCTGTACAACCCTCATACCTCTGGCCCCATTCCACCTCCCCTTCTTTTCAGAAAAGGAGGTCCCCCGTGGGTACCAACCCTGGCACTAAAAAAGCACACACACACACACACACACACACACACACACACACACACACCACGTAACATAGAACTCAAAGAAGTTATTTCTGTTGGCAGAATATCTGGAGCCAGCATCAAGTACAAATGGAGGGACTGTGTTCTTATAGGTGTGAGAGATGGGATAAATCCCCTCTTCCTCTAAATTGCCTACTTGGGGCTACCCTGGGAAATTAAACTATTCGAAGTAGATAAGGAAACTGATTTGTTATTGTTAATGAACCTCTCAGGCTGGAAGCATGACAGTCCTTCCAACCCAATAGTTTTCAACTTTCCTAATGCTGCAAAACTTCAGTACAGTTCCTTGTGTTTATTGGGGGTGGGCCATAAAATTATTATGTTGCTACTTCATAACTGTACTCTTGCTATTGTCACAAGAGAGATTGAAATCTACAGCTTGAGAACCACTGTTCCAAACAATTCTTTAGACCCCCAACCGCCTTTTTTTAATTGGATGTAAGAACAAATCCAAAAAAACACACATTTTAAATGTTTAAGGAAGAAAACATTTAACTACTTAGTGTTTGTGTCCCTGCCTGTATGCTGACCAAAGAAATTAATGATTTATATACTTCCCCAAAACCCAGTTCTCATGGTATTTAGAGTCTACAAAGGGACTCAAATTAACCCAGTTTTAAGAGTAGCTTCTCCCTGGTGTTAAGAACTCTCTCCAGTGTGGTCTCACCTTTACATATTTCTTTCCATGATCAAAGCATTCACTTAAGTTTTGCAGCATGTCCTTGTTATGTTAGACACATATGTGAATAAGTGTGTAGTGGGAGCTCAATGGTTTCTAGCAGATTCTATCAATAGACTCTGTAACTTCTTACACAGCAGAAATTTCTAGTGTCCCAGTCTCATTGTCACTGAAGGATGTAACAACAACAAGAAACAAAACAAAAACAAAGCAAAACAACGACAATTACTAGCATTCCATGAATATGTAGATGAGACCATCAAAGGCCAGTAATTAAAGTCATAGACTGTTAGTACCACCATATGGCCCTGAATCCTGGCCTTCCCTTCAGTAGTGGTGTGGTCTTTACAACTCAGTATGCTTGGGTCTTTCTTGGGCTAAAAATGGGCAAAACAAGGATGGAATTTTTGAATAAGTTTATAAACCAAAATCCTGTAAAATGTCCACTGTCATTAAAGTTAAATAAGTTTTAGCCACTGCCATTCATGCTTCTTTCTGTAATGTTACCCATGATTTATTAATTAGAAAATCTACTCCCTTGCTCAGCACAGGACCTAAAAATGATAGAACATCAACCATCTGGCTTTGGAGCAGATACTAGTAACTATGACCATATATACTCCATTGATGGATTAATCTAAGGATGTATAGAAATCATTGGCCTACTGAAATCCAAAGCAATGTAAGGTTCTTTAATAAAATTTAAAACTGTAGTTAGTAAGAAATATATGAAATTGTATTAATCATATTGTAATAGGTTATTATTGAAGGAAACATTATACTTTTCTTTCCCATGAAAGAAACCTTTATACTGTGCTAATAATTATAGTAATATGCCCTTCAACAGCATTATACAAATTAGATGTCTCTTTCACTTGCACACATTTACACACAAATTTGTGTAATTCCCACTGCCACTTTCTGGGGTGACAAGGTCAATATTATAATCTACATTTGAGGAGTGAAAAAGCTGAGACTGAGTAAAGTTAAAAAAATTCGGGCTGGAGACATTGTTAGGTCAGTAAAGTGCTTAACACACAAGCATAAGGGTGGAAGTTTAATACCCAGAATTCACCTAAAGTCATAAGAGTGGCTGCGTGTGTTTGAAATCTCCGCATTCAGGTTATACATATAAGAGAATCCAAAGTGCTCACTGCCAAGCCAGTCTATTACATTGATGAGTCACAGGTCCTAGCAAAAATGTTATAGCAAAAAAATATGGGCTACTGGCCACTAAAGAATCCACACAGGTTATCTGGTCTCTATAAGTAAAGTACCCCCATGATTATGTACCTACAGACACGTGTGCATGCATATCTATGTACATATGCAACAGCACAATGTCAACTCCCACCCATGCACATGCACATAAAGGTTCAGATAAGTGCTCAAATGTCCAATGATAGTAATTAAGAATGTTGTCACATGTGTCTAAAGCTCTAGATGTTCTCTGGTCCTTCCCTGTTACATGCTGCCTTTTCTAGTGATATTTCTTTTTTAGCAGATTGAAAAAAATCTATTTTCTTAATAATGTAGCTTTTGTCTTTATAAATATATGCTTATGGTTATTAATATATACAGAGTAAAGAGGCCACCTGAACATATGTTTTCTTTTTCTCTGTAAAGATCCTGATCGCCAGCATCATGTGCAGTTACAACAAAAATGACTGGATGGAGCTCTCCAAAATGGCTGAGGTAAACATTTCCTTAATTCATATTTATTTTATTTCACCTCTCCCATATTTATTAGTTTTAAGTAAAGAGCTGCCACAAAAAATAATACAAGAGAAGTAGAATTGAATTGAAAATGTAAGCTAAAGCATTTCTATTATAATTTGTTTACCATGTGTTTTCATTTAAATGATATAAGAGCAGTCCCCTGGATTTCACACAGCACCTAAAATCCCTTTATTCCCTGAATCCATAGACTCTGCATTTGCATGTTAAGAAAACTGTATGTATGATGGATGCCATGATAAAATTTAATTCTACCTTTGAGAGTCTAACTTGATCTTGCCTTGCCTTTAGGCAAACTAGTTTGACAGTAAGAGAAGAGATTCTGAATATAAAAGTCTTGAATATTTAAAATATAAGAGGTTCATTTAATACTGTTCTAGTTTGAATACCAACGTGTATTAAGTGCTAAGATGGGCTGTGGCTGAATGGTACACTAGTCAGCAGGCATATCACACTAGTCAGTGGGAATACCACACTAGTCAGCAGGCATGCCACATTCATCAGAAGGTATACCATAATTAAAACTACACTTTGCACAAATGCAAACAACTAACCACATGCCTCAGATTTGTATTTCAAATATGAAAATACATGCTTCAAAACACACTTAGGTTACTCATTCAATAAGGCACCTTAGGTGAGACAGTCCAGGTTGGCTGGAAGAGTTCTCAACCATGCTGAAGACTGAGCCTAGCAAGACTTGACTGAACCAGCCATTACAAAATACCATGATGTACTCTATGGTGTGCAAAGATGGTTGATTGTGCATTTTACTTGGATATTTTTTAAACTGTGAAGGGAAAAATTACATCTGGGATTTAGGGTGGTGAAATTAAACATGATCTGTAATTGGCTTTGTGATCTTCTGTGCTGGGTCTGCTTTATACACATATTTACCTAATTGACCATGAAATCTTTCACAGAGCCCATGCTTGGCATGAGCGTTGCCAATTTTAAGCTGACTATGATAAATGGCTTTATCATGTTGCTTCTCTGCTTTTCTGTAACAATAAAATACTTCAAATATATTTCCTTCAGTAATGGACATTAATTTTTAAGTGGAAGAGTTTACTTACAAAAGTCAAGCAGCTGCAATTATAAGTATTTTAGTAATTGTAAACGTTTTACATTTTGTATTATCTTTTAATTTCTCTCGTATTTATTATGGTTTCCTAAGTACTATATAACAAAGACAAGAGAAAAGAGTCTGCTTTCTACTCAGTCAGAACAATCTCCATATCTCCATGGAGGAGTTATACACATATCACAAAACCAGACACACTGTCAATGAAACCAGCGTGCTTCTTGTAAACTTAGACTGAGGCTAACTTAGAGCATGAGGAGAAGGCTCTTGGGCCTTTGCATCCTTGTAGAGGTAGGGAATCAGCAGCCAAAAGAATTCCCTCACACCTCACTTTGTACAAACCCCAAAACATTTCAAGGACAATATTTGACTTATTCTTTGATTATTTTACACATTCATGAGATGTATTTTGACTACATCCAACATAACTCAACTGAGGATGTTCCCTGATCCCCTTGTTAGACTTCCCTCTCAAATTCATTTCTTCTTTGTCTCTTTCTTTTTTTATTTCTTTTTCTTTCTCTTTCTTTCTTTTTTCTTTCTTTCTTTCTTTCTTTCTTTCTTTCTTTCTTTCTTTCTCTTTTCTTCTTTCTTTCTTTATTTCTTTCTTTCCTTATTTATTATCAGTAGTTTTGGGTTTGTGAACTGGTTCCACAAGTGAAGGTGATTGCCACCAATCCTGATGACCTGAGTTTATTCCCAGTGACAGTCGTAGTGCAAGGAGAGAACTGACTTTCTCTTAAGTTATCATTTGATCTGTACACACTGTGGTATATTCATTACTTCTCATATACACATAAAAATAACTGTATTAAAAAGAAAATAAACTAATTATTGCTTTTGTTTTTATAAACCTATTGTTCAAAACACACACACACACACACACACATACACACATGTTTGTGTGTAGGTAGATAGATACAGATATGGAAGAAAAATTTACATTAATATAAATTAAAAATGTTTTCCATCTAGTTAGGATAATATCTAACATGGACAATTTTTTCTGAGTTCTACTAGAAACCACGCACCATACTACAGTGCTGACACTTTTGGGGCTGGAAAGCAGCTAGATGTTGCATGTGTATATTTTCATGAGGTTTCTCCTTTCAGTGGGTTCGATTTTTAATTGGAGTTGAGGACATTTATCATCACCCTTCCACTCACCCACCACCTGTGCCAACACAAAAGACATGTCTACCTCAACAAATAAGCTGCAGTTAGAGGAAATCAGTAGTAAAGAATGATTCACTCTGTGATTAACTTTGTACAAGGAGTGGGGGGTAATCAAGTCCACTAGTTGGGTAAGGGAATGCCATGGGTCCTGGGAAAGGCACAGTCATACACATGTCTGTGAGGATATTTGCAAACGTGATTATCTGAGATAGCACTCTGTTGGTGACACTCAAGAGTGAATAAAAGGGGAAGAGATGAAAGCCAAATGAGTCCCAGCACCAATACCACACCTCTCACTCGTCCGTGGAGAAGTGAAAAAGCAACTTCCTGCTACCATAGAGCTCATCCTACCACGAAACCTTCTATACCAAGGTGGCTTCATCACCTAGCCCACAAGCCTTAAGAAACTTTTGTTTCTACTTCTTCCTTTTCAATTTGTATCCCCTTGATCTCCTTTTGCTGTCTAATTGCTCCAGCCAGGACTTCCAGTACTATGTTGAATAGGTAGGGGGAGAGTGGGCAGCCTTGTCAAGTCCCTGATTTTAGTGGGATTGCTTCAAGTTTCTCACCATTAATTTTGATGTTGGCTGTTGGTTTGCTGTATATTGTTTTTATTATGTTTAGGTATGGACCTTGGATTCCTGTTCTTTCCAGAACTTTTAACATGAAGGGGTTTGAATTTTGTCAAATGCTTTCTCAGCATCTAGTAAGATGATCATGTGATATTGTTCTTTGAGTTTGTTTATATGGTGGATTACATTGATGGGTTTCCTTATATTAAACCATCCCTGCATCCCAGGGATGAAGCCTACTTGTTCATGGTGAATGATCTTTTTGATGTGTTCTTGGATTCTGTTTGTAAAGACTTTGTTGAGTATTTTTGCATCAATGTTCATAAGTGAGATTGGTCTGAAGTTCTCTTTCCTTGTAGGGTTTTTGTGTGGTTTAGGAAACAAGGGTTATTGTAGCCTCAAAAAATGAGTTAGGTAGTAGCCTATTCAACAAATAGTGCTGGTCCAACTGGCACTCAGCATGCAAAAGAATGAAAATAGACCCTTTCTTATCTCCTTGTACAAAGCTCAAGTGTAAGTGGATAAAATATCCACACATTAAACCAGATACACTGAAACTATTAGATGAGAAAGTAGAGAAAACCTTAGAACACTTAGTCACATGAGAAAATTTTCTGAACAAAACACCAATGGCTCAAGCTCTAAGGTCAAAGATTAACAAATACTTAATGAGATTGCAAAGTTTCTGTAAGGGAAAGGACATTGTCATGAAAAAAAATGCCAGCCAACAGAATGGGAAAAGATCTTTACCAACTCCATATCATATAGAGGCCTAATATCCAAGGTATACAAAGAACTCAAAAAGGTAGACACCAGAGAATCAAACAACCCTATTAAAAAATGGGATACAGAGCTAAACAAAACGTTCTGAATTGAGGAATATCGAATGGCTGAGAAACATCTAAGGAAGTGCTTGACATCCTTAGCCATCAGGGAAATGCAAATCAAAACAACCCTGAGATTCCATCTCACACCAGTCAGATTGGCCAAGATCCAAAACTCAGATGACAGCAGATGCTGGTGAGATTGTGGAGAAAGGAATACTTCTCTACTGTTGGTGGGGTTGTAAACTGATACAACTACTCTGGAAATCAGTCTGGCGATTCCTCAGAAAATTGGACACAGTACTACCTGAAGATCCAGCTATTCCACTTCTGGGCATATACCCCAGAGACACTCCAATATACAATAAAGATACATGCACCACAATGTTAATAGCAGCCCTATTTGTAATAGCCAGAAGCTGGAAAGAACCCAGATGTCCTTCAGTAGATGGATGGATACAAAAATTTTGGTACATTTACACAATGGAGTACTACTCAGAAACAATGACTTAACCAAATTCTTAAAAAAAAAAATGGTTGCATCTAGAGAATATCATCCTGAGTGAGATAACCCAGTCACAAAAGAACAGACATAATATGCAGTCACTGATATTGGGATGCTAACCCCAGCTCAGACTGCCCCAGAAAGAATTCACAGACTGTATGAAGTTCAAGAAAAAAACAAAACAAAACAAAACAAACAAACAAACAAAAAAAACGTCATGCTCAATCCTTACACACCAAGAAAATGTTGACTAATTCTGGGTTACACCTTGTTTTACATTTACTTTTTGCTCATTGTAACTAGTAAGACCTTAATGCAGAGTATCAAACCTTAAAAAAAAAAAAAAAGCCAAGCACTGACACAATTGTATTTGTATACATTTATGCAAAAATATTTAAATTTTTTTCTTTTATCTTTGTTTTTTAAAATAAAGTTTTAAAAAAAAAACTTTTGTTTCCTTAAGGTGCTTCTATTTAGGTATTTGGTCACAGCATTGGGGAAAAAAATAACCAATATAAGGATGACATTGCTTCTCCTTGTTTCACAGGATCGTAATATACTATGTTACTATTTACAGAGCACACAAATAGCTTTAAAAATGAGCCTAGAGACAGATATATTTCTCCATGCTCCCAGAAAAGTTGTGTCACAGCATTAGGTACATTTAAATAATGTATTATGTTGAACTAATTGTAACCATCTCAAGGAGATTGTGTGCCCAGACTGCTTAATTTATTATTTTTGTTTGCTAGATGATTTGTTTTTTCTTGTAAATAAAACAAAACCTAAACCAACCAATCTTTTTAAATTCTAACCTTAGTGAACTTACTTTCAAAATGCTTTCTGTTACCTTATTCTTGTCAATTTTGTTTGAGTTGCCATGGTTTTTTAAACACCAGGAAAAAAAGCAGTTTCACAAGGGTTTCTATAGCATGGTGAAACTTTAGGTAAACATATGTGTTCATTTATCATAGCTTGTGATTTCCTCATAGAGTCTCTTACTTTTTCAAGATAGTGATAGGTTCATTTAGGACAAAATTTAGTATGAAAGAGTATTTATTTATAAATTACAAGCTTGAACTATATGTAAATTTCCTGGGCAGTCAAAAAGAGGTACACAGGAATAATGTCAGCCCCATGAATATGCTCACATCTTAAGTATGTAATCAGATACTCAGCAAATTGGGCCATTACTGCAGGCTGCCGGTATTAGATCTTAGGAATAACTTGAATTCATTTTTACAGAATTGTAATCCATTTCCTTCTTAATGTCTATTAGCCTAGAAAATAGAGATGACTCATATTTAATGAAAAAAGGGCCTTTACTGAAGGGCACAATCCCTAAGCAGGAAAAGTGGGAAAAAGATGAGTCAGGGTAAGAGGCAAAAGGAACACAGGATGATACACTAGAGAGCCTGCGGAGGCTTCCCAGGAGAGACAGAGCAGACTGCTTAGGTACAGTGTTCAGGGAGAGTGCCACAAGATCATCTTAACCCAGAAGCAATAGAGGAGGAAGGGAAGGGCTGATCCTTCTTGTCTCTAGTCTCTTCTAGTAGTTAGCATCCTACAGTACCACTGACTGTGTGCTATACCACTCTGGGCAATCATATGCCCCATGGCCTGCAGTGTGATTCTTTATATAAACCCAGAGCTGGAAGGGAAGTCCAGAGCTCCTTGATAAGACACAGATCTGGTCCCTTGGAGTTCCTGCTTGTATGAGCTGTGTAAGCTGTGACTAGCCCTAGGTCTCTTATAGAGGATGACTATGAGAGCTGACACAAAAAATATGCTGCCAGCAATATGAGCCAGGGCTAGAAGACTGTTTGACTGGAAGATGAGTAAAACCATCAAACGTGAGAAAGTAGACAGGCTAGATGTGGGTGATGTATCCACACGCTATCAGCCAAGTTTATCACTTCATTGGCCCAGAATTTCAATAGCATTTTTAGGTTCTAATTTGTGTGTGTGTGTTTGTGTGTGTGTGTGTGTGTGTGTGTGTGTGTGTGTGTGTGTGAAGGTATTTAAGTGGTTTTGTACATGTGTATATGCAGAGGCCATAGGAGGACCCAGAGAGTTCTTTTCAATTGTTCTTCATCTTTTGAGACAAGGTCTCCTACTGAACCTGGGACCCACTAGACTATGCTACAGATGTCCCATTTGTGACTGAGCACACCACTGCCACATAGCCTCTCCATTCAGACTAGTAAAGAGTTTCTGAGTTAGCCAGTGCCCATTGTGTTTGCACCTGTGCATGTGCAATCACATGCAAACACACATGCATGCACTTCCCTGCTGAGATCTGAGAGATGCATTACCCCATGAATAGAGAAGTCCAGATTTACAGAGGCAGCTTTCTATTGCATCTATTTGGCTGAATAATTCTAGTAGGTTCATGACCAAAGCTTGTTAAGGGAAAGCATCCCCAAGATATTTCTAATCTGGCTTTAGCTGTTCCTAGAGCAATGAATATTCCTTTGCCTGCTTCTACTTTTTTTTTTTTACCTTTTTTTTTAGTCCTTATTTGGTGAGACAGATGCATTCTGGACTCAATAACTAAAATCTTTGTGACTATTAAGAGTCAGAATGTTAGTCCAGTTTAGTTAATTTAACATCTCATGCTAATTCAGCAACCAAGGCTATTTTGAGTAGTTGTGGCTACTTGGAAATAGAAGGTAGCCACCTGGAAGTTCCTGTGAACCCTGTGACAGGAGAATTCAGGAGCAAAATCAATATTCCCAAACCCTCAGTATTATCCAGAACAGCCTTGTCCTGATTTCTAAGACCTTGATACTCATACAATGCCCATCTCAGGTACCTTTGGGCAATAGGTACATACAGGTGTGTACTATTTGAGAAATTTAAATTACTATGCCTGGATAAGACTCTATTTCATAGGTTTCAAGAATTTTGTTTCAAGCAGCTGTTTAGAAGCCACAAGGATGCTGAAATTTTATGTTTTCTTAACTCAGTCCGGCAGTCCCAGCTGGGTAGCAAGTGTCTTCTGTCCCTTAGTGTTGCCATGTGTGTCTGCCACATAACCTCTCACTCATGACTAGCAAGCTGTGTTTGTACACACTGAGTTATGAATGGAAACAGAATCAAGGGATGGGATAACACCAAACTGTGGTGAAAAGTTTAAGCTCTGACTCTGTCTCCACAAACTCTTTGATGCACTAGACATGCTCTCAAAGACTGCCTTGTTGGTGACACTATCACCAGAGGGTGCTCTAAATGGCTTTTGATTGATGCATATTAGCTTCCATAGTACTTATTGGTAAGGGAATTTAATCCAATTGAATCCAGTGCTCTTATCTTGTTTCCCCTCATACCTCCCTTCCCTCTCCTCTCTTAGCTTCCTGACCTTGTTAGTCCCTTACCCTTCCTCATAATCATTGCCTCTACTTTCATATCACATATGCACATACAATTTCACATAGCCATGGTAATGTTTAGGAACAGCAAATGAAAGAAGAGATATGATATTTGAATTTTACATAGAGAACAAATGATTGAATATTTGATTGAATTTACCCATTGATTTAAATCACTGGGTAAGCTACAGGCTCTACATTTAAGTTCCTGTGAGTTGGGTAATTTGAATCTTTGATGCTTGGCTTATGAACTGCCAATGGGCATGGTGATATATCTTAGCTTTTGGAGTTGTTTTCAAGCTGAGGTAAGATAAAAACAAAAGGCTTAGTGAAATATCCTTGCATATGCAACATACCCAATTATCTTTAGCTATCATTACCCACTATGCTGGTTGTCAGTTTGCAATGACATATACATAATATAAATATGTTTACAAGTGCTTCCCAAAAATCTGCTAATGCAAAATGGCAATGAATTTCTATTAATTGCTAAATAAATAAGTCTAAAATATACCTTAAGTAACTAGGAAAAAGCAAAAGCACACTGTCATATATAATTGCAATACAAAATCTAGATGAAGTGTGTGGTTCTCATATGGCACAATTTGCCATAGGTCCCAATACTTGCAGTTTCTTTCTGCCCAGCTGCAGACTAGGAAGGTTACCAGACTCATCTAAAGCCTCTCCGGTCCTTTGCAGACAGTAGGCTGGGCATTATCTATATTCACTGTAAAGGCTACAGAAAGAAAACAGCATGATTCTGTCCTTGTTAAGTAACAGAAACCATTTCCAAACTGGATGATGGTAGCAAAGCAACATAATGTGTCCATGTTGGGAAACATGGAAAATGATTGAATAGACCTTCACAGACATGCAGAAGAAAAAGCAGGTCGCTAATGAAGGAAGATGGGTGAGAAAAATCAACTGAGAAATAACTAGAGATGAATTGGTTAAGATTGTACGTAAAATTTGGGAAATGGAGAAATACAATTAAGAAGAGTAGACAAACATTGAGGAAACAGCTTTTGGCTTAAAGGACAGTCTGGTATGCTTAGTAAATAACAGGTTTCTTTTGAAAATAGATGCCTTCCAATGAGGTAATACATGTGTGATATTAGTATTGAAACCTACTCTCTCCTCTATTTATTAATTATTGTTAAATTCTAGAAGTTGGTAACATAATATAAAACTTAGAAAGTTTGGTGAATCTGTCCTCTATTCCTTGAGTTACTATATTAAATATTAAAGACACTGTGTGTGCATGTACATGTGTTGTGCATGTGAATACACTTGCCAGTTTTGCATGCAGAAGGCAGAAGAGAAGTTAGCCAGAAAGTTACTCCTAGAATCCCCCCTCTCTGTTCCTCTCCCAATATTATCATGGCAGGTACACCAAGGCTTACCATATTTTACATTACATGGTGAATATAACATAGCTTGTGTTCTCATGCATGTACAGCCAATATTTTATGCGCTGAGTCATCTCCCAAGTACCTAAAAAGTGTAAAGATGTTTTCCAAATGGACATTCCAACAATTTGAAGATTCTCCAAGTATTCCGAGCTGTTCTCTCCACTTTGAAAACATCTCCTTGTGTGTGATAAGAGGAATGAGTGATTTAAATCATTAGAGTTCATAGTGTCCAACATCAGATAAGGTAACCAATAGCATGTGTTTCTTTCACTAAGCTGTTTTAAAATATGATGAAACTTGTTTTTAGTTTAAACTTTTAAAATTCTACTCATTCATTCTAGGAATCTGATCACATTTTTCTTTGAATGTCCCTTTCCATCATCACTTAGTTATCCAGCATTACTAAGAATTGTTTCTCCAGGTGGAGAAGCTGTATAGGGAAGACAGAGTGTGGTCCCTAACAGATCTAGTGGACACCAGGAGACAGCTATGGCGAAATCCGACTGTTTAGAATTAAGAGGTGTGGTCTTTCTAATTGATGGACAGAGTATCAATATCTGAATTAAGTTCTGCCTTTTCTCTCAAAATTTTTCCTTACAGGCTTCTGGAGCAGATGCCCTGGAATTAAATTTATCGTGTCCACATGGCATGGGAGAGAGAGGGATGGGCCTGGCTTGTGGGCAGGTAAGCATCCCAGCAGCTGCCGCTGTGGCTGTCAGGATGACATAATGATCCCATGTATGGGTCCTTCCTGTACCTCAGGTGAGGATCTGTGTGGATCTGATGACTGGCTGGAGACTTGCAGGTCTGCGGTGTTTAAATATTTAGTGCTTAAAAAGTGGAAAATGAGGGAAGCCGGAATTACGGCAATGGTTGGGTTTTATTGAGGAAATCATATTATGTGCTTGACAGGAGAGAATATCATAACAAATAGTTTTTAAAAGCGCTGAAGCAGAGTTAGCTGATATCCAAAGCAATGTTCTTTATTCATTTCTGAGGCCGATCTAGTTTCCCTGGGGCAATACAGTGTGCACAATGCATTGTTCCTAGTGATTTTGTAGTAAATGGGGCACAGCACAAATTGCGTTTTACAGTTTTTAGCATACGATCATTATTCCCTAACTGTATTTAAGGAGTTGCAAAAAGACTTTGATGTTATTTTTATTTACGGATACAATAAATGGAAGCTCTATGTTGAAGTAAATTCAAAAAAACCCTAATGAATAAATGCAAAATAATATGTTAATATCAAAAATGCAACATCTTTATGGAACAAGATGTAAAGTGGTGTGTTAAGGGGAGATGAAAAAGCTTAATGCTTAAAAGGTAAGTGTTTTGAATCTCATTTAGTCTTTAAGCCCAGAGGAAATATTGTGAATTAAATACAAAACTTTTGCATCTTCCTAGAACTATCAGTTTCCTAGAACTTTAAAGTTTACTTCTGTATCCACTTGTGACTTGGGATTCTTTCTGAGGAGGCACCAACTGTCCCACACTCCTGTTTTCCTCAAGTCACTGAATTGATAGGAAGTAAGCCCAGAGCCCTTTATTCAGGGAGAAGAAAACTTTTACATGCTTAAATGAACAAGAGTTTTTATTTTCACGTTCAAATGCAGAGAGGGGTTCTTTAAGTACATTGTAAATATTTAATATGTCTTGGGAATGGATTTGCAACTCAGGAAGAAATCATTCTTATGAACAGCAGGAGGGGAGGGGCTGGCCAGGCATTTTTCACATATACCCAGGCTCTTTTCACAACAGGTTACCTGAAGGCCATTAAGCCTGGTAAACACATCCCCAATTTAGGGCTATCAAGTCAGGGGAAAACAGCATTATTTCTGCGTCATATGATGATCCAACAGTGTGTCCAGGATGTGTCATGTTTAAAGAGAATTCTGTGCTAAGGAAATAGCTGAGTCCATAAGCCATTTGTCACTCAAAGAATGATATCTGAGCGAACCCCAAAACCCACATAAAACAGCTGGCATTGTGGTGGGTACCTGTAGTATTCAGTGCTGGAGAGGCAGAGATGGGAGGACCCCTGAAGGATTCTACCCGGTCAGCCTGTGAGTTTAGTTAGTGAGTTCCAGTTTCAGTGAGACAGGGGGTTGAAACAAAACAAAACAAAACAAAAAACAGTGGCATTGTTGACTTCTGACTGCCCCACAAATATACATGCAAACCCCCTCCACGAGAATGCAGACACTGAAGGGTGCTAGATTGTCAGCAATACAGGCTTGGATTGGTCCTGAGGGGGCACACTCTTCCCTCATCCATTGAGTTTACCCCCTTTTGTCTATTTCACAGGCTAGACCTCAAAACCCACATTTTTAAAGCTGAGCCCCTTGCATAATGTCAGCTTTGGAAAAGAGGAGCCTACTAATTTCTTAAGGAAGACTGCAGTCTGGTGTTTATATTTTGCCACAAATATAACCATTATTTGAAAATGTTGCAAATTCCCCACTGAGTTTCTTCTTCCAGAACTGGCTTTGTTCCTCTCATGCATGTCAACTTACCCAGCTATGATTCCATGTAGGTGTATTCTCTCAAGAGAGTTACTTAGTCACATAAACTTTTACAGAGAATTGAGATAAAAGGGAATGCCAAATGCTAAAAATTTTTCAGTCAGAGATATCAATAAGATTTTCAAACTTGGATTTGTTGGCCCAAGGAAAGGGCATATTTCTATTTCACTACTTGGTGCTACTTAAACTGAAGTCGGTTCTTATTAGCCAATCATACTAATTTTCTTTTAAATTTTTATTGTGTTATAAGTTAAATAATTGGGAAATAAAGTCAACTTAATAAAATTTGCATAGGTTTAAGAAATATGAATATTCATCTTTTTGAAGGAGAAGGAACAATAGTATTGTAGTTTATTAAAGATTTCTTTTCAGTTCCCTTACATTTCTCTCTCTGAAGCATTTGAAGAATTGAATGAGGTCACAAGATAACAAAGTATGTGGCCTAGTCTGTATATGGAAATAATAAAAATATATAATGGGAAATAAAAAATAGGAAAAACTGAATTATCTCAAAGTTTTCTGTACTCATGTACAGAGTATTCTGTATATATTGAGTTATTATATCAAAAGACTTGAGGCAGCAGAAGCTTATTTCATCACATATCATTGATACTAATACATACATATATAAATGCACACACATATACATACATATATACAGGCATGCATACATATTTACACATATACACATATAATTAAGAAATAAATGTGTATAATTAAAATACATGTGCTAATGATTGCTAGATACATTTTAGGAATGTTGAATGTGGAAAAGGACATTTTCTTTTTTTTCTCATTTTTGTACTAGATATTCTGTATTTACATTTGAGATATAAATACATTCCCCACCCCATTCCCATCCACCTCCCACTCCATTTGCCTTCCCAGAGGTGCACTCCATTCTTTTTCTTTTTTATTTTAAAGGAAAACTATTTATTGTTTAATTTCCCAACATTTTGTGGTCATGTGGAATTCTTGTTTTTTTTGGGGATTTTTTTAATTGAACAACTTTATTTTAAAAAACAGAGATAACTGTACAGATTTTAAAAGCATTTTTGCATAAAAGTATATGAATACATTTTTGTCAGTACTTGATTTTTTTAAAGGTTTGGTAGTATGCCTCAAAGTCTTACTAGTTACAATGAGCATAAAGTACATGTAAAACAAGATGTAACCTAAAAATAGTCAACGTTTTGGTGTGTAAAGGTTAAGCATAATGATTTTTCATTTTTTTGCCTTTATTTTTCATGAATTTCATATAGTCTCTAAGTTGTTTCTGGGGTGTTCAGAATTTTCTGGGGTTAGTATCCAATTATCAGTGACTGCATATTAGGTCTGTTCTTTTGTGACTGTGTTACCTCACTCTGGTTGATATTCTCTAAATGCATCTATTTTCTTAAGGATTTCGTAAAGTCATTGTTTCTGATAACTGAGTAGTACTACATGGTGTAAATATACCACAATTTTTGTATCCATTCATCTACTGAAGGACATCTGGGTTCTTTCCAGCTTCTGGCTATTATAAATAGAGATGCTATGAACATTGGAAGTGGAATAACTGGATCTTCAGGTAGTACTATGTCCAATTTTCTGAGGAACCACCAGACAGATTTCCAGAGTGGTTGTACCAGTTTATATCCCCACCAACAGGGAGAAGTGTTCCTCTTTCTTCACATCCTTGTCATCATCTTATGTCATCTGAGTTTTTGATCTTAGCCATTCTGACTGGTGTGAGGTAGAATCTCAGGGTTGTTTTGATTTGCATTTCCCTGATGACTAAGGATGTCAAGCATTTCCTTAGATGTTTCACTGCCATTCAATATTCCTCAACTGAGAAATTTTTGTTTAGCTCTGTACCCCATTTTTTAAATAGAATTGTTTGATTCTTTGGTGTCTAACTTCTTGAGTTCTTTGTATACTTTGGATCTTAGGCCTCTATAAGATGTGAGGTTGGTAAAGATCTTCTTCCACTCTGTTGGCTGCCATTTTGTTTTCTTGACAGTGTCCTTAGCCTTACAAAACTTTACAATCTCATTAAGTTCAATTTGTCGATATTTGTCTTTAGAGCAGGAGCCATTGGTGTTCTGTTCAGGAAACTTTCTGCTGTGCCTATGTGTTCTAAGGTTTTACCTACTTTCTCATCTAATAGTTTCAGAGTACCTGGTTTATTGTGGAGATCTCTAATCCCCTTGCACTTGAGCTTTGTACAATGACTTAAGAAAGGATCTATTTTCATTCTTCTGCATGCTGAGTACCAAGTGGACCAACCCCATTTGTTGAAGAGGCTGTCCTCTTTCCATTGAATGTTTACAGGTCCTTTGTCAAAAACCAAGTGACCATATATGTGAGTGCTCATGTCTGGATCTTCTATTCTTTGCATTGATCCACATGCCTATCTCTGTACAAGTATCATTTGTTTTTCACACAATTGCCTTGTAATATAGCTTGAGGTCAGGGATGGTGATTCCCATAGATGTTTTCTTGTTGTTTAGGATGGATTTCATTATTCCAGGTCTTTTTTATTCCAGATAAAATTGCACACTGCTCTTTCCAACTCTATGAAGAATTGTGTTGGAATTTTGATGGGAATTGCATTGAATCTGTAGATTGCTTTTGATAAGATGGCCATTTTTACAATGTTGATCTTTCCAATCCATGAGCATGGGAAATCTTTCCATTTTCTGAGTTCTTCCTTGATATCTTTCTTTAAAGATTTGAAGTTTTTATCATACAGGTCCTTCACTTGCCTAGTTAGTCACAACAAGGTAATTAATATTGTTTGTGACTATGGTGTAGGATATCATTTCCCTAATTTCTTTTTCCCCATGTTTGTCCTTTGAGTAGAGGAAGGCTACTGATTTGCTTGAGTTAATTTTATATCCCGCCACTTTGCTGAACTTGTTTGTCCGCTGTAGAAGTTCTATGGTCGAATTTTTGGGTTCCCTTACATACACTATCACATCATCTTCAAACAGTGATGTTTTACTTCTTCCTTTCCAGTTTGTATCCCTTTGATTTCCTTTTGCTGTCTAATTACTCCAGCCAGGACTTCCAGTATTAAGTTGAATAGGTAGGGGGAGAGTGGGCAGCCTTGTCTAGTCCCTGATTTTAGTGGGATTGTTTCAAGTTTCTCATCTTTAAGTATGATCTTGGCTATTGATTTTCTGTATATTGCTTTTATTATGTTTAGGTATGGGCCTTGGATTCTTTTTCTTTCCAAATCATTTAACATGAAGGAGTAAGGAAGTTTGTCAAATGCTTTCTCAGCATCTAATGAGATGACCAAGTGGTTTTTTTCTTTGAGTTTGTTTATATGGTGGATTATGTTGATGTATTTCCATATATTAAACCATGCACACATCCCAGGGATGAAGCCTACTGGATTGTGGTGAATGATCGTTGTGATAAGTTCTTAGATTTGGTTTGCAAAAATTTTCTTGAGTATTTTTGCATCAATGTTCATAAGTGAGATTTGTCTGAAGTTCTATTTCCTTGTAGGGTTTTGTGTGGTTTAGGAAAGAGGGTTATTGTGGCCTTGAAAAATGTGTTAGGTAGTGTTCCCTCTGACTCTATTGTGTGGAATAATTTGGAGAGTATTGGTATTAGGTCATCAATAAATGTCTGATAAAATTCTGCACTGAACCCATCTAGATCTGGGCTTTTTTGGTTGGAAGTCTTGTGATGACTGTTTCTCTTTCTTTTGGTGTTATGGGATTATTTAGCTTGTTTACCTGGTCCTGGTTTAACTTTAGTATCTGTTATCTGTCTAGGAATTCATGCATTTCTTCCAGATTTTCCAGCTTTGTGAGTATAGGCTTTTGTAGTAGGATCTGATGATTTTTTGAATTTCCTCAGTTTCATTTGTTATGTCGCCACTTTTCTTTCTGATTTTGTTAATTTGGATACTATCTCTTTGCATTCTAGTTAGTCTGGCTAAGAGTATCAATCTTGTTAATTTTCTCAAAGGACTAACTCTTGGTTTTTTTTGATTCTTTGAATGGTTCTTTCTACTATTTGGTCAACTTCTGTTCTGAGTTTGATTATTTAGTGCCACTTAATCTTTTGGGTGTATCTGCTACCTTTTGTTCTAGGGCTTTCAAGTATGCTATCAAGTTGCTAGTGTATGCTATCGACAGTTTCTTTTTGGAAGCACTCAGAGCTATAAATTTTTTTTCAGTGCTGCTTTTATTGCATCCCATAGTTTTGAGAATGTTGTGTTTTCATTTTCATTAAATTCCAGAAAACCCTTAATTTCTTTCTTTATTTCTTCTTTTACCATGCTATCTTTTAATGGAGATTTGTTTAGATTCCATGTGTATATCGGCTTTTTGTTGTCTTTGTTGTTATTAAAGACCAGCCTTAGACCATGTTGATCTGATTGGTTGCATGGGAGTATTTCAAACTTCTTATAACTATTAAGGCTTGTTTTGTGACTGATTATATGGTCAATTTTGGAGAAGGTGAGGAGTTGTGCTGAGAACAAGGTGTATTCTTTTGTTTTAGGATGAAATGTTCTGTAGATGTCTATTAATTCCAATTGGTTCATAACTTCTGCTTGCTTCACTGTGTCCTTGTTCAGTTTCTGTTTCCATGATCTGTCCATTGATGACAGAGGGGTGTTGAGATCTCCCACTATTATTGTGTGGGGTGCAATGTATTTTCTGAGCTTTAGTAGAGTTTTTTTTTTTTTATGAATATGGGTGATCTAGTATTTGGAGCATATATGTTAAGGACTAGGTGTTCCTCCTGACAAATTTTCCTTGTAATGAGTAAAAGTGTCCTTCCTTATCTTTTTTTGATAACTTTTAGTTAAAAGTCTACTGTATTTGATATTAGAATGACCATTCCCACTTGCTTTTTGGGGTTGTTTACTTGAAAGTTTTTTTCCCAACCTTTTACTCTGAGATAGTGTCTGTCTTTGTCTCTGAGATGATATATGCAGCAACATGCTGGATTGTTTTTATAAATCCAGTCTGATAGCCTATGTCTTTTTATTGGGGAATTGAGTCCATTGATGTTAACAGATATTAAGGAATAGTGTTCGCTTTTTCCTGCTATTTTTGTTTTTAGAGGTAGAATTGTGCCTCTGTATCTGTTTTTTTTTTTTTTTTTTTTTTTTTTTTTTTTTTTTTTTTTTTTTTTTTTTTTGGTTTTCTTGCTTAGTTATTTTTTTGTTTTTACTGGATGTAGTTTACATCCTTGTATTGGGTTCCTTGTATTGGGTTTTCCACCTATAATTTGTTGTAGTGCTGGATTTGTGGTCAGATATGGTGAAAATTTAGTTTTGTCCTGGAATATCTTTGTCTCTCCATTTATGGTGATTGAGAGTTTTGCTTGGTATAGCAGCTTGGGCTGACACATTTGTTCTCTTAGGGTCTGTATGATGTCTGTCCAGCATCTTCTAGCTTTCATAGTCTCTGTTGAGAAGTCAGGTGTGATTCTGATTGGTCTGCCTTTATATGTTCCATGACCTTTTTCCCTTACTGCTTTTAGTATTCTTTCCTTGCTTTGGGCACTTGGCATTTTGACTATTATGTGTCAGAAGGAATTTCTTTTCTGGTCTAATCTATTTTGTAGTTCTGTAGGCTTTTTTTATGCTCATGGTCATCTCATTTTTAAGGGTAAGGAAGTTTTCTTCTATGATTTTGTTGAAGATATTAACTGTGCCTCTTAGTTGATATTCTTCGCCCTCTTCTATTCCTATTGTCCTTAGGTTTGGTCTTCTCATTGTGTCCTTGATCTCCTGCATAATTTGGGTTAGGACCTTTTGATTCTTGCATCTTCTCTGACTGTTTTGTCTAGGTTTTTATTTTGTCTTTGGCCCCTTAGATTCTCTCTTCCATTCATTGTAGTCTGTTGGAGATGCTTGCATCTGTGACTTCTGATTTCTTTTTTAGGTTTTCTATCTCCAGGGTTGTCTCTTTTATTGTTTTCTTTTTTGTTTCCATTTCCATTTTAAATTCCTTCTTCAATTCGTTCATCTCTTTGGTTCTGTTTTCCTCTAGTTCTTTGATTTCTTTGAGTGTTTTTCTTGTTTTCTCTTTAAAAGCTTCTAGTTCTTTATGCTTTTCCTCCCTTTCTTGTTTAAGGATCTCTATCATCATCTTGAGGTATGATTTAGGGTCTGAGTCTTCTTTTTCTGGAGTGTTTTGCATTCTGATGTTTGCTGTGATGGGAGAGCTGGGTTCTGGTGTTGCCAGATTGTCTTGGTTTCCATTGGGTAAGTTATTTCGCTTTCCTCTTGCCATCCTTTTGTCTGTGATTATAAGTGGTCTTGTCAGTGATTGGTTCCTGTCTCTCCCGTGTACCTTGCCTTTGTCCCGGAATCTCCACTATCCCAGGTGGCAGATGGCCTGCGTGTTTAGTCCGCAACACGGGCCCTCCACGTGAAACCCGAGTTTCTACAGCAGAGTTCCTGCTCCTCTGAACCAACATCTTGGGAAGGGGCACTTTGTGAGTGCTTGGCCCAGACCTCTCTGCACCATGGCTAAAGCAGTGCAGTCTCACCAGGCCTGTGTCCCTGGATCTCGCCGTTCCTGGTGGCAGAAGTTAATGTTTTTTAATAACTGTTCTTTAAGAAGAACATAAGCAGTCTGGCCGTATTTGAATTTACCTTTAGCATTTTTTCTCTTTTTACCCTCTGGTTCCCACTTTTTTTCCCACCATCCCTCAGTTCCTCTGTATACTCCCATGTTTGCAGGTTAGGGAATGTGTACTCATTGTGTGGTCAGTGGAGGGTTTAAGAGCTATTATAAATGGATTGCCTTTATACTACTCAGAGCCCAGTGCATGGCTGTCTGCGCTGTCAGAGCAGGCTGAATGCTTCCTGCATGAAAGGAAACACAACACTGCTCTAATGTGGGATTTTATCTAACAAATAATTCTATTTTATAGCACATTTTCTTTTCCTGTTTTGACTCATTTAACTCGGCTTTCTCACAGATATTTGATAAGTGAAGTTTTTTCTCTGAGTGTCCCCTTATATAATTATCATAAGTTAAATATACACAGGTGAGCATAAATATACAATAAATATAATTATAAACATATAAAATCTAAATATACATTATATTTACATATATATAAATTTACATGACCAAAACTAATTAAATTTATGATCACATAAAAGTATAATCTCTCTTAAGGCATCTTACTAATGAAATGTGCATATATAAAAATAATCCCAAGCTGACCTTGATATTCAACTTGCATGTTCCCTGCCAGGTGAAACTTGGCATATAAGCTTTTATATTCATCAGCTGTACTAAGGAGGTAAAGTCATTCTCCCTCCACATTTTTTCCATTAGCCATCAAGCCACTTGCCCTCCTGAGGCATAGATATCTACCTCCAAACTGTAAAGTTTGAAAAACGTAATCTCTGAAATCTGTACCGTTCTAATGTTCTGTGAGCATGGACATTTTAAATAGTAGCCTAATCAGTGATTTTGAAAATCCGCTAAAAAGGCAAATAGTTGTCATTACGTTGTTCATAAAAGCAAAAATAAGTAAATAAAAATAAACCACCAACAACTAAACTTTCACATTTTTTATTCAACATAAACTGGTTCTTTCACATTTATTCTCTGTTTTATAGAATAGACACATCGAAGTCTCTGTAGGAAGATGAAATTGGGGGGAAGCACCAAAATGTACATGCAATATATTTATATCTATAGGTATGCACCTGTGATGAGGCATAATGTATACCCAGAGGAACAATGACCTAAAATGAATAATGCCTAGAGCAGTGTAGTATTATGAAAGTTATTTAAAACTTCTGAAATGGTTAACACTGGATTTTCCTTACAAGCTTTAGATGGTGATTTATTATAGGTAACACAGGAAAAACCATTTGGTTGTTGGCATATATTGGGCTGAAATGAATCTTTCTTGTTTAATATCATCAAACACTGCTTATTCTCTAATATTCTATTTGATTTGATAAATGAAGTATGAGGATGAAACCTTTAAGGTATGAGATGATTGCATGCCATGTACCATGCCCTGGTCTCAATCCCCAACACAATAAAAATAACAATAAATTTATGAGATAGATGTTGTAATGTTTGTGATCTAGGCTACTTGGAAATCTGATGTCAGAATATTGTGAATCCAAGCTCATTCCAAGAGCACAGCCACATACTACTCTCCAAATGAATGCACAGAAAAGTCAAACTAATGTCGTTAAAACTAAAGTTGTTCACTAAAGCCACAGTTGTTTAGCCATCTTGTTCTCAAAATGAAAAAATAAAGCCCTTGACCATTTACCTAAGTGCCTTGGGTTCTAATTTTTTAAATGAAAATGTCTGCAATATTGCTGTTCAAGCAATTTGAGAACATGGTCTTACTCATGTCAAGTGTGCTTCAAAGGTCAAAGTTGCACTGCACTTGTGATAAAAATCTCTACTTTGTCTGGCAACCTTCAAAGGAGGTTGTGTACCCTTGTACATGGATTCCAGCTCTCACAGCAGGTCAATGGGTACCAAAGTCCATACTTTAATTGGCACACTGGCCAGGGTATACGAAAGGCAATGAGAACAGCTACTAGCGAGAAAATACTCCAGTTTCAACATTAAAGGTAGTAACTGATGACTTAACTGCAAGACCAGACCAACTTTAACATCTTTCATCATTCTAAATCCTCCTTTCCCATTTTTTTATTTATAAAAACACAAGGAAGGGCTTGAAAGATGGCTCAAAGGTTAAAAGCACTGATTTCTCTTCCAGAGGTCATGAGTTCAATTCCCAGCAACCACATGGTGGCTCACAATCATCTTTAATGAGATCTGATGCCCTCTTCTGGTGTGTCTGACTACAACAACAGTGTACTCATAAATAAAATAAACAAATCACACACACACACACACACACACACACACACACACACACACGCCTGAACCTTCAAGTTCCTTCTCCTGGGCATGAAGAAGACTCTGTGTCTTAGCTTTCAAATTTAAAGATGTCTATAAGTTTTACAGTTATACATGTAAGTATATTTCCCACAATATTTTATACATTTTATATCTAATTAAACTATAATCACCTTTATATAAAACAGTCCAATTTTCACCTTTGGAAGTTTTACACCTTTCCCTAAGCATTATTTCTTAAAACAAACAAATAAACAACAACAACAACAAAACAAGCCAGCAAACAAACAAAAACCCTTCAAAATTCTTTTCAAATTACATTGAACTTTTCACGTTTATTCTACTGAATCTTCTTGCCAAAGTTCAGAATGGTCCTTAAGGAGATCTGTGAAAAAAATTATTCATGTTCTTTTTAATGCTTTTACAATTATTTTCAACACAGTATTTGGACCAATAATCCTTTCTGGTATTTATGTCTTTCATAATGATACAGAAGTGAGTGTCTTTCAAAGACAGGCAATGTCAGGAACTAGAGCTCTAGTAAGCTTTTCTGATTTAACTTCTAGTGAACACATACACAATCCCTTGGAAATTATTATAACTCCTTACAAGGAACTACTTTGTTGTTACTCATGTACGTTGATAATTTTTCCCTTCAGCTATGACATTTTGTATGGAGCTGAAGGGAGCCTGAAGATTGATCTTTGTCAGTCCCTTATGTACAGGATGGAACTGGCCACAATGAGATGTTTGATCTGTTTTCCCTCAAACTATCAAGGCCCAGAGTTTTGGTTTCCTTCATATTTGCCTCTTCTTGGGTAAATTGTCCAGTATTTCTCATTGTTACTGAAGAGCATCCAGTTCCATGTGTGAACAGAAAAAAACAAATGAGTAAACTACCAAAACTACTTCCAACTGTCCTCTTTTGTCTACTATTCTGTCTGTCCAGAAGTCATACCTTTTGTCTGAAATTATCCACAGGGAAACCAGTGGAAAACCATTCCTGGGCCCAGTGACATCTAATTTATGAACTGATATGTGTTATCAGTCAATCAAGTGCTCCCTGAAAATGGAAGAGAATTAAGTGTACATGACAATGGAATTAGGAACCAGATTTCTGTTCTTGCTTGAATCTGTGATGATGCAGTCTTTGGTTCCCTGCCAATAAACTTGTTTTCCCCTTTCTAATCCTCAGAGATGTTACAGTACAGTTTTGTCCTTTTCCTGGTAGGTTTTCTACTCTCTATTGCTTTCAATACCGTCCATAGAAGTTCTTGACAAAAACTGCACAAGTATTTCAGAAGATTTAAATGGAAAGTTCCACCATGGAATTGTAATTGGAGGCAAGACTGTCAAGCTTCCCAGGCAGGTCAAAGGGCTGAACAAAGGTGATAAAGTCCATTCCCAGCTGCACCAACATGCTACCACACAGTATCATGCATCCCCCTATTCACATATGATCTTTGCAAAATTTCCAAACACATACATAGAGAGATGGCTTGGCAGTCAAGAGTGCTTGCTTTAAAATGATGAGGACCAACCATTGTTTGTATCCCAGCATGCATGCAACAAGCTGCATATCCCATACTGCCTCTGACACCAGCTCTGAAGCTTTATAGTTTTCCTGCCAAATTGAGAAAATGCAAGCCCAAGGATTAGAAGAGATCTTCCTTAGAGGGGAAGACAACCTATAATAGAGGAAGACACCCAAGGCCCTGCTTTGGCCTCTATGCTTGTATGTATAGGTATAAGCACATGTATATAAAACACACACACACACACACACACACACACACACACACGAAAATACACACACACACACACACACACACGAAAACACACACACACACAAACACACACACACACACACACACACACACACGAAAACACACACATGAAAACACACACACACACACACACACACACACACACGAGTCTTAAAGTAATTTCCAGGTCCTATCTGTGACTCATCCTCTACAATAATTCTGTCCTCAGGAAAACTTACCTTGGGAAGTTTTCATGATGGTAAAAAGTAAGCAAGCAGGAAAATGTTTACAAGTAGTGAATCTTAAAATGTTCAGCATCTTAAATGATTATTACTCCAGAAAAAAAAATAACCCAGAGGGATACTTTGACATTTCCCCCAGGATCTGTTCTATGTCCAAACTTAATTTGCATAAAGCTTTATGTTTATGAAATAATGAAAAATCAAGGAAAAGCAAGGCCTGGTTTCTGTTTCAGTCTGCCAAATTTTTTCCATAAGACATTAACCACAGAATATTCTTCTCTCCCATGCCAGAGAGCAGATGTCTGTCACTAGGAAGAGAGTCCAAAACTGAGAGTGAAGACTGCATTGCCCCAGATGTGCTTGCCTCTCCCCTGGGAAATAAATCCTTCCTCCAGCAGCTGGGTTAACAGACCTTCTTTCTCACACAGCACATTGTCCTGGGAGCTATGACCAAAGCCCTGTTTGAATAAGGTCCTCATTAAGCATCTGTGGAGGGGACAATATAAAGATACTTCTTTTAATGCCAAAAAATGACAAGCCTCAATCTTTCCTAAATTTTCCAGAGAGTAGAAACTTGGAAGCTCTGGTTGAGAGATCTAATAGATTAGAGAGCTGAGAGTAAGAGCTATTGGGAAATGCAGCCCAGGGTTCACTGGCTGAGCTCCATTTGCTTTTGACACTAGTCTGGGAGACAATGAAACCATTCCTTCTTCTGCCTACCCTTTCTCCAACTGTAACTCCTACAAGTGATATATTCGAAGCTATATATGGCAGCACATATGGATAGTCCCTCCACTAAGGAGGCAGAGCTAGGAGTATCATGACTTGAAGCTTATTTCATATCCATAGTGAATTCTTGTTTCAAAAATAAAGCAGTTAAAAGGTTGGAGTGGAGGGTCCGAGAGAGAGAGAGAGAGAGAGAGAGAGAGAGAGAGAGAGAGAGAGAGAGAGAGAGAGAGAGAGAGAGAAGGAGAGAGGGAGAGAGGGAGGGAGGGAGGGAGGAAGGGAGGCAGGGAGGCAGGGACAGAGAGACAGAGATAGAGACATACACAGAAACAGAGACACACAGAGAGGCAGAGAGAGACAGAAACAGAGAGACAGAGTCAGAGATACTGAACAACCTGCTTCCTGTGATGTTTAATCATGTGCTAATTGACATGCCTCTGTACGATTTTAGTCCTGTGAGTTGACCTGCTAAATGCAGTCTGAGGCTGGTGTTTGGGGATAGATAACCCTAGGAGATTCCCATGAAACAACTTTGGTGAACTTCACAAGAAACATGAAGGAGGCCCGTGTACTATGGTTGTCTGGTAGGACTCCTGAGGTCCAATTCTGATGGCTTCCACACATAGGTTTACTCTACTCGCTTTTGTTTTCCTTGTTGTACAAGCCTGTTGATGGGTTTTTAGATCAATGATCCTCTTGTTTATGAGGAGTCAAAATGAAATATTTGCTTTCTGCTATATTATGTTGTTTAACTTGTTATTTGACTTTAATTCTCTGTTCTTTGCACAGATGGGTGTGCCCTGTAACTAGATAACTCCAGGAGACCTTGGAGATCTTAAAGAGCCATTTAGGTAGCTGGCGATAAGTTGTCTAAAGCTAGTAGTCTATGAAATTTTTAATTACGGTTATTAGTGTTTGTTAATGATACACAAATGAATGCTTCTTTTAAAAATTACAAACTTTTAGGCAAAAGTGGCACCATTTCAATATAAAGTATTATTGATTTTTATGGCCATCATCTGGTACTAAGAAACATTATATTTAGGTACATTAATTGATGATTCATCACAGAGTGAACTACATGTGTATTTTAATAATTACCAGCATATATATATATATATATATATATATATATATATATAGTTATATAGTGTTATATATAGTTATATATTGTTATATTCCAGAAAGAACTAGAAAAAGCACTCTAAAAGGTCTTGTATGTTACTCTTAAGTAGATGTTGTTAATGCCAAAGTGTGTTAGAGAAACTGAGCCAGGTTCTTTATCTGTCTTATTATCATAGCATCTGACAAAATTATAAAAGTCAATTAAAAAAAAACACTGTTGGCCTAAGGTGATAAAGACAGGAGATGGGGGAAGGAGTGTGAATCTTAGCTTATGATTCTATGACCACACGCTCCAGAGTATCACACCAGACAGATCTATAACAACAAGACGGGTTAGGAACCATGCAAAAAACCACATCCTTACATTCTGATGATTAACAGCAGGAAGGACTACTTGGTCATGAATTCCAATTATTTCAGAGTAGCAGTGGAGCTGGGAGACAGGGTTGCTTTAGCTGTGTAAAAAGGCTCCAGACTACAGCAGACCCATCTGAAAACAAACAAAATGTAAATACTATACAAATTTAAAAATATGAAACCTATCACATTTGTAACTTTATAAAGATGATAAATATGGGGCAGAGTGAAATGCAGTCTTTCCAGCAGATAATAAATCGAGAAGTACATTTTGCAAAGAGTGGCTGTTGGGAAACAGGGCCCCTGTGATATACATCCTCAAGGTTACCTGATACAGAGCTTCCATGGTGAAGAAACCTTGAGTTTATTCAGCTAGCTTCTGTTTGTGCTGGACATTATGGTAGGCATTTCTCTCATACAATCCTAGTTCTTCCCGAATTAATATGGAATAGAAGAAGAATCTTTTGCCTTAAAAACAGACTGAAGGTACAGTAGGTTGCTTCCCACTGAATCTACAAGAGACCGATTTTGACACGTGGTAGGTGTTTAGCAAAGTATTTGTTCAGACAGATGAGGGAATACTTGGCTGAGCCAGTGAGTGAACAAGTAAGTGAATCAACGCAGATGCAAATATTTTCATGCTGTCATCAGTGAGAAGATACGGTTCAAGGATGTCTACTAGTGTGGCTGATTTCAGAACTGTTTGGTTCTATTGTTCTGTCCTAAAGAGGGAACTCAGCATTTCTAACTAATTTCTTTCCTATAACCATAGTAACTTATTTTTTGCTTTTTCTATTTCTGTTGCCTATTTCTCCTTCAGCCAGTTCTCATGTGATTTCTTCAGTGTTTCTGGAATCCTTCTGAAATGTGTTAATCCATAAGACCCATCTCCTGACGGGGGGAATCTCCTTCTCATAGAGGACATCTTTTTGTTTAGCAAGAGTAGTATATTATATGCATATGTACACGCACGCACACAAACACACACATACACACACATTTTGTAGAAGAGACATCAAAATGTAAAACTATAATTTCCTCTCCATATTATCCTACAAGGTCTTCACCAAGGTCTAAAAGAGAAAGAAAGTACACTGCAAAACCTGTCCTCTAGGGGACAAAACAGGTAGAGTTTTCAAGTGTGCCCATGCCCATGGCAAAGAAGCAGAGCTATTCTGGCTTACAGATGTCTCTAATGGTGCAATGGCTTCCACCTACCAAAGTCTAATTGCTGGTTAAGCTTTGACCCAGGAGCTACTGCATTTACTCTTCCTAGCAACTTTGTGATCGAATTAAACTATAATCTCCCTTTACATGTAGGAAACGTCCTAGGCAAAAGTAAAAGGATAGCATTGCAGGATCACATAAAGCCCAGATCCTGAATTATCTGGGCTCATGTGCCTGAGCTCTTGACTTTCTTTGGGAATAAATGTTAAGAAGGTGATTGGTGGCCTTAGCTTTTATCCCGGGAGCTGTCCACCTTATCCTTTCACATAGGACATGCCACTTGAACTCCAGTCTCAATGACAAGGTTAGACCGGCTATTCAAAGAGCCCCAGAGATCCTCCTGTCTCTGCTTCCACAGGGCTGGGATTACAATGATTATAGTACAGCTTTTGATGTGGTGGGTGGGGGTCAAACTCTGGTCCTCAAGTGCTCATGCATACAGGACGGGGACTTTACAGACAGCCATCTTCTCAATCCCGCTGTACACACATTATACATGTATTCACTCCCCCAGAATAGTGCTGCTGTGCTTAAGAACATGGTCGGAGTTTGTTAATTAGACTTGGAATGTAGCCGCCAGACAGAGTGCTTGACCAGCATGAATGTAGCCACAAGTTTAATCCCTAATAGTGCAAAATAAAATAAAATATTTTTTTCTATATGCTGCTACTGATTACAAAGACCAGTATCATGGTTGTTATTAACAAGAACAACAGCAAACCCACTACTTCAGAACTAACAATAAGAAACAAAGGCTTGCAGTACGTGTCCAAACTGCCACCAAATTCTCAAGAAGTGCATATGGGCCTCAGGGCAAACGTTCTCCTTTCTCAGCATATGCTTGAAGGGCTATAAATAATCTAATGATCAGAGACATTATTAGGTTGTAAAAATGTAAGATTATAGAAGTCCTGAAACAAAACAAAATAAACTACCACCAAAAACAAAATAAACAAACAGAAAGACTCTGATTTTAAATATTGTCTCCACCCAAATGCAAAGAGAACTTTTGGGCCAGTGAGATGGGTTAATCCGAGGTTCCCATAGAGGAAACAATGAATTGATTCCTGGAAGTTTCTTTCGGACCACCACACGCCACCTGCTCTTTGCAAAGTATGCGACCATCCTAACACATCCTACTTACTACACATGTGGACACACATGCATGCATGTCTGCACACACATACTAATAATAAGTGAAAACGATGTTGAAAAGAGAATACCCAACGTTCAAAAAATATCTAGACTTGAAAAAAAAAATCCGATTTTTTCTAGCCATGAGTGTGACTTGACCAATTTCTGATTTTATTTTATTTTTTTAATCCATCATTTTACTTTTTACATCAGAAGCCACCCCTACGGCTCGGTCGAGGAGGATTTAGACCCTAGGAAGCGGCATCAGGCAGGCAGTGGTTGATCCTTTGGAACCGGGAAACCTGGGCCACAAAAGCCCATGGAGGTTGTCTGAGAGTGAAGCCCCGCTTTTGTCCACAGTAGGAAGTATCGCTTCTGCAGAGTCCAGCCCAGCTCTTTCTGCCCTGCCTGCCAGTCCCCAGCCTGCCCGTCTACAAAGGGTGGATCATTAAGCCATCCAGGCAGTGGGGAGTATTTTCAGAGAGTTGTTGCCCTTTCCAGCAGCCTGGCAGCGAGTGACCATAATAAATTATGCACAGCTCTGCGAGACCATGACACCCAGCGCGGGAGGAGCAGCAGGGGTGGCTGAAAATCCATTATTTGAAATTTTTGTTTCTTTTTCTTACGAGATTCCATGCTGCTCCGCTTCTGTCATCTCTCTCCTTCTCTCCCCCCCATCCATTGTTTTGAGGGGTTTGTGTCTGACAGTTCTTTTCTAAGGCCGCTTTTGTCCCTTTTTGTTACCTTGTTTCTGCCTTCTCCCCGCACCCCCTCCCTTCTTGATCTTGTGTGTTCCAGCCTCCTTTTCCTTCTCTGTCAGGCGTTTGCCTTACTTTCCTTTCTCTCCCCCTGCCTTATTGTCTCACATAATACAGACAAACAAGATCTCTTTTTGTCTGCACTCTTCTGCATGGTGTTATGGAGTTGTCGTTTTTTCCCCTTCAGGATAGGCATGCTCACTGTAGGAGCTATTCATTCGAGTCCGGAGAATTCCAAACACATGTCCGGAGGAGTGCCAGGGCTCCTGACAACAGAAAACAATCAAACCAACCAGGAGAGTCGTTCATTGAAAACAGCGCAGACCTATTTGTGCCCTGCAGATCTGCTCCTACAGCATCTGTTCACTACAGACCTCAAAAGATCCGGAATGATGAACTTTTCTCTGAGAATAGGACTGCTCCGAAGAGCCTGTGCTCTCACAGACCCGATCCCCTATTCATCCCACCCTTAGCCTTCAGTCCCTGACTAGCATCTGAAAAGACAGGTCCAATGGATTAGCTTCTGACTCAGCTCATTCCCTGTTTGAAGATGAAGCAACTACCACATCCCACGCCAAGGAGATTTCTGGTCTGGGCAGTCATTCCATTGACTAAGCGCGTTTTTATGGTCTTTGCTGCATTAACTCTGCCCTCTCCCATTCTTTTCATTCACCTGAAAACTCATAACATGGTAGGTAGTCTGCGTCCTAACTCCTTCGTGGTCTCTCATTGGACCACAGTCCTACATTATAGTTAGTATTACAAGACGAATTTTGCACTTTTCTCTTTGAAGTCAGTGTTAGCTTGGGAAGTTTTAAAACTCCTTGACTGTGAAATACCCAAGAGCATGTCAGATTTTCCAGCGCCATTTCTGAATCGCTATGAATATATATCCATAACCCCAACCAGCAGCTTCTGATGTGGTGTGGTCAGAAGACCTTAGCAATGCTTTTAAATCAGCTAAATTTAATTGAGTAAATTTGATGAACATATTTAGAAAATGTTAGAAACATTCATCGAAATATAAATTGAACTCTTTTTTTTACAATTGTTCAACTTATTGATCGATTTTTTTATCTGGCCAATCCTTCCATTGGTGAATGTGGTCTCTCCAAATCACTTTTCAATTTGATCTTCTGTTTCTATTTGATTTTCCTCCTTACCTGTTCTCTAATGTATTCAAAACTCACCATTTTTCCTAATTATGGCTCTACTTTTGTTACTATTATAATTACTAGTTTATATTAATTGCTCCAATAGGTGAGTCTCACTGTGATGTTTTCACTCATACACATACCAGTTTTAGGTCATAATTACACTCATGCTGCACCTGGAGATGATCCAGCCCAAACTTGTGAACTTGAGGGCAGACTCAGGTTTGCATGGAGCCCACAGAAGGCAGAACTACATTGGGTTCCTTAGAAATGGAGTTCTCGGCATTTGTAGGCTACATGATGTGGGAGCTGGTATTTGAGCTCTTGTTCTCGCACAGAATGGTCAATCACAAAGTCATCCCTCTAGTCTTCCTTCTCTTCAATTGCTAGTTGTTTTTGAGGGGGTAGGAGGAGAGTGAAGACCAGAGACAGAAGCCAGTACCTTCAGAATGATAAGTCAGCATCCTGCCATTGAGCTATGTCTTCAGCCCTTTTCTACTTTTGGAGAAAAGATATCTACCAATTGCATAGCTGAGCTTGAACTCCATTTGTAGCCCAGACAGGACTAGAACTTCTGACCTTCCTTGGTCTGCCTTCCGAGTAGTGGGATTACATGCCTATGCCACCAGGCTTGGCTGAGTTTCTTAGCTTCTTTCATGAGCATGCTATCACTGTTCTTACTAGTCTTGTACTTTTGACATCATTCCTTAATGCCTCCAAATTTCTATGTAATCTTCCCTTCATTCATCAGGATGTTTGCTTACTTATATTTTGGGTTTCTTTACTTTGCTTGACATTTCTAATCTTGAGTCCTGACTTTTTCCCATTATCCACATTTGGATGAAGGCAGACCTTGGTTTCTTTAATAGCATTTTTGCATTTGCATTGAGAACAACATATTTTACTTTTGCCTGTTGACATTCAAAGTAAACTCTCTTATGTGGGATCCAGAGCATTTTCATCAGCAGCTCAGATTTCAGGTACAATAAAATGCTCAGTTTTCTCTCATGGATAGCATACTTCTAGTTCTTAATTACTTGGACAAAAAGAGAGGGCAGAGCCAATCTAAAGCTCTGTGAAGATGTCTGTGAAACTGAAGGACATAGTAGATTGAAAGTAGTAAGTTAATGTGGTAGCCAGGGCATTGATATTCTTAAGTATTCCTCAGGAAACGTACAGTGTAGCACAGTAAAGTGTGAGTCCAAGAGACTCCATGAAAGTCATAGTTGGTGCCACTGGTCACCACTGTTTTTTGTAAGCATAGCCTATGGTGCTCCACTCATGTTGTTGCAAATTATTTCTACTTTACACACCTCTTCTGAAATTGGACACTAATGGTTTTGGGTATGGGATGAGTCTCTCTCTCTCTCTCTCTCTCTCTCTCTCTCTCTCTCTCTCTCTCTCTCTCTCTTTCTGTGTGTGTGTGTGTGTGTGTGTATGTGTGTGTGTGTGTGTGTGTATGTGTGTGTTTGGGTAACTCACTTGTGCAGGTTCATGGGGCAACCAGAGATTGACTTGAAGAATCTTTAATTGCTATTTCTTCTTACTCTTGGATAATATCTTCTTAGTATTTTTTGAGAATTTTATACAGTAAATTCTGAACATTTCATCAGCCTCCTCTGCCCAGTCTATACTCACCCCCCTCATTTACCCTCCAAAGTCATCTTTTTTTTAATCTTCTTCTTGTTTTTTTTTTTTTTTTCCTTGTTCTTCTTGTTCTTGGTCTTGTTCTTGTTCTTCTTGTTCTTGGTCTTGTTCTTGTTCTTCTTGTTCTTGTTTTTGTTGTTTCTTCTTCTTCTTCTTCTTCTTCTTCTTCTTCTTCTTCTTCTTCTTCTTCTTCTTCTTCTTCTTCTTCTTCTTCTTCTTCTTCTTCTTCTTCTTCTTCTTCTTCCTCTTCCTCTTCTTCTTCTTCTCCTCCTCCTCCTCATCCTCCTCCTCCTCCTTCTTCTTCTTCTTCTCCTTCTTCCCTCTCTCTTTCCTTATCTCATTGAATTCCACCTATGTTTCCCAAATAATCTTACGTATCTATCATGCCCTGGAGTATGATCAGTGTAAGGGGCCCACACCCTTCAAAAAAAGAAATCTTCCTTTCTCAGCAGCTATCAAATGCCAACATCTCTTCACCTAGATCCATCTTATTTATTGAGGCAAGATTCTTTACTGAATTCCTCACTATCTCAGCTAAACCAGCTGACCAGCAAGCCTTCAGGATCTACCTGTCTCTGTGAACCCCAGTGCAAGGATACAGATGCATAATTTTTATATGACTTCTTGGGATCGAACTCAGGTCCTCAGACCTGTGCAGGAAAACTGTGCACATTATGCCATTTTTAAGGTCCTGAGCATTAATTCTTAACCTGCCCCTTTTAAGACTATTTTGAATCTTCTATTGCATTTCCATGAGTCAGCAGAGCCTATGTGAGGTATACTCTCAGGAACAATGACTAGCTTTCAAGTTAGTCTATATAACTGTCCTGAACGACCACTTTATAAGTCCCTCTCTTCTTTCATTTTGTAACCTAAAGCCTCAGTAATAGAAATTAGTACTGCTACATATTTCCATACATATGACATTTTCTTCTGTTTTTAAACATTTGAATTTATTATGATTGTGTGTATATACTTGGGCCAAGCCATGTGTTGGAGTCACAGGACAGTTTTAAAGCTGGTTCTCTCCCTTTCCCTTTAAGTGAATCCTGGGGATTAGATAGCAACTGCCATTACCTGCTTGGCCAACTTGCTGTCCTCTTGTCATTTTTAACACCCCACCTGCCATCTTTAAATCTAGCCTCTCAGATAATAATTAACCAATTTTTTGGTTCATTTATTTCATTGGTACCTGCAGCCTGTACTTGTATTTTACCTGGAATTTGTCAAAAAGTTGAACTGACTACAAAACTGTCCAGTGTTCTATGTGCAAGAAAAGATACTGACATATTAAAGGCAATCTGTATTGATGTGCCATTTGTATGTACAAAGGAAAACAAGTAATTATAGATATTCAGATTGTGTTTAAGATTTTGGTTGTATTGCACATTAACTTTTATGTTAGGAAACTATTCAAGTACATATTCTCTACTAAAACTCATGGCTTGAGAATCTACTCCTTTACTCTTATTACATGAATCCCAGTTTGTACTATAATAAAACTTAAGTTTAAAGGGGAATTTAATTTCCTTCATGACTTCCTTTCTTCTCTTTGCTCCCCTACCCATATATTCTTAATTCTGTCCCTTCCAGCCTCCTACCAAAAAGCTTCGCAGCTCCACGGTGGGATTTTATTTTCCTGGCTGAATTATTGAATCATTTTCTCCAGCTTAACTTATTTTTATTTATTCCATTGTATATATTTTTTCTCACAAGCTGCCGTATCAGTATCATTTTTTTACTTAGCCACATTTTCTCTTTTTTGTTCAATTTATGAGCATTATTTATTATGCATATAGTGTTCTTCCTGCAGGTATGCCTGCATGTCAGAAGAGGGCACCAGATCTCATTACAGATACTTGTGAGCCACCATGTAGTTGCTGGGACTTGAACTCAGGACCTTTGGAAGAGTAGTCAGTGCTCTTAACTGCTGACCCATCTCTCCAATCCTTTACCATTTTTCTTTAGGAGTTGGCCTTATGGTTTGGATTCTGGTAGAACTGTCAGGAAATCTTTTAAGTAAGGATTTGATAAATTCATTTTCATTGTTGATGAAATAGCGTTGATGTTTTTTCAGGGTTTACTACATGCTAGGAAATATATTAGCCTCTTTAGATATATCCTATTACTCAATTATCAAATGATCATCCATAGGAGTTACCATATTACCTCCATCTTTACAAAAACACGTATGTAACAAAATCATAATATGGCAGAAAATATCAAACTACAGTGGCTAGCTGCCAGCTAGCCTGCTTACCTGGCCTGCCAATTAGTCACAACTTCTCTGAAAACTAACATGGGATTATGTTATTTTATTATATGCATATACACATTAAATTGCAATGAATATGTCCATGTTCATGTATGCACAGGCCAGGAAATGATTGTCATTATCTTCCCTTACAGCTGGTTAACAAACAACTAAAGATAGAGCCTGTCACTCAAATAGAAGCTTGCCACTAGGGATCTATCTATGTGTGTGTTTGTGTGTGTGTGTGTGTGTGTGTGTGTGTGTGTGTGTGTATACAAACATATATATATGAAAAATTTCCAGGAACCAGGTCTCTGTGTTATTCATTTTGAAGTTCTCCATGTTTCATTATAACACTAAGACTTTTGCAGATTCAATGCCACAGTGATTATGGATGAACCTTCCATATGATTCTGCTACCTAATGTGCATGCTATTATTATTTTGATCCTGGATACTGGAAGAAGGAAGGCAAGATGTCATAGCTACACAGTTCTTCCTTCATAGTTACATAGTTCTTCCTCTTTTCCTCTGACCAAATACCATAGCAAAAGCAGCATATTAAAAAATTTAATTTGGACCTCAAATTTCTAGTGGGTAGTAGGTTCTATCTGTGACCATTATGTTGAAAAGTATACACGAGGCAAGCAGGCATGGCACCTGAGAGTTTACATGTTGAGACAACCACATGGATGCAAAAAGAGAGGTTAACTTGTAATGACATGGACTTTTAAATTCCAATGCTCACTCCTAATGACAAACCTCCCCAAGACCACTCTTCCTAAACCTTCTCAAACAGTTCCACCAACTGTGATACAAACACTGAAATATATGAGCATTTTTGGGCTGTGCACATTCAAACCACCTTCTGAGCATAGAGGCCATAGGTCCTTTCCAAGTGGCCTTTTCTAAAAGCACTTCATTCTCTTACACATTTATATTTGCCTCATCTGTTGGATTTAAACACACACACACACACACACACACACACACACGCACAAACACACACACACAGGGATGACTTGGCCAAGCAGTTAGTTATTTCATTTTCTGACTCTAACAAACTCAGAATTTTTAATAAATATAACCAAAGAGCTTATGTCTTTATTTCGAATTACAATCCAACAGCATTTAATCCCTTGTTATTGTTTTGTCAGACTTTTAATTGAATTATTCAAAATGTGAAACAAAAGGCAACAGTTGTAGATAGCACAATACTATGAACAGAATTACCAGAGTCCCGGGAATTATTAAAGAGGACATTATGTTTGTTAATCAGGTATTTAATTTTGCCTCTGTTTGTTGATAGAAAACATCCTCTTGGAAAGAATTTTCTGAAAACCCTTAATTGTGACAATGCCTTCTTAACATCCATGAATGTATTATATAAGCCAGAGCTGTTTGTAACCTAATTAGAAAAAAAAAATTCTAATTTCCATTTTAACTGTAGAATGGCTAACCAGCATTCCAGTCAAATGGTACTTTAGTGTACACATCCTTGCTTTTCCACACAACTAAGAAGGTCAGCATTACCTGAAGAGCTGAAGCTATTCCAGACTGGGAGGAAGAGGGGTAAGCAGAGAGGAGAAAGGGAGAGGGGAAATGGGATGAGGGATGTAGAAGCAGGAAGCTGGAATTGAGGCTGAAAGCAAGGAAAGAATGGAGCACATTTAAAATAACTTTTTTATTTTATGAAGCCAACATAATGGTGATGTTGACAGGAACAATTAAAGCCCAGCTGTAGTCACGATCATAGATGCAAGAGATGGAAGAGAGAATCTCGAGGGCCGAAGACAACATTGCAAACATAGACAAAACAGTCAGAGAAGATGCAAAAACCAAAAAGCTCCTAACCCAAAATGTCCAGGAGATATAGGACACAATGAAAAGACCAAACCTAAGGATAATAGGAATAGAAGAGGGTGAAGAATATCAACTAAGAGGCACAGTAAATATCTTCAACAAAATCATAGAAGAAAACTTCCCTACCCTTAAGAATTAGATGACCATGAGCATAAAACAAGTCTATGGAACTCCAAATAGGTTGGATCAGAAAAGAAATTTCTCCTGACACATAATAGTCAAAACGCCAAGTACCCAAAGTAGAGGAAAAAATATTAAAGGCAGTAAGGGAAAAAGGCCATGTAACATATAAAGGCAGACCAATCAGAATCATACCCGATTTCTCAACAGAGACTATGAAAGCTAGAAGAGCCTGGACAGACATCATGCAGTCCCTAAGAGAGCACAGGTCCCAGCCAAAGCTGCTATACCCAGCAAAACTCTCAATCACCATAGATGGAGAGACTAAGATATTCCAAGGCAAAGTATCAACCAAAGCACTGACAAGACAAGTACACATACAGAAGGAAGCTGACACAGCACAAGCACATGAGGCAGATCCACAAGGTTGGGTTGACTTTTCAAAATCAGTTCATGTAAGTTATTCCTGTAACAGGATTAATGGGAATATCATATGATTATCTCAATGATATAAAAGTATATATATTTTAAATTCACCTTCCCTTCATAATTTATAAAGATTCTGAAATGGCTCTGAGGGTAAGGGCATTTAACTCTAAGCTTTACTACCTGAGTTCCAACTCAGGAATCCATATGGTAGATGGAAAGGACCAATTCTTGCAAGGGTGGGGGTCAGATTCCTGGATTGTGTGGTGGCATGCATAATAATTAAGGCAATACTGTGAGGAAAGTCAATTGGAAAGAACTTTCTTAAATGATCAGACATTTGCTAAATGTCTCTACTACGCAGCCGGCTACATCTGAAGTGAATGAAGTGTGAGATGTCCTTCATTAAGATCATAAATGTGTTCAGTGTCAGCAACAAACTCATCCATTCTACTTTTTAACAGTCACAGTGTAGCAAAACTAGACAAAACCAGTTGACAATAAAACACACATATTAAAAAATTAAAAAAATGTAGCCAGGAAATTTTAATACTATTCCAATGTCTTCTGATTAAAAGCACACAAGGCAAAATATGTTGAAATATGTGTATATTTGGAGGGACAAGAATAGACAAGAGACTCTGCAGTACAGATGACCAACTGATAATGAAAGGGCTTGTCTTGTTTCTATTCTGTATAAGACATTTTTTACCATCAACATCAGTTAGAAAACAATCATTTTTTAAAAGCACTGGATTAAACATAGGTAGCATTATATCAACCAAGATAAGTCATAAAACTCATACAAATACTCAAGTCCATATTTTCATATGGTGGTTTCTATCTGGGATATTATTACAAGCTAGTGGAGATTGTTCAACTATTAAGCAAGCAGTGGGAGAACCCACCTCTGTACAAAACCTGACTTCAAAGAGTTTGACATAATTTTGTTAGGCATGAATAAAAGTCTTTAGAAAATAATATTGAAAATGTATTATTGGCTTTACAAGAATCTATTTTAAAAAATGAAAGAGAGAGCTACATATATATATATATATATACATATATAGATAGATAGATAGATAGATAGATAGATAGATAGATAGATAGGTAGGTAGGTAGAAAAAGAGAGAGAGGAAGAAGAAGAAGAAAAAGACCCAAAAATCATAACATAAAGTTTGATAATCTCATAATCAATAGATGTCACAAACAGGGGCAGCAATATTGCTTGGTGGTTAAAGTCACCTGTTGTTACACTCTACTCGAGGTCTTGAATTTAATCTGCAGGACCTACCTGGTTGAAAAAGAACCAATTCCAGACATGTGTCCTCTGATTTTCATTGCACTCTATGACACCCACATACTGCCCACACATTCAACATTTTAAAATTTAAAACAATGAGGAGAGTAGACATAATAAAAAATATTTTTCTACAAAAACCTGAAAAGAATATTATTACAATACATGCCTCTCTTCAAGTTAAATAAGAAAGTATTTGTCATGAAAATAACCAAAAGTATTAAACTGTCCATTCATAAAAGAGAGAATAGCAATATTGAAGTGAGCATGAATCAAATTCCAATTTATAATAGAAAAAGTAAAAAAAAACCCTTATAAACATGAAATATTATATGAGACCGAAAATGAACACAGAAAAACTATAACTAAATCTTTAGGGCATGATACCTAATTGAGTAGTACTTTGAAGAATAAGCAATAGCCATGTATGTGCGTGCATATGTGTTATAAGATTGGATGTCAGGCTAGGTATGACAGAAACATATATAACAAAGCTTTTGAAGTGGCAAGTGAATGATATCAAAACTTACAAATTATACATTTATATGTCACCCATATTATTCTCTATTCACTTCACATTCTAAAAAATGTTGCAACCTTGTGTCTGGTGATCAACCTTCAGGGGAAAATGAATACACAGACTAAGAGCAATTGAAGTCACTGCTTCTCTTGTGCTTCTTAAGGCGCTTGCATAATGACTGGAAACAGGCATTCCGGATCTGCACTGCTGCATTGGCTCCCCCATCTCACAGGAACTTATAGGGAGAGGAAGGGAGGGCAATTAAAATAACTCTTCCTCACATAACACAAGTGACTTAGCTCCCCTTTTCCCCTTTTCCTTTTCACCTGTACTGGAAAATTGAGCAGATGACCGGTACTCTGAAAAAAGGAATATGTTTGTAAACAGACCTGCAACACACCCCCTCCTAAGCTCCCAGATGTTTCCCTTTAGTGGATGTGTCTCACATTCTCAGGCACTATTGTCTGGTGTAGGATTCTAACTGGCTGGAGCAACTCCCCTTACGTTAAGGTTTTGAAATTGGGCTTCCTCAGGCTCTGTTTCTTTCTGTTTGTTTTGTTTGGGTGGAGATTTAAAAAGCATATTTGTGGGTAAGCTTACAAATGGAGAAACATTTTGAGGCTGTGTGAAGAGAAAAGGTATTTGAACCAAGGTGGACAGCAGGATTCTGGGCTGCTACTGACCTGAAAACAGGCAGTATGCCCAAAGCATTTTCCTTTAGAGCATAGAGCTGTGAGCATCCTTCATCTTCTTTTTGCACATGTGGGTTTTCAAGATGAGTTCTCATGATTCATGATAAATTGGGGCAGAGAGCAATTCAGGGAAACAAATTTTTTTTTAGCCAATTAATAAGAACTGCATGCAACCTTGAATAAAAACAACAACAACAACAACAACAAAAAAGGATAGACAATTCAAAGAGGCAGGATTACAAATAGCCAGTAAACATGAAAAGGTATTCACCCCAGCTGGTCAGCATGGAAATGCAAATTAAGCCAACACATATTTGAAATCTTTCAGCAACTGGATTGGCACAGAATGATGTCTGGGTGCTGTGGAGGGGGGGCAGTGGGCACTTTCATGTTTTATCAAAGGGAAAAGGAAACAACTGTGGCAGCCTTTGGGAGAATATTTGGCAGCATCTAAGTAAATATGAGGGTGAGTGTTTCTCAGCTCAATAATTTATTTCTAGGAATCTGTCCTGTCAAAATTAAAGGAAGCACATGCACATATTTGAGGTCAGTCAGCACAGAACTTTTTGCAATAACTCAAAAAACTGAAAACCTCCTAGAAATTGTTTAAGGGCTCTCTGAGAAAATTATGTGCTGCCCATCAAATGGGGCACCCCCAGGATTAAAAAGGGTGGGGTGTGGAATGGAAATGTTCTTTATTGGGGGCAAAGTTTCATATCTATCAATATGAAATATACATTCTTTTATTTAACAATAATAACTGTGAACAATCATATATATATGATATATAATACAGTATATATATATATATACATATATATATATATATATATAGTATTTATTCGGTATCTACATAAACATATGTAGGGCAGGAGAAAGTATTGGTACCAAAGTTTAGGATCTCTTGGATTAGGAAAGAGAAAATGTCATCTCCTTAAAGATTTCTCTAGTGCATGTATATATGTGTGCCTTCATGAGTTAATACACATCAAGTGTGTGCAAGTGTCTGCAGAAGCCTGAAGAAGGTGTCAGATCCCTTGGAATTGAAGCCACCTGATGCAGTTGCTGGGAATAGAACCTGGGTCTTCTGCAAGAGTATGTAAATTAGTCCACTGAACCAGCTCTACTGCCATGGAAATTTTATTCTTTGTATAGTTTCTGTACATATGAACTATTTTAAATTACTGGAAAATATACTTAATTAATTAACTTTTAACTCAGACTGTGCAGCCTAGGGTAGTCTAGAACTTGCTATGTAACCAGTTTTGACCTCAAATTGGTGCTCCTCTTGCCATCACACTTGGAGTGCCTCAAGGCAGGCATGTCCATACAAGGAGCTTATGTATTATGCAGTATAACTAATGTAGGGCTTCTATTTCAGTTAGGTAGCATAGCATTTGCCTATCCTCTACCATACCCTCTGTTTAATTCCTAGCAACACAGCACACACACACAGGTAGTTCATCTTGGTTAGACAGGCTAAAAATATTGGATAGACTGTTTTAGTACAAAGATGTAATTCTATGGCTGAAATAGTTTCCACACTACTGTTGTTACATTAAAAGTGAAGAAGCATTACTATAGTTAGCTCTCTCCTAGAGATTGCCCTGTCTTCTAAATCTGTGAGTCATTTTTTATTTGGAAAATTTCCTTAAGAATGTCCCTGGTGGGGAGACACCAGATTTTGGTAAGTCTTACTCCTTTTGAAAACAATGAATAGGTCAGGTATTATACCAAATTCATAATGTAGGATTGTTTTATACAACATTTCTAAATATGAAGCTTTGTGTAGTGGTCTTTATCATCCTTATCCTTTGGAACCTGAGACTAGAGAATTGCTGTGAGTTCCAGGCCAACTTTACCAAGAGACTTAGAGAGAAACCAAACAACAAAATCCAGAAATAGCTGTCTCATGAGATTTATCATGCTTTATAATACTCTATAAGCATTGCATGATGATCTATCAGCCAACAACAATTAAATTGTTGAAGTCATCAAAAAGAAGTTCTTTAGAAAAACTTTGACAGCAAAACTCACAAAACTCACTACCTTATAGATAATAAAACATAATAAAATGTAAACATGTTAAAATTGTAAAGACATAACAGACTTCGTAACATAACATGCTTTGGTAAAGATTTGTCATATCTTTCATACTATCTTCTACCTACTTATGATTGTAAAAGGACTTTGGGCTGTCATACCTGAGTGTGAAAGGTAACCATTTGTACCTTCAACATTCACACCTAAGGACGCCGAGAGTTTTCTTTAGGATTGTTCCTAGAAGATTTGAAGCCAATCAAACCATTCTCCCCTCCAGCAGGTAACCTCAGCATGATCTAAAAGGGTGAAATATTGTTTAATCATGCTCCATACCATTCCTCACCGTTACGGGAATTATTATTTTTGCTGCTATAGAAACAGCAAAACAAAATGTTGTTACACTTTGTGACAAAGAATACATTTTAAGATTATGTATTACATTAAATGTTATAATTCCTTATGACCCTACATTTTAATTTCCCTTATTATACATGTGGCTTGAGGAGAAAGACACATTATTTTAAATGCTGAAGCCTGGGGAGTAGGTTCCCAGACTGACTTGTGTCTCAGAGAGAAATAACATGCTAATTTCAGTTGGCAATCTTTCCTTGATTCCTTCAGTCCAAATTCAACCATTTTATTAACCTTTGTTTGTGACAATTGAACAGAATAATGGTTGAATTTGGGGCCTTTAATGTCACATTGAAATCAATAGCTGTAAATGGTAGTTGCCACAGTTCTAACTGTTCTGTCACATTCAAACAAAAGAAGGCCCTTCTCAATTCATAAAAGATAGCTGAGACAATCAAACACACACAGGAATCTCTAGAGACCTTCATAGCAAAAGGACATAGTTAGATAACAGTATTTGTTTTAACTGGTTGAATTTTAAAAATATTTTTGGGAGGGGAGCATAAGGTTTTTTTTTTTTTAACAGTGCACTTTACAAAAGTATCTAAAGTTATAAGTCCAGTCTGTACAATTGATGTAGCAGACCTCATACAGAACTCAAAGACTACGCTCTGTCATAAAAATAAATTGAATTGTCCTTCTCAGAGTAATGGGGATAGTAAACGGTGGGGGGTTGATGATAAGTTACTCTGTAAACTGGCAAGGGCAGTAATTGCAGAGGCCACTCTCTAACATCTTGAAATGCTGAAGGCAAGAGCCCTGGGTGCTTGCAACAGCCTCTTACTCAAACTTCGACTTCCAGGACATACTCGTCTCTTATTTTGCACATCCTCTTGGCTCTAATCCTTCTGTATTTGCTTTGAGGCTTGTCTTTCCTTTTCTGTTTTTCTAGAACACTTTAGATGTGGGGATAAAGAGACCTGGTTTCCAGTTCCCTTAGGCAACTATGATGAGCATATTTGTTATCTCGGTGCCTAAATCTGGTTATACCTGGCTGGACATAGATTAATTCCTTAAGAACACACTCTAACTTTGCACAACTAAGATTTTTGAAGTAATAAGAATGGTACAATTCTTTATCAAGAAGAAAGCATTGGCAAGTTTTTCCATATAATAATAATAGGTCTTGAAGTTTTATTAAGGTATAAAAATATGAAATAGTCTCATTCACCAAAATGCCGTTCCAAGCATCCTTTGAAAAATTAAATTAGTTGTTCTTGAAATGAGAAATGAGAATGATTCAATACTACCAGAACCCAGAAGATTAAAAAAGAGAAAGTAGGCAAGATTATGTTTTTGGCTTGCCTTAAGCAAAAGGACTATTTTTCTTCTCAGTGTATGATTTTATAAGATGAATTCCCTCACTTAACATCTTCCCAAAATTATTAGTTTAAGGACTTTATGACTTTTAAAAATATTATACTCTGAAATAAATTCATTGACTGAAAAGAACCATTACCCACCTCTAATGGATCTTTTTCTTTAGATTGTCTCTTCCCACTTGAGGAGGAAATCTAGCGTTTGTTAAATGAGCCACCCAGAGGCAGAGCAAGTGAGAACATATTGGTTAAGCCTTTTAGCATGAGACATTTGTGTGGGTGAAGTTCTCCAAGGATAGCCCATTTCAAGTTACCAACCAGATATCCTTGAGCATTTGATAGGCTCCTATCTAATTCTTGAGCTGCTAGGTTTAGAGACTTCTTTAGTTTCTCCCAGCAAAACCGGAACAATCACAGCACAAAAGGGCATGCAGAGCTTCTCAATGAGAAAACCCAAGTTGTGTCATGGCCACTGCAGAAACTAACTGTTCTAACCATATACTGCTTGTAACCGTTTGAGGGAAAGGACATATGAGCCATGGACTTTGTAGGGAAAACTAAGATACTCTTAAGATAATATTTTACTTTCAACATGTTAGAGAACATATGTACTCATTGCTAGAGAATTTATGAATAAGGAAACCCTGTGGTTCTTATATGACTCTTGCTTCTATGGGTTCATTTTCTAAGTTACATCATTTTTAAAGAAAATGGGCTTCATTGGAAAACACCACCTCTTCAAATTTATTACATTAAGTTATGAATGTGGGTGAATCTGTACCTGATTGTGATCTTTACACTTTAACACAACAGGACTGAAAGTGTTTCTTTGAATTCTGTATACAATTTTATGAATCTAGTATATATATTTAGAATTCCAATGTTAGAAACCTATATTATATATATACAGCACCCTTTAAAAAGAAATATGCATCCATAGCAATCAAATATCCAATTATTAAAATTCAAATACACCTCAGAAATCTAATATATATAAATATTATATCTAATATTCATGAGGATCCAATATAAATATATAGTAATAGGAGAATAGAATATACATTTATATAAATCCAGCATACATCTATCAGCATCAAGTATACACTCACTAGAACCCAATACATACCTGTAAGAAGTATCCATTATAAAACTATAGGAATCTAATAGATATCTAAAGGAATACATACATATTCTACTGGTTAGATTCAAGTCAAAGAAGTTATTGGTGTGATGGCACAGCAGATAAATAGACAAGAGTTCTTTTGTGTCAACCCTGAACACCTCAGTTTGATCTCTAGAGCAGATGTAAGGAAATAATTGACCCTTGTAAGTCACCATTATCTCTTTGTGTATCCTCACATTCTTATAGCCTACCTCCCTACATAGACATTAAATAATATCTTGGTAGTATCCTTGTAGCTAATTCAATCTTTCATTTAATTGGATGAATATATAAGAAATACATATATTCTACATACATTTTCACATGAGTCCACAATTATGAATTAGACTGTACTAGCTGGTTTTGTGTCAACTTGACACAAGTTGGAGTTATCACAGAGAATGGAGACTCAGTTGGCGAAATGCCTCAATGAGATCCAGCTGTAAGGAATTTTCTCAACTAGTAATCAAGGGGGTTGGGGGGAGGGCCCAGCCCATTGTGGTGGTGCCATCTTTGGGCTTGTAGACCTGGGCTCTATAATAAAGCAGGCTGAGCAAGCCAGGGGAGCAAGCCAGTTAGTAACATCCCTTCTTGGCCTCTGCATCAGCTCCTGCTTCCTGACCTGCTTGAGTTCCAGTCCTGACTTCCTTTGGTGATGAACAGTGATATGGAAGTGTAAGCTGAATGAATCCTTTTCTCCCCAACTTACTCCGTGGTCATGATATTTTATTTAGGAATAGAAACCCTGACTAAGACATAGACCAAACTTCCAAATTGTAGCATTGAAGTTCTGAAAATTCTGGGTTGTTTGTTTTTATTTGAACTGATGTGTAAAAAATCTAAATGGATGTATTTAAATCTCCATTATTGCTGTGTTTTTGTATAATTTTCTCTTTTTCCTAATTACAAATCTTATGTTATACTCTATGCATTAGGGCTCCAGTTGCATGGTTAACTGTTTGGTGCACAGTTCACACATGTACTTTTGGAAATCACACTTGCATGGTTACATAAATCTTTATTTTTAAAGGTGCTCTTGGCATGCAATATCATTCCTTGAATAACATTTCTTTTCTCTTTTATACTAAAAAGCTTTCATACAATTTGATTTTTTCTTTGACAGTTCGTTTTTGATAAATGGTCTTTGATTTATTATTTTATATCACATTGTGTTTATTCATGTTTTCTTTGTGTGTTTCCCCACCCCCACCCCTTTCCCTGTTTTATTTAAGGTTTTAATTAGAAACTTTCATTATTCATTTGTTTACAATCACATAAAAGACATTTTTATTAATATCAAGTTCAGCCATGAAAATGGCCATAAAAAGACCAACTACAACCCACAAACTACCCCTTAATCCTTCTTCCCTCTGACTGTAGGAGATGTTGACTTAGCCCTTCCTTCTTCCTTTCTCAGATTTCTCCTCACAATTCCTGAGTTTTCCATAATAGTTGGAATTATTGTTACTGAGAATACCAATATATGAATTTCAAGAACTTTGTAGTCGTTTCTGTTCTAAATCTCAGTTACATAAGTATCAACATGTAAATTTTAGGAAGCTGCTGAACAGCATCTACTTCACATTTAAAGAAAGCACGTGCATCTGGGTGATCCTCAGGATGGTTTTTTTCAGATGGCAGTACATGGGTGGTACCATTATTGTGAATATCTGAATGCTGGAAAGTATTATATTTGGTCTGTAACATTTGACCACTGTGGTGAAAGGAATAAAGATTTTGGGTCAAAGTTTTCTTATTCGTTTTTAATAGGATAGTCAGATCATCTTTCTTTTGTACGAAAACTATTTTCTGTTCTGGCTAGCAAACAAAACAAAACAAAACAAAACAAAACTTTTCATCAGCATTGGAGGTCAGACATTTCTCCTGATTTGTCTAGGTGTGTGGCTCCTTTGCAAAGTTAATCACATTGAGTCTTAGTGAGCCCCTCAGTCAAAGGCACACATTCTGTAGCTGGAGGAATTTTTATTCTCTTATTCCTCTGCTATCCTTTTCACTCCATTCTTTTGTTCTGCAGATGTGGAGTTCCTTTGCTTTGCATCATATATCACCTGAAACTTCCTCAGATGCTCTTATTTTGGACAAGTTTTCTTAGTTTTTCTCCTTTTGTGCATTTATTCAAAACCCTAATTCAGTTCTTAAATGACTACTGTCTCACTTAAGACAATTGATTTTAGAACTGTAGAAAGAGCAAATGCTAGTCCACTTCATTTCCAGTCTTATTTTCAAACTATGAGTCCCAGAGAACACTACTTAGACTTAAACTGTCCTGCTTCTCTGTCTTGTTTTTTAGTGGGTTCTTAATAGTACTGTCCACTTTTGACCACTCCTCTCCCAAAATTAGTGAAGCCCATGAAGGAAGCAAAACATTTTCCTTCAAATTTCCTGTAATGTGACTTAAGCAAAAAAGAACAGGTCAGGAGTGGCAGTGCCCCAAACAGTGATTTTTTTACTTCAATTTTATTGGATATTCTCTGTATTTATATTTCAAATGTTATACCCTTTCACCTCCCACTTCCTCTCTCCTCCCCCTCAGTTTGCTTTCATAAAGGTGTTCTCTCTTCACCTCAATGCCTTGGTTGGTTGAGGACGTTGTTATTCTCATGAGGTTACAAACCTTTCAGCTCCTTCAGTCCTTTCTCTAGCTCTTTAATTCAGGTCCCCATGTTCAGTCTGATGTTTAGCTGCAAACATTCTCAGCTGTATCTGTATGACTCTAGCAGCGCCTCCGAGGAGACATCCATATCTGGTTCCTACCAGTAAACACTTCTTGGCATCAATAATAGTACTTGGGTTTGGTGGCTGCATATTGGGTTGTTCTCCAGGTGAGGCAGTCTCTGGGTGATCATTTCTTCAATCCCTGCTCATCTATTTGACCTTGTATTTCCTCCCCTGAGTGTTTTGTTCTTCCTTCTATGAAGGACTGAGGCATCCACCTTCTGGTCTTCCTTCTTTTTGAGCTTCATTAGTTCTTAGGATGTTTTCTTTGGTATTCTGAGCTTTTGGGACTAGTATCTGCTTATAAGTGAGTACATACCATGAGTGCCCTTTTGTGACTGGGTTACCTCATTCAATGATAGCTACTAGTTCCTAGGAATTCTAGGAACTCGTTATTTTTAATAGCTGAGAAGTACTCCATTGTGTATATGTAACACAATTTCTTTTTTTTTTTTTAAGGTTTCACATATTTGTTTACTTAAAAATATATGAGTTTTATATGTTTTTAGATGTCTTTGCACGTGTTTCTGGGCACACATGCCATACCACACATAGAGGTCAGATGACAGCAACCTGGCTAGAATTGTTTCCCTCTTACTGAATGGGTCCTGGGGATTAAACACAGGTTATCAGGCTTGGAGCAGACAGCACTTATCTGAAAATTCATCTCGTCTTTTAAATAAACAGATAACTGAATTATCTCCAGAAAGTCCAGTTGTACTGGTATGAAGGTACATGTATTGAACATGTCTTCTGTGCTTTAAGCTTCCATCCTTCTGCAACACGGGTTGCTTTCAACTGGAGTGGAAATCCCATCCATCTTCTCCATTCTTTTTCTTTCTTTTTTTTTTTAATTGAAAAACTTTATTTTAAAAAACAAATAAATGTAGAGATTTTAAAAGCATTTTTGCATAAAGATATATAAATATATTTTTGTCAGTACTTTATTTTTTTAAAGGTTTAATAATATGCATTAAAATCTTACTAGTTAAAATGAGCATAAAGTACATGTAAAACAAGATATAACCTAGAAATAATCAAAGTTTTCTTGGTGGGTAAACATTAAACATAATGATTTTTCATTTTTTTTTTGACCTTTGTTTTTCTTGAACTTCATATAGTCTGTGAGTTGTTTCTGGGGTGTTCAGAGCTTGCTAGGGTTAGTATCTAATGATCAGTGACTGCATATTATGTCTGTTCTTTTGTGACTGGGTTATCTCACTCAGAATATTATTCTCTAGATGCATCCATTTTCTTAAGAATTTCATAAAGTCATTGTTTCTGATAGCTGAGTAGTGCTCCATTGTGTAAATATACCACAATTTCTGTATCCATTCATCTACTGAAGGACATCTGGGTTCTTTTCAGCTTCTGGCTATTATAAATAAGGCTGCTATAAACATTGTAGTGCATGTGTCTTTGTTGTATGATAGAGTGTCTCTGGGGTAAATGCCCAGAAGTGGAATAACTGAGTCTTCAGGTAGTACTATGTGCAATATTTTGAGGAACAACCAGATGATTTCCAGAGTGGTTGTACCAGTTTACAACTGCACCAACCATGGAGAAGTGTTTCGCTTTCTGCCAATCCTCGCCAGCATCTGCTGTCATCTGAATTTTTGATCTCAGCCATTCTGACTAGAGTGAAGTAGAATCACAGAGTTGTTTTGATTTGCATTTCCCTGATGACTAAGGATGTTGAGCACTTCCTTAGATACTTCTCAGCCATTCGATATTCTTCAATTGATAATTTTTGTTGAGGTCTGTACCCCATTTTTAATAAGAATGTTTAATTCTCTGGTGTCTAACTTTTTGAATTCTTTAGATACCTTTGATATTAGGCCTCTATCATATTTGAGGTTGGTAAAGATCTTTTCCAAATCTGTTGGCTGCCATTTTGGTTTCTTGACAGTATCCTTAGCCTTATAGAAACTTTGCAATCTCATTAAGTCCAATTTCTCGAAATTTGACCTTAGAGCAAGAGCCATTGGTGTTCTTTTCAGTAAATTTTTCTCCTGTGCCTATGTGTTCTAAGTTTTTTTCTACTTACTATTCTAATAGTTTCAGTGTACCTGGTTTAATGTGAAGAACTTTGATCAACTTGCAATTGATCTTTGTACAAGGAGATAAATAAGGTTCTATTTTCATTCTTCTACATGCTGAGTGTCAGTTGGAACAACACCATTTGTTGAAGAGGCTGTCCTTTTTCCACTGAATGTTTACAACTCCTTTGTCAAAAATCAAGTGACCATATATGTGTGGGTTCATTCCTGGATATTCTATTCTATTCCATTGATCCAAGTTCCTATATCTGTACCAGTACCATGCAATTTTTCAAAAAACTGCCTTGTAATATAGCTTTAGATCAGGGATGGTGATTCCCTCAGATGTTTTCTTGTTGTTGAGGATAGATTTCACTATTCTAGGTCTTTTGTTATTCCACATGAAATTGCACATTGCACTTTCCAGCTCTATGAAGAATTGGGTTGGAATGTTGATGGGATTACATTGAATCTGTAGATTGATTTGGTAAGATGGTCATTTTTACATTGTTGATCCTTCCAATTCATGAGCATGGGAGATCTTTCCATTTTCTAAGATCTTCCTCTATTTCCTTCTTCAGAGATTTGAAGTTCTTGTCATACAGGTCCTTCACTTGTTTAGTTAAAGACACGCCAAGGTATTTCATATTATTTCTGACTATTGTGAAGGGTATCTTTTCCCTACTTTCTTTCTCCCCATTTTTGTCCTTTGAGTAGAGGAAGGCTACTGATTTGCTTGAGTTAATTTTATATCCAGCCACTTTGCTGAACTTGTTTATCAACTGTAGAAGTTCTGTGGTGGAATTTTTGGATTCCCTTACATACACTATCATGTCATCTTCAAACAGTGATGTTTTTACTTTTTCCTTTCTAATTTGTATACCTTTGATTTTCTTTTGCTGTCTAATTGCTCAGGCCAGGACTTCCAGTACAAATTTGAATAAGTAGGCATAGAGGGGGCAACCTTGTCTAGACCCTGATTTTAGTGGGATTGCTTAAATTTTCTCACTGTTAAGTTTGATGTTGGCTATTGGTTTGCTCAGTATTGCTTTTATTATGTTTAGGTATGGGCCTTTGATTTCTGTTCTTTCTAAGACATTTAACATGAAGGAGTGTTGAATTTTATCAAATGCTTTCGCAGCATCTAGTGAGATGACCATGTGGTTTTTTTTCTTTGTTTATATGGTGGATTATGTTGATGGATTTCTGTATATTAAACCATGCCTGCATCTCAGGGATGAAGCTTAATTGATCATGGTGAATGATCATATTGATGTGTTCTTGGATTTGGTTTGGAAGGATTTTTTGAGTATTTTTGCATCAATGTTCATAAGTGAGATTGGTCTGAAGTTTTCTTTACTTGTAGGGTCTTTTTGTAGCTTTTGTACTAGGAATTGATGATTTCTTGATTTTCCTCAGTTTCAATTGTTATGTCTCTACTTTCCTTTCTGATTTTGTTAACTTGGTTACTCACTCTTTGCCCTTTAGTTAGTCTGGCTAAGGGTTTATCAATCAAGTTAATTTTCTCAAAGAACCAGCTCTTGGTTTTGTTGATTTTGCAAATGGTTTTTATGTTTCTATTTGGTCAATTTCTGCTCCGAGTTTGATTAGTTTTTGCTCTCTACTCCTCTTGGGTGTATCTGCTTCCTTTTGTTTAGAAATTTCAATTGTTCTGTCAAGTTGCTAGTTTATGCTATCTCCAGGTGTTTTTTTTTTTTTTTTTTTTTTTTTTTTTTTTTTTTTTTTTTGGACACTCTCAGAGCTATTAATTTATCTCTCAGTTCTGTTTTCATTGTATCCCATAGCTTTGGGTATGTTGTGTTTTTATTTTCATTAAATTCAGAAAGTCCTTAATTTCTTTCTTTATTTCTTCTTTGACCATGTTATTGTTTAACAGAGCATTGTTTAGTTTCATGTGTATATGGGCTTTTTTTGTCTTTGTTGTAATTAAAGACCAGTCTTAGACCATGGTGATCTGATAGGATTCCTGAGAGTATTTCAATCTTTTTATATCTATTGAGGCTTGTTCTTTGACCTATTATATGGTTAATTTTGGAGGAGGTGCCATGAGGTGCTGAGTAGGTATATTGTTTTGTTTTAGGATGAAATGTTTTGTAGGTGTCTATTAATTCCAACTGGTTCATATCTTCTGCTAGCTTCACTGTGTTCTTGTTCAGTTTTTGTTTCCATAATCTATCCATAGATGAAATTGGGGTGTTCTCCCACTATTATTGTGTGGGGTGAAATGTATTTTTTGAGCTTTCGTAGGGTTTCTTTTATGAATATGGGTGCTCTTGTATTTGAAGCATATATGTTAAGGATTGAGTGTTCCTCCTGACAAATTTTCACGTTTATGAGTAAATAGTGTCCTTCTTTTTTTTTTTTTTTTTTTTTGATAACTTGTGGTTGAAAATCTACTTTATTCGATATTAGAATGGACACTCCAGCTTGCTTTTTGGGGCAGTTTGCTTAGGTTTTTTTCCAACCTTTTACTCTGAGATAGTGTCTGTCTTTGTCTCTGAGGTGAGTTTCCTATATGCAGCAAAATGCTGGGTTTTGTTTATGTATCCAGTCTGATAGCCTATGTATTTTTATCGGGAAATTGAGTCCATTGATGTAACAGATATCAAGAAATAGTGGTTGCTGTTTCCTGCTATTTTTGCTTTTAGAGGTAGAATTGTGCCTGTGTGACTTTCTTCTTTTGGTTTTCTTGATTAGGTATTTTCTTGTTTTTTCTAGGATGTAGTTTCCTTCCTTATATTGGGTTTTCCACATATAATTTGTTGTAGTGCTGGATTTGTGGTCAGATATTTTGTAAATTTGTTTTATCCTGGAATATCTTGGTCTCTCTGTCTATGGTGATTGAGAGTATTGCTGGGTATAGCAGCCTGGGCTGGCACTTGGGTTCTCTTAGGGTCTGCAGAATGTCTGTCCACGATCTTCTAGCTTTCATCATCTCTGTTGATAAGTTGGGTGTGATTCTGATTGGTCTGCCTTTCTATATTACATGACCTTTTTTCCTTTCTGCTTTTAGTATTCTTTCTTTGCTTTGGGCACTTGGCATTTTGACTATTACGTGTCTGGAAGAATTTCATTTCCGGTTCACTGTATTTGGAGTTCTGTAGGCTTCTTTTATGCTCGTGGTCATCTCATTCTTAAGGGTAGGTAAGTTTTCTTCTACGATTTTATTGAAGATATTTACTGTGCTTCTTAGTTGATATTCTTCGCTCTCTTCTATTCCTATTATCCTAAGGTTTGGTCTTCTCATTGTGTCCTGGATCTCCCGAACTTTTTGGGTTACAAGCTTTTTGGCTTTTGCATCTTCTGTGACAATTTTGTCTATGTTTTCAATGTTGTCTTTGGCCTCTGAGGTTCTCTCTTCTGTCTCTTGTTGTCTGTTGGCGATGCTTGCATCTGTGACTCCTGATTTCTTTTTTAGGTTTTCTACCTCCACGGTTGTCTATTTTAGTGTTTTCTTTATTGTTTCCATTTCCATTTTAAATCCTTCTTCAATTCCTTCATCTCTTTGGTTCTGTTTTCTTCTAGTTCTTTGATTTCTTTGTGTGTTTTTCGGATTTCCTCTTTAAAAGCTTCTATTTCTTTATGCTTTTCCTTTTGTTCTTGTTTAAGTGAGTTATTCACACTGTACTCAATGATCTCCATCATCATCTTGAGGTATGATTTCATGTCTGAGTCTTCTCTTTTTGGAGTGTTTGGCATTCTGCTGCTTGCTGTGGTGGAAGAGCTGAGTTCTTTTGTTGCCAGGTTGTCTTGGTTTCCATTGGGTAAGTTTTTTCGCTTTCCTCCTGCCATCTTGTTGTCTGTGATTATACATGGTCTTGTTGTCAGTGATTGGTTCTTGTCTCTCTCATGTACCTGGCCTGTGTCCCTGTATCTCTGGTCTTTTAGGTGGCAAATGACTTGGGTGTTTGTTCTGCATGCCAGAACCTTCTGGGTGCACCTGAGTCTTTACAGCATTGTTTCTACTCCCCTGGACCAACCAGAGGGCCTCACCTACTGCATTCTAGGCCTAGCCCTCTCTGTGCCCCAGCTACTCACAGTGTAGTCTCACCAGGCCTGTGTCCCTGGATCTCTGCTGTTCCTGGTGGCAAATGGCCTCTGTTCCACAATTTCTGTACCCATTTCTCCATTGATGAACATCTGGGTTCTTTCCAGCTTCTGGCTATTATAAATGAACATGGTGGAGCATGTGTTCTTTTTAGATGTGTTAAATGGGAGAGTTGTCAATGTTTCAGCAGATTTGTGGAGGAGTTGGGAGGTAGAAGCAGAAGTGTCTCCAGACAACTTAGCTTGGAGAATGTAGGGGCAAACATAATGAAAGACCCTAATTCAAATTTTGTGCAAGGTAAGGACCAACACCAATCCTTAGACCTTCACACATGTACTCTGGCAAGCACACACACACACACACACACACACACACACACATTAAATGAAGTTATGGTTTCTCATGAACCTTTAGTCATGATTTGTCATTTTACAGTTAACTTTAAAATTACTTTAAATTTATGTATTCCAAAACAAAATAGAGTTTCATAAGGTGTCAAGGAGCCAAATATTGAAATTTCTCAAAGAATTATGTAACAATAAATAGTTAAAGGAAAGTGAGGCTCAGCTATACAAAGAGAAATATCTTAAGATCTTTATGAGTCCCTAAGTAGCACTATCATATATAATTTTCCTCATAAAATGCAGTAAAAGATAACTGAAACATTTAAACCATCCCAGTAGACCCCTGATGATTATGTATAAATGGAACTGTAGTCACTTATAATGCTATCATCATAAATTTGAATTTAGAGCTGGCTGAAGCATTTTCAAACATCCTGTTTTCTGGTTCTCATATAGAACATATGGTGTGCTCATTTTTGTCTGTGTCAGCAGTAATTTATTCTGAATTTCTATTTTCTAACCAGGACCCATCAACTTTTAATAACTATTTTGATTCTCTTTAATTCCCAGCACCAGACATAGCAAGCAACTTTCTTTGAGAATACTTTCGCATGATAGGTTTGACTTATTCAAATACACATATGTTAGCTGTAAGTACAACACAAAAGTCTGAAGGCCACACTGCAGTGATGAGTACTGGCAGGAAGAACAGTTGACAGTGTGGTCTGTTCTTGTTCCTGAGACTTGTTTACACTGGCCCATTGTTCATTTCCTTCAACATCCTTATGAATATGGGTTCCCTGGACTCATTCACAAGTAGCAGAGACAGCAAAGTCACTTGTCTGACTATCACAGGGTCTCTCTGTGTACTAATTCCCTTTAACCCTTGCTTCTTTCATGCTTTAGTATGGTTCCCAACAACTTACACAATTGACTTTCTGTTAACAATTTACTTCCCCTGGCATTAGGGTTTACATGACTGCAAATACTCTACCACAAATCTAGAACAGTGGAAAACACTCTCCATGACAGCATGGTCTTACTTGTCTTTTTGCATGTGTATGTAGTGTGCATATTTTGTACTCAGGCTTGTGTGTCTAGAGAGTCACAGGTTGTCATATGGAGTGCCCTCAGTTGCTTTCTACCTTGTTTATTGAGGCAGACTCTCTCAACTGAATGACAAACTCACAAGTGCATGATAGTTTTACTGGTTCTCAAACTGCAGGTCACAACCTCTTGGGGGTCATATATTAGACATTCTGCATACCAGTTCCATAGCAGTAGGAAAAGTACAGTTAGACAGTAGCAATGAAATGATTTTGTATCTCAGGGACACCCACATGAATTATATTAAAGCACTGAGCATCAGGGAGGAAGCTGTGGTTCTTATAGCAAGCACTCATATTGTAGTGTGGCCTTGACAGTTTTTTGTTTCACTTAGAATTACAGCATGTTTATTTGAACAAGTAAAAAACTTTTCCTGTGAAATATTCTCAAAGGCTTTACTTCAACCACTGTCTTATAGCCACCTTTGTTACATTTATAACACATATATGCATGTGATAAAGAATGATGTGTATACTTGTGGATAAATATATTATTTGCATATCTTTTTAAAAAATGATACCTTTTATCTACTTTACCTGTGTATATTTTGCTTCACTATTTTTAATTTTTCAAAAGTTGTCTGACCTCGGTAATTATGATTAAACAGAATCAGGAAAATTAGTTTCATGCATTGAGACTCTGCACCATCATTTTAACGGCAATATTGTAGAAGTGAGAGTTGTAAGTAGCAGAGTTGAGCGAGGGGGCTGTGTGAGTTCAGATCAGACATCTTAGCCTAGGAGTATCAAATGAGTGTTCAGTGCCCGTGGGAATGAAGGCAGAAGAAAACCAACAATGTGCATTCTGCTCCCATCAAGGGTGGAATCAACAGAAGTGACAAAGAGAGTTTGGAGGCCTGTCAGATGACAATTCCTGTCCTCTAAGATGAAGGGTCCCAGTTATAGATAAAATAGTGACAGGAATAGCCCACTAAGAATCTAAAATTGAATTCACACCCTAAGCTAAGCATTCTACAATGTACAATAGAAATTTAATAAATAGTATTTTCTTGTAAAGAACAAGTTTTCAATTAATTTAATAATGTTATAAATATATGTTTGGCTAAAAACAAAAACAAACAGAACAAAACCAAACCAACCAAACAAACAAAATTATCCCTAAACTAGTTAATACACAATGGTGTCATCACTAAAAGCTTAACAGTGCCAAACCACGGTGCTGTAGAGGAGTGAATTCAATTTTCTATGTCAAGGTTTTGTCCTTTTTTCCTTATATTTACTTCATTGTAAATATCATCCTCATAGTTCACATGAATGCAAGCCCACATCTTGCAAGCTTAACTACTATTAAAGTATTTCATACAAACCATAATATCTTATAACTGTACGAACACTGGATTCATACAGCCAGGCACTATGACCAGCATCACTTGACCAGGAATTAACCTAACTTTATAAAGCTTCCAAACAAGTGTAACACAGTTTTCTTTTATCATGTTACATTTAAAACTGGTACATGAAAATATGCAGCGATCAGATAAAACACCTTAGTGTAACTTTAGCTGAGACAGATAAAACACCTTAGTGTAACTTTAGCTGAGACATAGCATTCTCTTTTAATGCAGTTGTCTTAAAGACAATGGCTTTGTGGTCAGTAGATCTCCTTTGCTTTGTTGATTGCCAGTGTTACCACTGACCCATGGATCAGACTGAAAATGAAAACCAATATGCTATCTATGTTGAAAGAACTCAAATGCTTTGGCCAATGGAAAAAAATTAATCATGTAAACCTATAATTTAATGCAATCATAAAAGTACATTGATGAGATAGGTCTGAGGGTGAGAAATGTATGACATTAACAAGAGCTAACAGCCATTCAGCCCAATTTCTCTGTCTCCCCTTATCCTCCTACTCTGTTGCCCAACTGACAAAAAGTAACCCAGTACTCACTAGTCCTTGTTCTATTTTCTGCTAAGTTAAAAATGGTATAAGAAGAAACATTGTTTATTTGCTGTCTAGCCCTTGAAAGTAGCTCTATAAATATTTGTTGATGAATTAATTAATCTAAACTAATCACTTAGTAACAGTCATTATTAAGACTTATCATGCAATATGCATATGAGTTGCAAATGCTGCTATGTAAACAAAATAAATATAGTTTAAGATGCTGGGATGTTTACCATGCACATATTTTAGTTACACTATGATTTCTTGTCTCTATTAAACAAAAACCATGACAATGAAGCACAATGGGAAAATGATACAAAAGAGAACTGATTGTTCATGATCATAATCTTGAAAACTTCTGCAAATTGCAAATGGATTCCCATTAGCTACTTTTAAATCTAACAAAGAAATTAATCTTTCTTTTATCTAGTTTCACCTTATTCTGAATGAGGATAAAGTCGAGAATATTTATACTGTCACATTTTACAATTAAGAAGGTATTGGAGACGGAGAGGTGGCTCAAAGTTTATGAACATTCACTGCTTTTAATGAGGACCTAGGTATCTGTTTCTGGTGGTCACACTGGAAGTCTCACAATGACTTACAATTCCAGTTGTAGGAAATTTCACAAAATGTTATGATCTCTGGGGACATTTGCATATATATGCATTCAATACACACATATATACGTAAAATAAAATAAAAAATTTAAAGGAAAATTAAAAGTAACATATTTGACTAGAGAGGACACTCAGTTATTAAGAGCTTATACTGTTCTTCAGGAGGACACACACTCAATTTTCAACACCCACATTTGAGGACTCACAAAACCCTGTAACAGCAGATTTAGGGGATCCAACAGCTCTAACATTTTATGATGTACTGTATTTACACACTATTGGAAGCGTACTCCTGCTTGAAATCGGTTGTACCATTTCTAAGTGGTAGCACAGTGTTGATGAGAAATGTAGAAACTAGATATCAAAATGCTTATTTTCCTTTACAATTGATTCCATATGCGCATGGTTGTGGAAGCATCTGTGCCATGGTACATAGGTGGAGCTGCCAGACATTTTTTTCTATCTGTGTTTGAAATGAGAAAAACACTATTACCTACTAAGCCATTTCATTGGTCCATAAAAATATTTCTATTCTTTTTAAACTGTAGTTTTGATTATTAAAATATCAGACACAGAACACTTAAATGAAGTAAAAACCTTTTGCCATTCTTTGGTTCTTAAATTTGTACTTCAAGTAAAATGTTAGCATTGATTAGGTGTGCCATTTTTGCTGGGCATGTCAGAGTTGCGACTTACTCTTTGGTGACAGCTGAGCCTATATATGTGTGTGTGTGTTTGTGTGTGTGTGTGTGTGTGTGTGTGTGTGTGTATTACTTTCTCTTAAAAGTAAATATTAGAAATTAGAAGATCACCCTGGTAACTGATCAGATTCCAAAGATAAATCTACATCATTTTAATGCATTTCTATTAATGGCTGTTTCTGATCTAGCATGAATAATTTGGAGCTGATGAAATCAACATGAAAATGAGTTTGTGTGACATTCAAACTGGTGACAATACTGTAACTTAAAATATAATTTATGTAGTGCTAAGGTCTTCTCATGAAATGTTAACGCGTCTCAATTTTTCCTTCCATCTTTTCATCCCTCTTTTATTGCTGCTCTAGGATTTTGTCTACCACAACAAATTGCTCTAAAATCTAAGAAATAATGTATAAATGCTTCTCCTTATTAACCAGGAAAATAATTTTTACAAGTTATTACAATTTAAACACAGCCTTAGCTAAATATGAAATAGAGAAAATAAAATAAAAATACCCTGGATATGAAGAACCCATATCATCAAAATATTTTAGAAATTAAAAATTATTATTTTATAAAATGGTTAAACCATAATCATAATAATATTTATCAAACTTGAAGTAAATTTAATTCTAAGTTAAAAAAATATATAAAATGCATGATTTCTCAATAATATATGGATTATGCTAGTTTAAAAGGTATGAAGTCTCAGAGATAGCACCAGAGAAACAAGAATTGTTAAACACCTATTCAGAGGGAAGGCTGGAGTGGATGTTGTTTGATATCTTGGTGATGTTGTTTAATCATGTGTTAATCTTTTGGTATTCAGCTGAGCTTGTCTTTACTCAAATTCCCCAGACTCCTGAGCAGTAAATGAAACTGATTTTCAGGAAGAAGGTCTCATGTATTTTACCAAAAGAATTTACCACTGTGCTTGTTACAAACTTTCTCTCTCGCCCTTTATCCTCAGCATTTTTTCTCAGTCAACAGAACCCATTCTTTTATTATCATCGTTATCATCATCATCATCAGTGTTATTTTATTAACTTACATTTTATATGTTAACCCCCTTCCTGGTCTCCCCTCTGTAAACTCTCCTATCATCCCCCCTCCACTTTGTCTCTAAGTGGGTGTACCCCCACTTATCCATCTACTTCTTTCTTAACCCATTCTTATGGAAAAGGTCTCAGGTGTTTTGCAAAACACAAGGGAGTCATGCCTAGAGCTTTGTTGTCATAATTCTCATGAGGGAACCTTTTCCCCAAAGTTTTACTGCATTTTCAATAATTAAAAAACAGACAGCTTGGGTTCAGGCATAAGATGTTTAAGTCATCCAGGCTAACTAAAGTCATGTTGAACCAGATTTCCTTCTTTCCTCTGCCTGGATTGTTTCTCTACTGACCATGACACCTGCAAGGCCTCCAGAGTGTAAGGATACTCTAGGAAATTAAACCCACTCTGTTATGTATTTAACTAGTCTATCTGTGTAACCTAATATGTATTTTAAAAAATATTATTAACCATAGCGTTTAATTATGTAATAAGAAATGCCCATTCCTTTCACGTAAAAAATGTTTGCACATATGTTTATGGCGGTGATGCAGCATGGCATTCGGGAGTCCCTACATACTCCCGACTATTACTTGGGAACGCCAGTGTAGACATTGATTGTTTTACTTTAATGACAATTTTTTTTTGAGACATGGCATATAATGGCTGTTTTTGAATACCTCTGGAATTCACTATTACCCAAGAACCCAAGAATCTAGAAATACATGTAAGGTTTTTTTTGTTTGTTTTGTTTTGTTTGTTTGTTTTAATTGTTCTTAATTAAAACATTTGCTGTGGGAAGAGTCACTTCTTTTTTTTTTTTTTTTTTTTTTTTGCATTGAGTATATAATTTATTTAAACTATAGAGGCTTTACAAATATATACACATAACATAAAAAATCCGGGTAGAATCTGATCTGTTAATTAGATAAATAGGCTTTGATCCCAGATAAGAATTTGTTTTTTTTAAATGACTTTATTTTACAAAACAAGGATAAATGTAGAGATTTTAAACATATTTTGCTTAAAATTATACATTTTTGTCAGTACTGTTTTTTCAGATATTAAAATAATTTTTACATAAAACTATGTGAATATATTTTTTAGTCAGTACTTGATTTTTTCAAGGGCTTGACAGTATGCATTGAAAACCTAATAGTTACCATGAGCGTAAAGTACATGCAAAACAAAACGCAACATGGAAATTGTCAGTCTTCTTGTTCTGTAAATATATATATTTTTTGTTTTCTTTATTTCTTGGACATCATACAGTCTGTGAATTGTTTCTGGGGGAGTGCAAGCCTCTGGGGTTAGCATCCCAATATCAGTGACTGCATATTATGTCTGTTCTTTTGTGACTGGGTTATCTCACTCAGGATGATATTCTCTAGATGCAGCCATTTTCTTAAGAATTTGGTTAAGTCATTGTTTCTGGTGGTTGAGTGGTATTCCATTGAGTAAATGTACCACAATTTTTGTATCCATTCATCTTCTGAAGGACATCTGGGTTCTTTTCAGCTTCTGGCTATTTTAATAGAGCCGCTATAAACATTGTGGTGCAGATGTCTTTGTTGTGTATTAAAGTGTCTCTGGGGTATATGCCCAGAAGTGGAATAGCTGGGTCTTCAGGTAGTACAATATCCAATTTTCTGAGGTATTGCCAGACTGATTTCCAGAGTGGTAGTATTAGTTTGCAACCCCACCAACAGTGGAGAAGTGTTCCTCTTTCTCCGCAGCCTCTCCAGCATCTGCTGTCATCTGATTTTTGGATCTTGGCCAATCTGACTGGTGTGAGGTGGAATCTCAGGGTTGTTTTGATTTGCATTTCCCTGATGGCTAAGAATGTCCAGCACTTCCTCAGATGTTTCTCGGCAATTCGGTGTTCCTCAACTGAGAACTTTGGTTTAGTTCAGTACCCCATTTTTAAATAGGGTTATTTGATTCTCTGGTGTCTAGCTTTTTGAGTTCCTTGTATACCTTGGATATTAGGCCTCTATCTGATGTGGTGTTGGTAAAGATCTTTTCCCATTCTGTTGGTTGCTGTTTTGTTTTCTTGACAATGTCTTTAGCCTTACAGAAATTTTGCAATCTCATTAAGTCCCATTAGTTAATCTTTGACCTTAGAGCTTGAGCCATTGGTGTTTTGTTCAGGAAATTTTCTCCTGTGCCTATGTAATCTAAGGTTTTCCTTACTTTCTCATCTAATAGTTTCACTGTATCTGGTTTAATGTGGCGATCTTTGATCCACTTACACTTGAGCTTTGTACAAGGAGATAAGAAAGTGTGTATTTTCATTCTTTTGCATGCTGAGTGCCAGTTGGACCAGCACCATTTGTTGAATAGGCTGTCCTTTTTCCATTGAATGTTTACTGCTCCTTTGTCAAAAATCAGGTGACCATATACATGAGGGCTCATTTCTGGATCTGCTATTCTATTCCATTGATCCACATGCCTATTTCTGTACCAGTACCATGCAGTTTTCAGCACAATTGCCTTGTAATATAGCTTGAGGTCAGGGATAGTGATTCCCGCAGATGTTTTTTTGTTGTTGAGGATGGATTTAGCTATTTTACGTCTTTTGTTATTCCATATGAAATTGCACATTGATCTTTCCAGTTCCATGAAGAACTGGGTTGGAATTTTTATGGGGATTGCATTGAATCTGTAGATTGCTTTTGGTAGGATGGCCATTTTTAAGATGTTGATCTTTCCAATCCATGAGCATCGGAGATCTTTCCATTTTCTGAGAACCTCCTCATTTTCTTTCTTTAGAAGTTTGAAGTTCTTGTCGTACAGGTCCTTCACTTGCTTAGTTAGAGTCACACCAAGGTATTTCATAGTTTTTGTGACGATGGTGAAGGGTACCTTTTCCCTAATTTCTTTCTCCACATTCCTTTGAGTATAGGAAGGCTACTGATTTGTTCGAGTTAATTTTGTATCCAGCCACTTTGCTGAACTTGTTCATCAGTTATTGAAATTCTGTGGGGGAATTTTGGGGTCACTCAAGTACACTATCATGTCATCAGCAAAGAGTGATGTTTTTATCTCTTCCTTTCCGATTTGTATCCCCTTGATCTCCTTTTGCTGTCTAATTGCTCCAGCCAGGACTTCCAGTACTATGTTGAATAGGTAGGGGGAGAGTGGGCAGCCTTGTCGACTCCCTGATTTTAGTGGGATTGCTTCAAGTTTCCAGCCATTAAGTTTGATGTTGGCTGTTGGTTTGCTGTATGTTGCTTTTATTATGGTTAGGTATGGACCTTGGATTCCTGTTCTTTCCAGGACTTTTAGCATGAAGGGGTGTTGGATTTTGTCAAATGCTTTCTCAGCATCTAGTGAGATGACCATGTGATTTTGATCTTTGAGTTTGTTTATATGGTGGATTACATTGATGGATTTCCTTATATTAAACCATCCCTGCATCCCAGGGATGAAGCCTACTTGTTCATGATGAATGATCGTTTTAATGTGTTCTAGGATTCGGTTTGCAACGATTTTGTTGAGTATTTTTGCATCAATGTTCATAAGTAAGATTTGTCTGAATTTCTCTTTCCTTGTAGGGTCTTTGTGTGGTTTAGGTACGAGGGTTATCGTAGCCTCAAAAATGAGTTAGGTAGTATTCCATCTGATTCTATCTTTTGGAAGAGTTTGGAAAGTATTGGTGTTATATCCCCAATAAATGTCTGATAAAATTCTGCAGTGAACCCGTCTGGACCTGGGCTTTTTTTGGTTGGGAGACTTTTGATGACTTCTTCTATTTCTTTAGGTGTTATAGGGTTATTTAGATGGTTTACTTGGTCCTGGTTTAACTTTGGGATCTTGTATCTGTCTAGGAATTTGTCCATTTTCTCCAGATTTTTCAATTTTTGGAGTATAAATTTTAGTAGTAGGATCTGATGATTTCTTGAATTTCCTCTGTTTCAGTTGTTATGTCCCCACTTTCCTTTCTGATGTTGTTAATTGTATACTCTCTCTTTGCCCTCTAGTTAGTCTTGCTAGTGGTTTCTCAATCTTGTTGACTTTCTCAAAGAACCAAGTCTTGTTTTTGTTGATTTTTTCAATGGTTCTTTTTGATTCTATTTGGACTATTTCTGCCCTAATTTTGATTATTCCTTGCCGTCTACTCTTTTTGGGTATATCTGTTTCTTTCTGTTCTAGGGCTTTTAGCTGTGCTGTCAGGTTGCTGATGTAAGCTCTCTCCAGTTTCTTTTTGGAAGGACTTAGGGCTATGAGTTTTCCTCTCAGTACTGCTTTCATTGCATCCCATAGGTTTGGGTATGTTGTGTTTTCATTTTCGTTGAATTCTAGAAAATCCTTAATTCCTTTTTTTATTTCTTCTTTGACCCTGTTGTCATTTAACAGAGCGTTGTTTAGTTTCCATGTGTATGTGGGCTTTTTGTTGTCTTTGTTGTTGTTAAAGACCAGCCGTAGACCATGGTGATCTGAGAGGATGCATGGGAGTATTTCAATCTTCTTATATCGATGGAGGCTCGTTCTGTGTCCAATTATGTGGTCAATTTTCGAGAAGGTGACATGGGGTGCTGAGAAGAAGGTGTATTCTTTTACTTTAGGATATGTTCTGTATATATCTATTAATTCTAGTTGGTTCAAAGTCTCTGCTAGTTTTGCAGTGTCCTTGTTCAGTTTCTGTTTCCATGATCTGTTCATTGGTGAGAGTGGGGTATTAAAGTCTCCCACTATTATTGGGTAAGGTGAAATATATTTTTTGAGCTTTAGTAGGACTTCTTTTATGAATGTGGGTTCTTTTTTATTTGGAGCATATATGTTAAGGATTGAGAGTTTCTCCTGACCGGTTTCCCCGGTAATGAGTAAAAAGTGTCCTTCCTTATCTTTTTTTCATAACTTTTGTTTGGAAATTTACTTTATTCGATATTAGAATAGCCACTCCAGCTTGCTTCTTGGAGCTGTTTGCTTGGAAGTTTTTTCCCACCCTTTAACTCTGAGATAGTGTCTGTCTCTGTCTCTGAGATGAGTTTCCTGTATGCAGCAAAAGGCTGAATTTTGTTTATGTATCCAGTCTGATAGCCTATGTCTCTTTACTGGGGTGTTGAGTCCTTTTATGTTAATAGATATCAAGGAATAGTTGTTTCTGTTTCCTGCCATTCTTGCTTTTGTGGGTTGAGTTGTGTCTGTGTCTTTTTCTTCTTTTAGCTTTCTTGTTTAGGAGTTTTCTTGTTTTTACTAGGCTGTATTTTCCCTCATTGTATTGGGTTTTCCACCTATAATTCGTTGTAGTGCTGGGTTTGTGGTCAGATATTGTGTAAATTTTGATTTGTCTTGAAATATCTTCATCTCTCCATCGATGGTGATTGATAGTTTTGCTGGGTATAGCAGCTTGGGCTGGCACTTGTGTTCTCTTAGGGTGTGCATGATGTCTGTCCAGGCTCTTCTAGCTTTCATAGTCTCTGTTGAGAAATCGGGTGTGAGTCTGATTGGCCTGCCTTTATATGTTACCTGACCTTTTTCCCTTACTGCTTTTAGTATTCTTTCTTTGCTTTGTGCACTTGATGTTTTTACTATTATGTGTCGGGAGGTATTTCTTTTCTGTTCCAACCTATTTGGAGTTCTTTTATGCTCGTGGTCATCTCATTCTTGAGGGTAGGGAAGTTTTCTTCTACGATTTTGCTGAAGATATTTACTGTGCCTCTTAGTTGATACTCTTCTCCCTCTTCTATTCCTATTATCCTTAGGTTCGGTCTTTTCATTGTGTCCTGGATTTCCTGGACATTTTGGGTTAGGAGCTTTTTGTTTTTTGCATCTTCTCTGGTTGTTTTGTCTATGTTTACAATGTTGTCTTCTGCCCCCGAGATTCTCTCTTCCATCTCTTGTAATCTATTGAAAATGCTTGCTTCTGTGATTCCTGATTTCTTTTTTAGGTGTTCTACCTCTAGGGTTATCTCTTTTTGTGTTTTCTTTATTGTGTCAATTTCCGTTTTAAATTCCCTCTTCCATTCCTTCATCTCTTTGGTTCTGTTTTCCTCTAGTTCTTTGAGTTCTTTGAGTGTTTTTCTTGTTTCCTCTTTAAAGGCTTCTGAATCATTTTGCTTTTCGTCCCGTTCTTGTTTAAGTATCTCCATCATCATCTTGAGGTATGATTTCAGGTCTGTGTCTTCCTTTTCTGGAGTGTTTATAATTCCGATGTTTTCTGTTATGGGAGAGCTGGGTTCTGGTGTTGCCAGGTTGTCTTGGTTTCCTTGGGATATACTTTTTCGCTTCCCTCTTGCCGTTTTGTTGTCAGTGATATGTTCTTGCCTTTCCCTTGTTTCTGGTCTATGTCACTGGATCTCCACTGGTCCAGGTAACAGATGGGTCGAGCCCTGTTCTATGCCTCAGAGTCGCCGGGTGGGAACAGAAGTTCCAAAGTTCTATTCCTGATCGCTGGATCAGACAGGGCGGGGACGGGAAAGGCAGGGGGTGCACTTTCCGTGTGCACTCTGCAGAGATCTCTCTGCTCCCTGGCAGCCCAGGTCTTCCACCCATCAGTTGCTCAGCCTCTACGAGCCGCTGTTCAGGGTGGCAGATGGGCCAGGCTCTGCTCTGTGTCCTGAAGTGGCCTCCGGGTGGAAACAGAAGTTCCTAAGTTCTGTTCCAGGTCACTGGATTGGGCAGGACAGGGCAGTTCAAGGCAGGGGGTGCACTTTCCATGTGCACTCTGCAGAGATCCCTCAGCTCCCCAGCAGCCTAGGTCTCCCACTCACCTGTTGTTCAGCCTTTACGAGGTGCAGTTCCAGTTGGCAGATGGGCCAGGCTCCGCTCTGCGTCCTGTAGTCGCCACCGGGTGGAAACAGAAGTTCGAAATTTCTGTTCCTGGTCGCTGGATTGGGCAGGGCAGGGCAGGACAAGGGAGGTGGTGCACTTTCCTTGTACACTCCGCAGAGATCTCTCTGCTCCCTGGCAGCCCAGGTCTCCCACCCACCAGTTGCTCAGCCTCTACGAGCCGCTGTTCCGGGTGGCAGATGGGCCAGGCTCCGCTCTCGGAAGAGTCACTTCTAATTTGGACCTTTTCTGGTGGAACGATCTACCTTTAATGCAGATCTTTAGAGGTGGGACCATCTCTTTTTACTTTGGCCTGCACTTTGGGCTGGCAACCTACATAAATGACATGAAAGAAGAAAGTCTGTTTTCTGCTTGCTTGCTCTTTCCCTCACTACCCAGTCTATTTCCTTACTGGCACTAGAGCCTGCTTTATTAGGATTCTGGCATATACTAAGGACCAGCAGTGACTTCTGGCCTTGTAGAGTAAATACATACTCCTGTTGCTAAATCACCATTGCTGTACTAGCTGGAGCACATCCTGTAAGCCATTTTAATTAATCACCTTTTTATATGCATATACATTTTTTCTATAAGTTCTGTTTCTCTAGAGAACCTAGCTAATACAGATTTTGGTAACAGTGTGGCTCTGGAGTAACAGAAGTATATGAATGATTTTTTAAAAGTATCTGGAGTACATTTTCAATTTGTCAACACTTACAGTTATTAAACCTTTGCCTAGAAATTTGAAGAAGCTGAAAGCCCATTGTGGGAACAGTTCTGCAAACTAAAAGGATAATATACTCCTTGATATAACTGACCAGCTCTAAATACACATAAGCATCCTAAAGGCTTCTAAATATGCCCTGGAAGAGAATTGTCTCTCTAGCAGCCAAAGAACTCAAGTTGCAGAGAATCAAACTAAAACTCCTATTATATAAAGTTGGTTGAATTACAGCAAACATTCATATTCACTTAGTGTCAGCAGCTAAAATAAGAGCATTAATTGGTAAAGAATGGGGTCCTGTAACTTGGGACAGGACATATGGGAGGACCTTATTGAAGCTGAGAACTTTGAGCTCCCAGATTATCAAGGGTTTATCTCACCTGAGGAAGTAATCTCTCCACCTTCAATAGATAATCTCCCCTGCCCCCAAAGCTCTGAAATATTGGCTTTACTGCCTTTGATTGAGGGAGTTAATCCTGCATTATCTGCTAAACCAGCAGTGACTTCCTGTGAGGGAGATGTCAGGCCAGACAATACTTATGTACCTCAGGGCACACCAATAGTTACCTTTAAACCTTTAACAAGTCTTAAGTCTAAGCAGGCTCTTAAACTGGAGAGAGAAAGTCCAATATTATTCATAGTGAAACCTTCAAACAATTTCAAACTGGCCCAACTAAAAAACATGGTATGTAAAGAACATGCTTCTGTCAAGCATCATAGGAATGCAATATGAATATACAAAGAATATACTGAAGAAAGATAAGAACATAGGACTGGATATATTATACAAAAGAAAAAAAAAAGCATAGGGCTGGTGAAATAGTTCACTTAGTTAAGTAATGCATTTGACTGTGAGAGTCTGTATCTAATCCCCCAAATTCACATACACAAATCCAATGGTAGTGGCATATACTGGCTGTCATGGTAAATTAAAAAACAAAGTTGTAGTAACTTTTTCTTCCTCTCCAGTGCCGGTATCGATGAGCCATATGACACTGCAAGGTATCTTTATCTCAGCATCTCCACGCTGCCCCCATGTACTCTCAGACCCTGGCTTCCTTTGATCCAGGCGGTCCACTCAGCCCACCCTGGCTGCTTCTGACCCAGGTGGTCCAGTACCATCCCAGCTTGCTATTTTCACTCACTTTCCCTTGGTGGGTTGTTACCACCCCTAGCACACACACATCCCAATTCCTCAGTGGGCTTTGCGACCCAATACTACACTTTCTTTTGAACTCAGTTATGTTGCCACATTAATGAACACACCAAAATGTACTCAACAACCTGTATTTATGTGCAGAGAAGTTTGACATCTGCCACCATGCTGGCTTCTAACTCCTTCCCCTCCTACGACTCCCTTGATTCTGCCGCTTCTCCTCTCCAGAACTTTGTCCCTGCCTCACTCTCTACATCTAATCATGTATCACCTTGACCTAACTAATATTAGCCCTCATTTGCATATAGACACTAACCTGCAACTTTTACCCCACCCCCATACTGGAGAGGCAGAGAAAGGTCAATCTCTGGGCTCACTGTCTAACCTCACTTAAATGGTGAGTTCCAGTCTAGTGAGAGACTCTGCATCAAAAAACAAGATTGATGACAACCTAAAAATGACAGTGAAGTTTCAGCTCTAGCCAGCACATAGATACACATGAAATGAAATGAAATGACATTCATGTTCAAATACACACGCACGCGCACGAGCACGCACACACACACACACACACACACACACACACACATTCACTCACACTGAAGGCTATATAACTAAAATGATTAACATAAAAGATTTTAGGAATGTTTAATGTCTAATTCAAATGAAATAGACAAAAATATTTCTTTCTAATAGCACCTTGTTAATCCCTTTTATTTTTCACACAAGCTTAATTTTCTTCCACAATCATTAGACAATACTTTTGTAATTAAGTAATCATTTTATTTTAAATAATTTCTGAAGAAAGATTTATGCAGAAAACTTGTATAAATTATGGTAAACAGACTTGTTTTTCTACCCTTATCCAGTCAGACAAATGATGTTACTTTAACTAGTAACAAGATGAGAAAAATATTTACATGAAGCTGATTATCCTAAATATTATAAAAAGCAGGACTATATAACTCACTGGATATAATTTGAATAGAGCAATAAGCTAGGAGTAGTTTTATATAATAAGGTGAATATATGTGAGGCCATTTCATATATCATAAACAGTTTTAAGGATGTTTATGTTATTTTTATACAATAAATAAATAATGATATTTACTGAGAACAACTTCAATCACTTGCTGAGCTTCTATCTTGGTCTGCAATGTCATTTATGTATTTATTTATCATACTTCACTCTGTGGGTCTCTGACTACCCCTTACTTCAGATTGTCAGAATCAGAGCTGAGTAAATCACAGGTGGGGCCATTAAAGAAGAGGTTCTCTATCTACTCACATTACTGCAATACATCCCAACATAGCAAATGATCACTTTCACTGTGTCCTTAGTTCTAACTGTGAAGTGTAACACAATTAATGCTTAACTTTATGAACATTTCTTATGTGACGTAGAGGGTCTGCTAGCTCAGGTTAACTTTACTGATGACTTTCTTTGATTCTTCATGTTTACAATTGTCCCTAACTCAGTTCAATGCACCTTCCATCTCAGATTACAGCCCTTCAATTGCCGGTGCATCTAAGGGCATTGCCTGTTGCCTACATATTACTTCACATTCTGTTTGAGAGCACAGAACTAATTTATTCTTTTCCCTCTCTGTTCCTTTCTCTCACCCCTCACCCGCCTCCATCTCCTTCCCATACCCCCTCTCTATGTTTCTCTATTGCAAACATTCAGCAGCCCAGAATCAACGTTCCCTTAACTTGATCCCATGATCTAACTGCTAAACTAGGTTCTACCAAGCAAATTATTTTGGGCTTAGATTTATTCCATGTACCAAAACATCAGTTTTAAAACACTGCCTGATTAAGGCCAAAATAATGGCACATACCTGTGGATTTATGTTAAGTCAATACATGATTGGACAGGGAGAGGAGAGAGGAAAAGGAAACAGAAGTCAAAGCTGAATAATGAATCTTTTAAAAAGAAAGAAAGAGAGAGAGAGAGAGAGAGAGAGAGAGAGAGAGAGAGAGAGAGACAGAGACAGAGACAGAGACAGAAACAGAGACAGAAACAGACTGAGAAAGACAGAAAGAAAGTAAGAAAGAAAGAAAGAAAGAAAGAAAGAAAGAAAGAAAGAAAGAAAGAAAGTCAGGAAGGGAGAAAGTAGAATGGTGGGAGGGAGACAGAGACAGAGAGAGAAGAGAGGGAGAGAGAGAGAGAGAGAGAGAGAGAGAGAGAGAGAGAGAGAGAGAGACAGACAAACAGACAGACAGACAGACAGATTGTATACTTACCTTCTGGATAGTGGCAAGTGCCCAGTTAAGAACCTTAGTCCAGATTTGGTTACTTTCTGGCTTTCCACAATTACTTTACCTATCAAAGATGGATCAAAATAAAAAAGAATATGTAATTTTGTTACTGCAACAGCTGCATATTAAGAGCCAGAACTATCAGAAGACAGAAAGGTATGAAGCAGCATGCTTTCTATGTTGCAAGTCCTTTGTCTATATTATCTAAACATCTCATTAAATCTTTCCACCTCTAGCTGTTAATTTGTAACCAAGAAAAGTTCACCACAATTCTCTTTTTTAAATGAAAAAAAATGCAAAGTTTTAAACTAAATTTAGTAGTCTCTGGGTATTTTCCATTTGTTGAATATAGCACAAGTAAATACCCATCTGTTTTATCACTAATATGATTTTGTATCTAAAGCAGTATGAAGATGGTTTTCCCCTATGCAAGTTTCATCAAGTGTCTTATCAACAATGCAGGCTTCAGGCACTTCCTTAAAGTTGAGTTTCTTTCGATAAATGAAAGATCCTTGTCGAATTGGTAATCACGCAGGTATTCAAAGTGAAGAGGGGATCGTATTTTCATTTAATTTCGGTGCCTCAAGATATTTTCCCTTATGGGCTATATCACCACTCTCTGTCTGTGTATCCATCTTATAAGAAATCATAGCCACTCTTAATACATTTTAAATCAAGCTACCTGGATCTGCCTGTATACATCCTTTCTTTCTGCGAAGATCTTTTGAATTGCATGAGAGCTGGCTCATTTTAACATGCTCAAATGCTAAAGGACTTACAGAGGAATAGAGACACATTGAAATCCCAAAGGACATTCAGATAATATACTGATTCTAGAATATTTTTACTGCAGTAAGAGAAATTATATTTCAGTTCTAGAGATTTTTTTTTAAGACAAAGTTGATGCTTTACTTTGATGTCTTCCAGGCCCATGGCTACTTTCTAAGAAAAGTGTTGAGAGGTATATCTAACATACAAACTGACACAAAAAAAAAATGTGTCCTGGTTACCTGGGCCATTATTTATTGGACCAAATAG